>NC_081407.1:632201335-632801335 GCF_030272615.1 Cryptomeria japonica
CAATGAAACAAGCAATGATCCCCCTAGGATTATATGATGTAATTATTGGAATGAGTAGGTTAACAGACCATCAAGCTAATGTATATTGCTATAACAAAGTTGTTGAATGTTTGGATGATGGGGGGAAAAGGGTCAAAATCCAAGGAAAGTTTAACCCCATTAGTATAGAAACCATATCAGCCATGCAATTAAAGAAGGAAAGAAGAAGAGGAAGCGTAATCTATATGGTTGAAATTGATGAAGGAAAAGAGGAAAATGCCCCAAACTTTGAAAATACCCCTTTCTTAAAAGAATTCAAGGATGTATTTCCAGAAGAATTACCCGGCTTACCTCCTAAAAGGAAGTTTGACTTTTCTATCGACGTACTACCGGGAGCTGAACCAGTATCAAGGGCACCTTACCGAATGAACACAACTAAATTACAAGAGCTCAAGATGCAATTAGAGGAACTCTTAGCTAAGGGATTAATAAGGCCAAGTGTATCACCATGAGGAGCGCCATTCTTATTTGTTAAGAAGAAGGATGGAACCTTAAGACTATGCATCGACTATAGGATGTTGAACAAGGTCACAATAAAGAATAGGTATCCCTTACCTCGAATAGAGGATCTTTTTGACCAAATGAAAGGAGTAGCAGTTTTCTCAAAGATAGACCTCTGGTCAGGATACCATCAACTCAGAATTAAGGAGGAGGACATTTCGAAGATAGCTTTCAGGACTAGATATGGGCATTATGAATTCACAGTAGTTCCTTTTGGTGTAACCAATGCCCCAACTGCATTTATGAACCTAATGAATAGTGTACTCCATGAATACTTGGACAAATTTGTTTTGGTATTTCTGGATGACATATTGATTTATTCTAGGAATGAGGAGGAACATTTAATACACCTACAAATTGTTTTGCAAAGGTTGAGGAAACATAAGTTAGATGGGAAATTGTCAAAATGTGCCTTCTTCAAGGAAAAGATTCACTACCTTGGGCATATAATATCAAAGGAAGGAATAGCAGTTGATCCAGATAAGATAAAGGCAATAGTAGAATGGCCAATCCCTAAAAATGTTTCAGAGGTAAGAAGCTTTATGGGGCTAGTAGGGTACTATAGGAGGTTTGTGGAAGGATTCTCTAAGATAGAAAACCCCATCACCTCATTACAGAGGAAGGGTAAAAGGTTCGTGTGGACAGAACAAAGTGATAAGGCATTCCAAATCTTGAAGGGAAAACTAATGTCAACACCCATTCTAAAAGTACCAGATCCAAATGGACACTTCACAGTCGTAACTGACACTTCTATCGAAGGTTTAGGAGGAGTACTTGTCAAAGATGAAGGGGTAGTAGCTTACGAATCTAGGAAACTAAAGACTCATGAAGTCAATTATGCACCCCACGACTTAGAGTTAGCAACGATTGTGCATGCCCTACAAAAATGGAGACACTTCTTACTAGGGAAGCCCTTTGAGTTAAAGTCAGATAACCAAGGACTAAAGTACATCTTTACCCAACCCCACTTAAATGCCAGACAAAGAAGGTGGTTAGAGTTTCTAAGTGAATATGATTTTGAAATTGAATATATTAAGGGGAAGGAAAATAGGGTGGCAGATGCTTTAAGTAGGAGGAGACACTTGATGACTATAGCAACATTCAAAACTTCTTTCAAAAGGCAAGTAATGGATGAGCAGGGACATGACCCATGGTATGAGAAAGTCAAATTGACTTTAGAACACGATCCAACCAATCCTAAGATTGAAGGGTATACATTAGACGAAGATGGGTTGCTCAGATACAATAATAGAATCTATATTCCTAATTCAGGAGACTCAAGCGAAGTAGCCTTGTCAGAGGCTCACAATGCCCCTTATTCAAGGCACTCGGGAGTTAACAAACTTTATGTAGACCTAAAGAAGTTATACTTTTGGCAAGGGATGAAGAATGACTTAGTCAAGTATGTGGCTAAATGTTTGGAGTGTGAAAGAGTAAAGGCAAAACATAGACATCCAGCTGGATTGTTACAGTTACACGATGTACCTCAACACAAGTGGCAGGTTATTAGCATGGATTTTGTGCAAGGGTTGCCCATGTCACCTTCTAGGCATGATACAATAACGGTGGTAATTGACAAACTCACTAAGGTGGCACACTTTATTCCAGGGAATCTGATGGATGATGCACCTACCTTAGCTAGGCACTTTGTTAAGGAAATATTTAGGTTGCATGGAATGCTAGAGAAAATCATATCAGATAGAGATGCTAGATTCACTTCAAGGTTTTGGACAACTCTTCAAACAGCTCTGGGAACTCAGCTAAATTTTAGCACTGCATACCATCCTGAAACCGACGGTCAAACAAAAAGGACAAATCAGATTTTGGAAGACCTACTTCACATGTACTGCATGGACCAACAGAAGAAATGAGAAGATGACGTACCTTTGGTAGAGTTTGCTTACAATAATGCATATCAAACATCTTTGGGAATGGCACCTTTCGAAGCATTGTATGGTAGGCCATGTCGAACACCTTTGAGTTGGGATAGTCTTGAAGATAGAGTAATTGTTGGACTAGATATGTTGAAGGAGATGGAAAGGAAAACTAAGGAAATTAGGCAAAGATTGAAGGAAGCCTCAGATAGGCAGAAAAGTTATGCAGACAAAAACAAGACACCAAGAGAGTTTGAGGTGGGAGAGAAAGTCTTCCTATGAGTTAGGCCACACAAGAGTTCCATAAGGTTTGGGAAAAAGACCAAGCTTGCACCTCGTTATGTTGGACCCTTTAAAATATTGGAAAGGATTAATCGAGTTGCATACCGGTTGGCCTTACCTCCCCAGTTGAGCCGAATCCATGATGTCTTCCATGTATCTCTTCTTAAAAAGTATGTACCTGATGAGAAACATATTTTGAATTGGGATGCTTTACAGGTCCAGGAAATGGGAGGAATAACGATAGAGCCATTCAAAATCTTGGGGAGGTGCCAATGCCAATTGCGCAACAGAGAGGTTGATCAATGCAAAGTACAATGGAATCAGTATGATGAAAAGAACGCCATGTGGGAAGATACTAGGGAGATGCAACAGTTGTTTCCTTTTTTATTTTAAACTAATCATGAACTATAGAATCTTTTGGATGCATTCAATAAGTGCATCGGGACGATGCACAAATTAAGGGGAGGAGGATGTCACAACCCTCCTTTGTCACTTTTTGATTTGATGCAATTCTATTATATTTTTGGTTAAGCTATTAAAAATGATTGAATAAATGTTATAAAAGAATAAAAATGGACACACACACACACACACTTGGAGAATATAATTCAAAAGGCATTATTTTTATTTTATTTATTTTCCCACTCCCAATTATGGCACATGTTGTAGGAAGAATTAGAAGCTTCTAGAGGAATCTTCAATGCCTTGCATGTAACTCCCCCACTAGGTTTTTAATCAATTTGCATGAGTCCAATATTGGAAAAGATTCTCATTTTTAATTAAATTCTCTAGATAGTGGAATTGAGGGATTTTTCCTATATATTGTATGCAAGTTCTCAAAAAAGGGGGTTGATTATGTTTTGAAGAAATTTTCCAAGTTTCCTTGTTGTTGGTAGTAGGATCTCTTTGGTAGTCTCATTTTCATTGTAGGAATGTTGAGTTGTTCTTCAAGATTTCTCTCAAGTTGCAAGGAAGGATCAAAAAGGGATAGCTAGAAGATTGGAGAAGATTCAACATTGAACTTCGATAAGCCAGGGTCTGTTATCATCTCTCATTTACATATGAATGACTTTTGTTATCAAAATATATAGCTTCTAAATTATTAGATTGTAAATCTTTTCTTCTTATTTAGGGATAAATATTGATAAAAGTATTTTTCATATAATGAATGTAAAAGATAGCTTTATCATTTATTTAATTTTTCTTTAGAAAATATATACATGATCTTGCTTTTGCTTTTCCAAAAGATTTTTTTTGATATGTGCAAAAATCTTAAATTTCTTTTTCTGAGATTAAAACTCTTCCTTGTGTATGAATCTTGTTCCTTATTATTTCTTCTATTAAATTCATTTTTCTCGCTCTTTGAATGGAAATCTGAATGTAAATCTCATTCTTTAATCAAATCTTACTTCCCTATGAAAAATCTTGTCTCTGTGTGAATACAAGTTGATATTCTGTATATGAAGTTATTTAATTATTTTCCTGTGAGTATAAACCCATTTCTCTCTCTGAAATTAGATTGGATCATAAACCTTAAATCCCTTAATTTAATTCATCCTCCTCTAAGAGTAGTCTTACTTCTTTGTGAACAGAAAATGTCTAGAGATAAAATATAAAATTCACTGCATCCTCTGTGGAAATAAAATCCCTCCCTGTGAATATTAGCTCCTGAAAATATTTCTCTGAAAGCTTTGTTTATCTTAGCATAATCATCTACCTGTCTCAGTGATAATTTGGTTACTTGTACATTGCTGAGACAAATTTATTCTCTGTATTATTTCATTCCCGTAATTAAATTCTTATTCTTTTCATTAACATTTCTTTTCCTTATATATATATATATATATATATATATATATATATATATATATATATATATATATATATATATATATATATATATATATATATATATATATATATATATATATATATATATATATATATATATATATATATATAAACATATATATATATACACATTTATATTTATACATTTATATTTTGCAAAAAATTCAAACTTAATGAAAAAGAAATATATTCAAGTTGATGCGCAGCATTACCGAAAAGGTACACATGTTGGTCAGCGCATGGGGGGGAGGGGCGGTGGTTTATTAAACTGCCGGGGAGTGGTACCCTCCACTACCCTTGCGGTCACTGCTGCAATAGTGGCCGCAGAGGGAGTGGAGGGGACCACGACTATCCCCTCATCACTGTGGACGTGTACCCGCAACTCCGCAGTGGTGATGGGACCCGTGGGCCCCACTCCCCACTAACCCCATTAACTATAAAAAACAAGTTTCGCTTATTATCATTTTTGTTAAATATTTTTTTATATATATATTAAATTACAATTTAAAAATTGTTAATAATTGCTTAGTTAAATTTTAAGTTTAATTGTTATAAATTTTAAGTTAGTAAAATTAAACTTAGGAAAATTTGTAAGTAATTAGGATCATTGTGCAGTGAGTTTGTAATTTTTAAATTTATGTGTATAATTGAAATCTCTCAACCCATTGGAGATTTATTGGGTTACTTAGTCGATAATTTTCAGATTCATTTAAAACAATTAAGTCATAATATTATGATTTGATCCAAAATTGCCCAAAGTCTAAACTGATTGTTCATTTTGAACGAGTAATGCTATAATTAAATTATTCTCATGATAGAAGTAAACATGGCTTTATTTTGCATGTAAATGACACTAATTTTATATCATCGAATTACTTATATATCAATTTGCATTCATGATCAAGTTACATTTCCATCATTTTCATGCAAATTACACGTTTTAATACGTTAGTTCATAAGTGTCATTATCGTGAAATCATATATTAAATAGTTTAGTTGTAGAAGAATGGTAATTCTATCAAGTGGTAATTGAATGTCATCGAAGTAGTTATTTCAATTAATTAAACCTTGCAATTATGTACAATCAATTCATAATTGTTTTCAAGCATGATGTTTTTCATAGCTCTTAGTTAGAAAACTAAATAAAGGAAGATGGAAACCAAAACCTAGCAGCATTCGGTATATACAGTGCCTCTAGGTCACGCTTACAGGTAATGCTGTCGTGTTGAACTACTACACGTAATGCCTAATAATGACGTCTGTGGCATCGTCCCTATAAATCATTGGGGAGTAATAAGGGACACTTGGAAGTTAAAATCCAAGGGGCGAGTAATCCCCCTTGGATCGATAATCTAATAAGATAATCCTTAAATGATTTTACATCCACTGAGTTAAACCATAGCAAACCCCTTAAGGTTGATTGAGTGAAATGCTTTTATGAAATTGATATAATCTTGAAGAGTTGTTGACGATTGACAATTTGGTCAAGGGTAACGCTTATGATAGGCATTAAGATCTAGTTGTTTTAGGCCACAAGCAATAGGCCATCTTGAGCCTTTGCTTAAGTGCTACCACCATGGGTAGCAACCGCAGAGAAACTGTCTAGGACATTGACCCTAGAAAGGGTTGCGTACCCACTAATCAATTTACATCAAACCATAGAGTAGAAAATAGAACTACATACTTTACGCCTTGATCCCGTGCCGAAACGGGTATGTAGGCAGTCTTGGGACGGAGTTGTCCCTAGTACTCAGGCGTTCGTAGGTGGGGTCTAGGTTTGGTAAGAAGAAGGATTGAGTAGAATCCTAATTTGGAAGATAAGTGTAATAAAAAGGAAAAAGTAATTCAATGCATACTTGGAAGGAATCCCGTATGGATTCGCTTGACTTCTCGAGGCTTTAAGCCAAATTTCAAGGTAGAATTCAAGCTTGTATTATGTTATTTAATTACTCCTAAGGACGACGACCTTGGTGCACTCCTATTAGAAGAGTGTAGTACTTAGTGAGTGACTCAGGACCTGAATGGTCCTGATGAGTCTAAGTCTCTGGCCAGAGCACCTCCTATCCCAATTGGATAGATGCCTACCCCGTATGGGTAGATGCCTATCCCGTGTTGGATAGATGAAACCTCCTGCTCCGTATGGATAGATGCCTAACCCGTATGGTTAGATGCTCATTTCGGATGGATGAATGCCTAATCCTAATGGATGGATGCCTAGAGTATGCAATTGAATCAAACACAATTGATTAAAGTAAACAAAAAAAAAAGTGGTCAAATTTTGTTGGGTTAAGTAAAGTGGGTTATTACAAATCTAGATTTAGATTTATGAAATATTCTAATGGAAGAGTTAGAGTCACAATATGAATCAATTTATAATTGTTTAAATTATGATCATGCAAATATAGATGCGATAATGATATATTTTATGAAAGTTTGTTGATAAAACTTAGTGAAACTCTTAGAAATTAGATCACCCAATCCTCTAGAAACAGTGTAAGAGGATAGAGAGAGAGAAACTCTAAAATTGAACTACAAAGAAGATGAAATATTAGGATTGTGACTTATTAAATAGTGAAGTTTATTTTGATATCATAAGAAAAGACTTACACTTTCAAATTAGATCCTTGCATGCAGAGAAAAGAGGGTTATCATATGTCTCATTAAAAAAAGACCATATAGATAGGTGCTTTATGAATTTTCATCATGTTAGATTGTTATTATGGTAATTAGTAAAATTAGTGAGTTGAGTATTTAAATCATGAAAAGTTACATATTCATATTAAACTAAATATGTTGTTCGAGAAAAGAGGTAAATGAACCAAGACACATGGAAAGATAGAGAGCTTAGACGATACAAAACTTAGATTTCTAAACCATAAGAAATGGAATGCATGTTAATGATTACGCTATTTAAATGTTTTGATAATTGAATAAAAGAATGTGTACTCATTTTATTCAATTTATATGTAAGATACATACATGTGTTACACCTTCTTTTTACTTTGTATTTATTCAAATAACGTTGATGAAATTATACTTGCTTTTCAAATTACAAAAGATTGTATTCATTTAGGTGAAAGAAATGAAATAGTGTTTAATTTACGAAAGTAATAGGGAAGATGTTATTTTAATTAGTCAAAAGATTGTATTCTTAAAATGTATTCTTGTTTGTGGGAACCAAGCTATGGATAGGCTTGTGTATAGAAAGTTACCTTTCGGGACAGGTGCCGAATATGGAATCTTAGAGAGAATAGTTGCTTTTTCCAACTATTTATTTTTGCTATGCATGGCATTATACTCGATCGAGTAATGATTTGAATTATCCATAGAAATAGATGGAATTCTTTATTTTATGCTCTCTACCATATCCTTTATTGATAATGAATGCTTGTTTCTTAAAAGAATTAGAAAAATGAAAATGCTTGTATCGTCTAGGCATGCACCAAATTCCCTCTTATCTTTGGAATTCTTTGGTTAAAATAATTCATGCAGGGTCGGGTATTCTTCATTGATCAATAATTCTGGGGAAGCGTAAGCTTCAAGGTTGGGCGGAAAAAGCGCCTAAGTCTTGTTCTCGTCTTCATTTGATGGACTGAAAGGAAGCGACTCAGAATGGAGATTCACGGATGTATCTCACCTTCTTTCTATTTGTATATTACTTAAGGTGATATGAAAGCCTAAGTAGGGAATATATATATATATATATATATATATATATAAATTTGTACCTTTAATTTTACATGAAAATTGTATTTAACTCTTTGATATCTATGGTTGTTTTACCAACTTATTGATATTTCTTTATATTATCTATGAAATAGACTTTGTTTTATCAACTTATTGATATTTCTTTATATTATCT
Organism: Cryptomeria japonica; assembly: GCF_030272615.1. Lineage (NCBI taxonomy): Eukaryota > Viridiplantae > Streptophyta > Pinopsida > Cupressales > Cupressaceae > Cryptomeria > Cryptomeria japonica. The sequence continues at coordinate 632,209,745 of NC_081407.1, forward strand.
ATGCAATATACTTCTTAATTGACCTATGAATTTATATATGAATAAAGAGTAGATTATGTCTTATAGATTAATTTACGTCTTTACAGTATCCCCATGTTCCTCTTGTTCAACGTTAATGGGGATGTCAAGCTTTATTTCCTTATCCTTTCTCTTGGCTTCCCCTATTTTTCCTAATTTGGACTTTTTCATACTTAATACTTACTTGCATCCCATCTGGGGTGTTTGTTTCTTCTGTTGCTACCAATACTAGGAGTAATATTTTGTGGGGGGGCCTTCTCTTTAGAGGGACAGTTGTTCGAATCATCCAAGACATTGATGTCCCACTAGTCCATAGCCATACCAAACCCCTCTTCCTCCATCTCCGTGTCAGACACAATTTGTACATTAGGGTTGGTCAAAGAGTTGGGGGTTTTGACAAACAGGGAGGGTTTAATCCAATGATCTTTGGCATATTCCATGATGATCATGATAAATCCCTTATGCAAGATAGGTTTGTCACTATTTTTGGCATGATTTTCCAGTCTATTTTCAAGAGAAGATAACAAATAGAAAGACAAAGAATTTTTTTTGTTATGACTAAAATGATTCAATATCATAAAGTGATAAGAGAAGATACTGGCATAGCAACCGTCAAGTGTAATGTACCTCATTATCACTTCAGCTGTATTTGCCCAAAGTGATTGCAAGTCCTTCCTATTATAACTGTTGTCTGCCATCTTTGACACCTTGTTTCTCTCACTTTGTTTGTCGAAGAAGGTCGAAATGGTTTCTTCCGTTGCCTTCCTCTCTCTGTAAAACTTCTTGCCATCCATTTGCAAGCCAATTATCTCTGCAATGAAGACTTCATCAATTCTAAACTCTTCTCCAAAAGCCATGAGGATATATTTCTTCCAACCATTGACAAAATCCTCTGTTATTTTTGGGTCATTGCCATGAAGCCTCTTGAGATACGACAGAAGGCCCCCATCAGTAATCTCCGCCCACAACTTCTTGTTCTTTTCCCATTTCTCATAGGAATTAGGCTCCATTCTATTTTTGTCACCTCCCATAAGTAGTCTATCTCTATAAAATTGGGTGTAAGCACCAAACCTGAAACATGCAATGAAAAACCAGACATAGAAAAAAGCTCTAGAAACCCTGATTTTAAAATTCGAACTCAAATCCCATGAAAGATCATTACTCATTAGGAACTCTATGATCATTAATGTGATATGAATGGCCAATACATTTAGTGTCCTTTCTTGTTAGTTCATAGAATTGTTTAAGGAAAGCTTCTCTTCTTGTCCACCACCGTATGTCCACATAATCCACACCAATGTTCACCAGGTGGTCCGCTAGCATGTTACCTTCCCGATAAAAGTGAGAAATTTTGAATTCGTTCAATTTTGTAATCATGACGTGGAACTCGTGTATTAAGTTCTTGATAGTCAAACTGGGCTTAGTATGTTTACTCACACATTTTATGATGTTAAGTGAATCTCTCTCGAGCAACACTTTTTTTAACCCTTCTCTAATAGCCATGTTTAACCCAATTTAAGTAGCTTTTGCCTTGGTGAAGTGGTTTGTTTGGGTCCCCAGTGGGAGACAAAGTTAGAGATAGTTATATAATATTTTAATAAATTGGTTTACTTCATTATCTAGTTTATGAATATTTCATTTTATTTGAGAAATAGTTGTATATATATGAGATTGATGACCAAACATTAGCTTCAATAAGCTTATTATTATGATAATAATATAGAATTTATACTTATTAGTAAATGTGGTTCTATTAAGGACCTCACATATGAATATAAATTAATGAGTGAATGTATGTAAATATAAATAAAAGGGAAACAATAACACTAATAAAAACAAGTACTACATTATAATTCCAAAGTTAATGAAGTAACATTCACGAGAACTTGCAATAGCCATCCTAATCTCATCAAAGGCATTCTTTGCTTCATTTGACCATTCTAGTTTGGCATCTTTATATAACATGTAGTTGAGTAGGTGTATGATCTTGACAAACCCACTTATGGAATCTTTGATGAAGTTAATCTTGCAAAAATGACTTCAACTCCTTATTGTTTGGAAAGGATAGCTTAATGATCAATTCAATACGTTCCAAATCTATGGAAATTCCCTTTTCTAAGATAACATGACCTAATTTTTTTTGGCATCTTTCTTTAACATGTAGTTGAGTGGGTTGTTGGAAATATGCTAGATTTGGTTAAGTGTTTCCATTGATATCAACACTGTATCCCGGTTGGAGCTATCCCAGTTAGACTTGGTGTTTATCTTGGTTTTGGCTATGATTCTAATCCGGTATGATCCTAGTATGATCAGATCTTTGGATTTTAATTTTGGATGCTTATTCAAGATGGTTATATGCTTGCCATACTCTGTTGGTTCCTGATTTGCTGCTCCGGTAGCTATCACTTTTGTTCCCCGTTGATATTTCTTAGTATCGGTTAGCATTACCAGTTAGCGATATTTGATGATTTGGTTAGGTGATTTTGATTCGGCTTATGGGAACAGTTTCTATTGTGCTAAAGGTGCTTCTTGATCATGTCCTAATTGTTTGGTGGCTTTGCATTGGCTGGCGTGTTGTTATGATGGTCCTATTTGGATCCGGTTAGACTTTCTGTTATTGCACTGAGGGTTTCTACTGGTTGATGAAATGTGTTGGATTTTGGTCTTAGCAAAATTTTCGATGGATGTAATTGTTTGGGAACTTGAATTAGGTCCATGCTATGTAATGTAAATCATAATATTGATTTGATGGTATCTTGTGATGTAATTTTTTTAATTATGGGTTTAGGGTTTAGCCGACCTTATCAATAAGGTTTATGATCTGTATTTATAGGTGACTTATTCATGTCATTGGGTATGGTTTTGGGATGAGTGGTTATGTTTGCATTATCAAAGGAAGGCTTATGTGCAAATAAAGTCATATCATTCAGTGAAGGGTTGAGAAGGTTTTGTATTGCAGGGAAGACATCTATGCTTAACCAGAATTGTATCAAGCATAAGTAGATGCTACTCTTACAATTCATTCTTTCCGGATTTAAGTCTGATGTTTTGTAAGTCAGTGAGACTTCTCTTTTGTGTTGAGTAGTGAGCTCTAGGTTGTTGGCCTGATTGCAAGTGTAATCTCCATTGCAATTATTTCACATACTGCTACAAAAGTATTATCTGGTTGTGGGTAGGGTTTCCCACTGTGATTTTTCCCTTTACCGGGTTTTCCACGTCAAAATATTGGTGTCATGTGTATTGTGCTTTCATGGTTTATCTTTCATTGTGTTGTGCTCCGGTATAAAATTTATAATTGAATTAACCATTGTACTTGTGAGAAAATTGATTCACCCCCTCTCTCAGTTTTCTCCCGATATCAGATTATTCCAACATGGGTGTATGATCTTGACAAATCCAATTATGAATTTTTTGATGAATTCAATCTTGCCAAAAAATGACTTCAACTCTTTATTATTTGATAAGGATAATTTGAGGATCACTTCAATATATTCTAGAGTTTAATGGAAATTCCCTTTTCTAAGATAACATGGCCTAAGAGCTTACCTTCACTGACCTAAAATATATTCTTCTTTGGATTTAGTGAGATCTCTGAATCTATGTACCTTTGTAACACCCTTCTCAGGTCCTTTACATGGTCATCCCTTTTCTTTAAAAAAGATGATCAAGTCATCCATATATATGATAATGCACTTTCCTACCAACCCTTTGAATATGATCTCCATTGCTTGTTGGAAGGTGGTGTTATGCGCTACATACTCATCCCTTTATTTTGTTTGACAAAATTCAGATCCTTTATTCTTTGTTGTTTGTCCTTGTTCTTGTTTCCCCTTTTTCTTTCTTTGTTTTCTTTATTTCTTTGATTTTATTTAGAGTTCCAAACTTTGGGGAACCTAAGGTTTCTTTTGGTTCTCCTCGAAACCCTAGATAAAATTGGAGGTTCTACTTTTCTTTCTTGATTTTCTCCAAAGGTTAAGCCTCCAAGATCTTGAGAATTATGGGATCATTGATTCCCCATGATCCTCGAAACCCCAAGATCCCACACTTTGATTTTCTTTGTTGCACTCTATGGGTTTGGACCCCACATCCCTTCTTGTTGTGATTAATGTGACATAGTAGAAAAAAATAACAAAAAAAATCCCCAACAAGGATGCATATAGAGTGTACAGTACTTGCATAATCAGTGGCCACATATCAACAATCTCCCACTTGGAGATTTATCAAGCTCCATATCAATCAATCTTTTGATGAAAAGGGAGGTATGCTAGTTGAAAGATCTAAAGTATAATTGGTATGTAGTGGGCTTATGACACAATTTATGGTGTAGGCAATTTTTGGTAGAGCCAATGATATCAGTTGTTGAAGATCCGTACTGATTTGTTGGACTCTTTCTTACTTATGACAAAACAATGATAAAATGCAGCTAGATCAATGTACATCTTGAACTATCCTACGAAAGTATTTTCTAAGTCTACTTAGGTGGAGATTGAATTATGAGGTAGATTAAGATACATCCAACTATAGGAAAAATCTCCTAAAGAGTAAGGAAACAACCTACAAACAACATAAATTGGTGTATGATCTATTTATAATTGCAAATTTATTCAAACACTTTTATGAGATATTCTACTATTTGGGATTCTCCATACACAAATTTGGGATAATGTTTTTTGGATTCTTGGGTAATTCATGTAGTAGCTATCCAAAACAAAGTGGTGAACTCTTCTTAGTTCTTAGATCTTTGATTATATCAAATAAAAGGAGTAATATAAACAAAGATGACCATTTTGACCCATACATGCAAAACAACAGCTTGCAACTAACCCGTTCTTTATAGCTTTGAAATTGGATTGTTGATCATCATACATTATTTTAAATGATCACATATTATTAATATGACCCACCATATGAATACATGATAGGGTTTTTGTGCTTATGGTTTTGAGGCATAGAGTTTTACCTTTACAACTTATTTGTTTTGTGTGAGTTTGAATCTATAAATAAAATTACATGTTGAATCTATAAATACAACTACATGATAGGTTCCAAATGCAACATTCTACTCTCATGAAGTTCCCAATAACATAAACAATTTACTCAATAACAAGAGAACTATCTAGATCATTGTCAAAGCTCTAACCTAGGAATTAAGAACATATATGATCTCACATTTCCTTAAAAGAATATCATATGATCCAATAAACATAGAATTCTCCCATGATAAGCTGTACCATACGAACACTCTAATTAATAATCAAGAGTAAACTTGAAAATAAAACAAATCCTCCTATCAACAAGGATTATATATCAAAATTAACAATTTATGAATCCAACATCGCAACCAAAGAATCCATGAGTCACGCATGGCTAACCAAGATACGAACATCTACACAATCAAATGAAGATACCTATCTTCTAATAATAAAACTAAAAATATTAATGGACTCTCACTATATCAAACATGATCCAAGAGATCCTCCACAACACCAAAAACCAGTATAGAAGATCATCCTTCACCAAGTGATGAATCCACATTACTAACAAAGACCCCATTGAACTATGATACCAAGCTCTTTATGAATCATGCTAGCCATATTTTAAATTAAGATCAACCATGGTATACACATACTAAACTACAATACTAACAACTCTAGAGAATAATGAAAAATTGAGATATCCAATTCAATAAGATACAACCACAATAAAAAAATACTATCAAAAGTTCCCACTAAAATGTGTAACCAATTGTATATGGTAAAAAATGATTATGAAAACTATTGTAAAACCACAAAGATCCAACCACAATGAGAACCCTAGTTCTACAACCAAACATTCACCATACACCAATGAAGATACCTAAAAACATGCAAATTTACAAAATAAACAATATTACCATTCACATGCCAAGTAGGGTTTCAATCTCCATTGTCTCCTATCTCCATTAGTCTTGTTTAATACATTTGCTCTCAGATTTTATGTGTGCACAAGAGCTCAACAAAGAATGAATTATGGTTGAAGTAGCTTGATCGCAAGAAGGCTTGATTGCATAAGCATTGATTAGGGTTGATAATGAAGGAAGTATCCTCTTATATATAAGATGCTTTAGAAAATAAAGGGATAAGATTAAGAGGTGAAAGAAATAATGGTTGGCTAAGATTAAAGGGTAGGTAGAAGAAATAATAAAATAATGAAGGGGGTAGGTAAAGGAGGATTAAAAGATAAGTGACATGTGTCATATAAGAAAAAGCTAATGAATTAATTAAATAAATAAATATTTATTTAATTAATAGAAGAAGTGAGGCCAATTAAATAAATAAAAGTATTTATTTAATTTAGGAGAAAGATAGTTTAAATAAATACAAATATTTATTTAAAAGAGAAAAGGGCTAGAAGAGGCTAAATGAATGAATTAATTAAATAAAGATTTATTTAATTAATAGAAGAGTTAGGATAAAATAAATAAATAAATAAAAACATTTATTTAATTAAAGATTACAATTTTAGGTGTCTACACTAATATATCATGATATAGTGATAAACAACATGCTACAAGTACCAATAATTTAATATACAAGCACTCTAACAATCTATCTTCTCATCCCAATGCAATATGTACCAATGCACAAATGACCACACATAAGGCCAACTAATAAGTTCTATATAAACATTGAATCAATCTTATGGCTATAGATATCTTATATTCAAGTCATCACATTTCAATAAATGTGTTGAATATACCTAAAAATTACATAACTCATAGACCCAATACAATGAAATATGCAAACTCATCATTGCATTAGTAACTTGCAAACCATGATATCAATTAAGATAATACAATATACCTCAAGACTCGAAGAATAAATTAACCATAGATCTAATTTTCTAGGGGTGTCACCAATAAATTACTATAGTCAAGGAACCAAACAAACATATAGAAGAGAAAAATAACCTCCTAAAACTAAACCAAACCACCACCAAATATCTGCTTACATGATCATGTCATTGCAATGCTCAAATGCAGGAAAACATTGATGATACAATAATCATCACCAATGCTATATATATACTCAACTCTCACTATACCAATGTCGAGTCTCTCATGCATGCTAATAAATATCCTCAAACAACCTATCTCCATCAAAGTCCAAAACTTGAAAGCACCTATAAACCTATGTTAAGAAGTACCAAATTTGATAATTTACTACACCATCATCTAGATCTCATAAAATATACACTCCCTTAATTTTTCACCTTTTAAATTATCTAGATGCTCATACCTCAAACCTCAAGATCCTACAAGTTCTCAAATAAGTTAAATCCTCTTTTTTCTCATCCAAGTGAAAACAACCTAATCTACTATGTATAATACTATAATTTGTCTCTATCATCTATTAAAAATAAAAAATTTGATTCCATACATGAAAGTTTTGACCAAATAAGTGTTCTAAAGAAAAATATACTTTTATTACATTAGCTTTCTATAAATAGACCAATCAAAAAACCAAATGTATACCAATGTGTAGTAATCAAAGAGAGCTTTCCATTGACAATGAAAAGTAAAATATCTAATTTTATGGGTGAAAATTATGGTCTTCAAAAGAAAAAACACTATTAAGGAATAAGAAGCCTAGGGTTGATTATATGATCATAAGGCTAACCCTACATACTAATGTTAGTAGTAATGTGTTGATATTCTTGTAGTGGTAGTGTTAACTAGGTGGTGTGCTAGCTGTAAGGGGTGGTGGAATTAAATTGGCATTTAAATTTATTTTAATGTCATTTGGGTCTATATCTGACATAATTATATAAACCAGTTTAACATTTTTTAATGCCCATTTGGCCTGCTAGGTTGTAGTTCCCAAGATGATTAGGGGCTAGTTCTAGAGCATTAGCCCCATACATTGTTTACTTGCAATTCATGGGTCATAAATCATTATTCTGTCTTGATGACATTGTACCTTTTTTTTCTTTGTATCTTGTGCTGAGATTGTGTTTCTAAAGATTTCAAGTCCCCTCTATCTTTCCCTGAGGTTCTGCACCTTAGTTTTGCAAGTCACATTAGGTGTAGTGAGCTTGTTGGCCTTGAGCCTAAAATATTATTATCAATTATTCATATTGTGTGTTAAGTGGAAACTTGTCATATAAGACTAGAAATTTCCTAACATTTGGTATTAGAGGCATGGTTGTGGTTGTATAACCCTTGCTTGAGAAAATCTATTGTTAAAGTTGAATCTAGGTCTTAAATGAAATAATAAATAAATGACAAGGTATGATGATTTTATGCAAGTTATTCTAATTTACAAATTTGGGGTTTTGGGTGTAGGAGTTGATGATCGACCACGGGAGCCAAGAATCATCTACAAGCAAAACACCTATCACACAAAAGAGATCAAACAAATAGTGTATGCTCTATAATAACCAAAGAATTTTTTAATATTGCACAAAATTTTATTGGAGATACACAATATTGGAGGTACAATTAGAATGAATGAATGAATCCTTATAAAGGATGAGTGAAACCCTAGGTACAAACTCTAATGCTAAAATTAGTAGAACTAAAGCAATGCAAAGTAGGAGCTAAATTAAGTTCAACTACATCTAGAACTAAAACTAGAAAAGAAAACTCTAGATAATAAAAAAACACCTAAGTCTAGCTTAAGTGAAAATGCAATTAAAGGACCTAATAAATAAATAATTAGATAATTTTCCTAAAATTACTTCAACATTGGGGTTGGAGATTTGTGTTTATCTTTTGCAGACCTGTGTTTATGAAACCTTGTTTTAAAATGGGTTTTAATAGGTGCTCATTATGAGGGCTTTGGAGGGAGGCTTTAAAAATGACAACTTGGTAAAAAATAATACTCACCATTGGATCTAGGAGGCCCAAGAGACAAATATTGACATAAAATTTGACCTATTTGGGCAAAGTTGAAAAAATGCAAAAAAAAAAAAGCCCCTGACCCCCGTCGTACAACATACAATCATCATACTAGTTGTAGAGAAAATAATAATAATATTTACTATGCATGCTTGTTAATTTATTCATTAAGCTAAAATAAAATTAAAATTAAAAATAATTAACAGGGGGTGGGGGGCTCCATAGACTCCTCACCCTGTACCCCATACTGCAATGAAGTGGTACTAATAGTACCACCAATAGGATTGAAAACCATGTCAACAGTTGTCAATGTCATCCGATAGGTGGCATAGGTAGTGCTAAGCGCTAGGAAAAGTTTCAAGTCTCATGAGAGAGGAAGCTTGCCCCCCCGCTCATGAGCCCTTAAAACAAATTTTTAATTTATTTAAAAATTTCACCAAAATTTATTTTCCACCACCAAAATAAAAATTAAAGCCAGATTTATAATGTAGTTTGGTACGCCTATGAGGGAGGGGGAGTACATTTTTAGTTGACACCTATAACATCAGCGAGTTGTACGACCTATATTTGCTCTCCATATAATAGAATTGGTCTTTTTTCTTCAATTGGGCATAACTTGGGCATATAGTGTTCATTTTTTTACTTCTTATAGTTGTTGGAAAGATGGTTCTAAACACTATGTAGTGGAATGGTTGATTTTTCTAGATTTTTAAGTGTTTCATAGTGAAATGTTTGTTAGAACTTAGATGTTCCTTTTTTACTTTGAGAGGTCATAAATTGTGTAGACAAAGTCAGTTTTTGGACTTTGAATAGTTGATGCAAAGCTTGTTTAGATCACCACATAGTGCACCAAATTTGGGGTTATTTTGGTATGACTTACTTACTATTATTCCTATATAAAATATTTTTGCATTCTTGTGACTGTGGTATTTCTACGAGTTTATGGCAAGTCAAATCTTGGTGATTTGGTGCTTGTATAATTGTATACTTAGTTGTGCGCCTCAGATTATTCTTTTGGATTTGTATGTTGTATTGTTGGGTCTACAAGTTCTATAGTGCTGTAGGAAGTGTATACTTATAGGTTGCATATATATGGATTGAATGTGAGTTATCTATACCCATACACCTTTCAGTGTTGGTGCATATTTAGATTGGTGGCTTGGTTTAATCAAAGTCAGCAATATTATGCCTCATCCCTACCCAATGGTACAATTATCTAAGGTCTACAAACATCTTCTTTATATTGGGTTGTGTTGAATAAGGTGTCCAATGTGCCTCAGAAAAAATCAAGGTATGAAGGTCATCAACAAGGGGGACATATATATATATGACTAATATGTCACAAAATTCCATTCGACTCCAAAGAAGAACTTCAAAATTGGCACTCAAGGACTCTTCCATACTCTATCTCCACTCTCACCTCCTGATATAAGGTGTCATAGGTTGTGCCTCAAGGATACAACTTCACGAAGCCACACCAAGAGACCTCAGTGAAATATTATGCCTCCTCCTACTCAAGGCATCAATGACAACGTTCTCCTTACCCTGAATGTAGTTAACATATAAATTATACTGACAAAGGAACTCCATCCAGCATTGGTTCCTAGCATTTAGGTTCAATTGAGTAAAGATATACTACAAATTGTGATGATTGAAGATGATAAAATGGTTAGAATGCTCACATGCATGTATTAATCATAAAAACATAGATAAAATCATAAATATGCAAATGACAATTTATACCTTCTTCTCCTCCCTCAAATTGGACCTTCGGTGAAGTCAAGGATGTGACCCTCCTCAAATTGATTGGATTGGTCCTTTGAATTGAATGTGGATTGCTCTCCACAACACAACAACAATGGTGATTGCTTGCTATGGTGGATTAATGGATGAAGTAAATAACTATGGAGCAAAATGGTTATAGTGGTGATGTTATGAAGATGTCTCTAAGCTCAAATTGACAACATGAAATTGCAAAAGAGGTGGATATGGAAACGAGGGGAGGAGACCCCAAATTATAGATTTGAGAGGAGGAAAATAGAGGGCCAAGATTGATTTAGAATGGAGGGTGGAGGTTGAGAGAAAGTTATGCGAAGGATTGAGAGGACAAGGTGTGGGATCCAAGAAATTTTCCATAAAGGTATTTCTTGTCTCCACACACCTTGAGGTACACGGGGAAGAGATCCCCAAGTACATTGGGAGAATAAAAAAGAATTTAAAATTCCTTCGGGGAGGAAAAGAGAATTAGAAATTCTCAAATTATGGATTGCATTGGAGAAAGAGGAGAGAAAGGGAATCAAAAATTCTTTGGGAAGTGAAGAAGCATGGGGAAATGGAATAATTTGAAATCCTTGAAATGACCAAACTTGGTGCATTTAAGGTTTGGAAGGTGAGAAGGGAAAAACCATTTATGGCAAGGAGTTGACTTGCTCCTAATCATGGGGATTAGGATTGTGCAAATTATTAAGGGAGGATATTAGGTGGAATAATGAGAGATTAGGGAGCAAGTGAATAAGTTAGGAGGATGTGACATGACGAGAGAGAATGAGTGGATGAATTTAAAATTGAGGAATAATGATAATCAAGCTTCTAGAAGAATTAATTAAAAGTTAAGTGAGGATTAGAGGAAGTGATTTGTAGGAATCACTTTGGCCAAGTTAATTAATTAGAATTAATTAACGTAGTGGACTTAGAAGAATTAACGATTTGATTAACTTTAGAAGAATAGGGAAAATAATTAATTTATTTGATAAATTAATTATTGGACTATAAGTTGATAGGATTAATTAAATTAAATTAAATTGATTTTGAGAAGAAGAAGGATAACATAATTAAATTAATTAATTATGTAGAAAGGATAAATTAATTAAATATTAAATTTAATTAATTTTAGACGTCTACAATGATCACTATACAACTCAAACCAATGACCCAATTGGAAGTGTCTCCAATGCACAAGCACATGCACAACTAGATCTACCTTGAAATCATGTGTGGGGTAGTTCAACTCATGATCCTTGAACTTATGAGACTCATATGCAATCACACATCTATCTTGCATGAGAATTGCCCCCAAACCCTCCAAACATGCATAAGTGCAAACAAAAAAATCTCCTACTAGATCTAGTACTGCCAAGAGAGGAGCACTAGTTAAATGCTTCTTAAGAGCTTAAAAAGATGCCTTGAGCACATTATTTCGACCACACAAAATTCTTTAGTTTCCTCTTAAGGGAAGTGATATGATGTGCCTACTTAAAAAGTCTCTCAAAATGATGGTAATAACCTGCCAAACCCATGAAACTATGAAACTTTGAGACATTATTTGGCCAATCAACAATAGTCTAAATATTTGAGGTATCAACTATGATACCCTCTCCTAAGATGATATGGCTCAAATATCTCACCTCAGTCTAGAAGAACTCACACTTCTAGCCAAGTTGCCATATAATTGATGGTAACAAAGATTTTGCAAAACCTGATGCAAGTGGGCTTTATGTTCCTCCACTATCCTTGAATAAACCAAAATATCATCAAGAAACACAATAACAAATTGGTCAAGGTAGGTGCAAAACACTCCATTCATCAGACTCATAAAGACAAATGGTGCATTGGTCAACCCAAATGGGACAACCATGAAATCATAATGTCCATAACGAGTGTGTACTGCAGTCTAATGATTTTTGGCCTCATGAATATGAAGTTGATGATGCCTTGATGTGAGGTCAATCTTATAGAACACTCTGAATCCCTTCATCTGATCGAACAAATCATCAATCCTAAACAAGGGATATTGATTCTTCATAGTTACCTATTTCAACTATCGGTAGTCTATGCATAAGTGAAGGGATTGGTCCTTCTTCTTAATGAAGATGATAGGTGCTCCCCATGGGGATACACTAGGATGAATATGGCCTTTAGCCAAGAAATCCTCCTATTGCAAATGGAGCTCACTCAACTCCTGAGTGGTCATAGAATAAGGTGCCCTAGAAATAGGCTCAGCTCTAGGAACAAGATCAATGAAGTTTAAACTATGTCATTCTTAGGTAGCATGCTAGGGATCTCACTTGGGAAAACATTTTCAAACTCACAAAGAATAGGGTCATCATCAAGAGATACTTCCTAAATCTCACCCCCATCGAGATCACTCCTAGAGACTACAAACAACTAACAACCTTGCTGCATACACTGTTTCAACTACATATAACCAATATCATGAATAGGGATACAAGTCTTTGGACCCCTACAATCTCAACTCTCTCACCCAAATCATCCAAATACTTAACAAAATTAAATCAATAATCAATATAAGTCGGATGAGAATCCAACCAATATATGCACCCAAAACAACTCCATAGGATCTAAAAGGAAGAATACAAAGGTCTATGGTGGCAGTGAAGGTGCCCAAATCCAACACGTAACTATGAAATAGGGAGTCTACAACCACCTTAGCGTCGCAAGGTGTGCGCCCTTGGTCTCCTTGTGTTGTGCAACGTAGTGCTCAGGTTTGTGACATGGCTTAACTGCCTCTTGTGGATTCTATAAGTCTAGTAGTTGTATCAAGCATTAATAGGTCGATCTTTTGGTGCAACAAAAACCACACTTGTAACAAGTGGTATCAAAGCTTGGTCACAGGTTCAAACCCCTCACTTGCATTGAGGGGATGATTATTGCAAGGTGTGCGCCCTTGGTCTCCTTGTATTGCGTAGTGCAACGCTCGGGTTTGTGACATGGCTTAATCGCTTCCTGTGGATTTTATAAGTCTAGTCGTTGTATCGGGAATTAACAGGTCGATCTTTTGGTGCAACGACAACCGCACTTGTAACACTTAAAACCAGTAGCTAACTCAACTTGTGAAATATCATCTTACCTTGCCACTATAAGCCCATATTTTTGCATAAGAAAGAGGGATATAAAATAATATTTGAAGAAAGGGGGATTATACTTATGCAAGAATTCCACTCTCAATCAAAATATTCTCACAGAACTTCAAGTTTCTCTAATAGGTGACCATTCAAAATTTTTGAGGACATATCATAGAGTCAAGCAAGACTTCTTTTGGGAAGGACTAAAAGGGTATGTTCAAAAAGTTGTGGCTGAATGTTTGGTTAGTTTAAGAAATAAAGGGGAGATAGTTAAGACACTAGGTCTTTTGCAACCTTTGTTATTCTTAGCTAGCATTGGGAAGAGGTCTTCATGGGTTTCATCATAGGTGTCCCAAGATCTAAAGGTAAGATGTCATCACAATAGTGGTGGATCACCTCACTAAATATGACCATTTTATTGAATTATCCCATCCTTTACAATGAGTATAGTGACAAACATATTTTTGGATAATATATAAAAGCTACATGGTACCCTTAAGGTTATTGTTAGTGATTGTGATCCTATCTTTACGAGTAAATTCTTGATAGATTTATTCTCATGCGTGGGAACTAAATTGGCTCATAGTTCTTCATACCATCCCCAATCTAATGATAAAAATGAGGTTCTTAATAAGTGTTTGGAAGGATATCTAAGTTGTTTCACTTTAGATAAATAATTACATTGAGTAGATTGGCTACCACTAGCAAAATAGTGGCAAAACACTTCCTTCCATAGCCCATAAAGATATTTCCTTTATGACTCTATATGGATATTAGCCTCTTTCCTTCACATCATCATTAAGGGTGGCAACAATAGTTCAGGCTATGGAGGACCACATGCTTCATAAAAAACAAGTACTTTCAAGACTCAAGGATAATTTGGCCATGGCACAAAATTGAATCAAGTAACAAGTGGATCTATATCATAGTGAAAGAAGTTTTGAAGTAGGGGATTGGGTGTTCTTGAGATTGCACCATTATAAGAAAATACCATTGAAGCAACATAATAATAATTCATCACCAAAATATTATGGCCCATACTAGTTCATGCAAATGATAGATCTATATTGTTTCCTATAAGCTTATGTTGGCACCAACAACCAAGATACACCCATTTTTTTATGTTTCTTGTTTGAAAAAATTAATAGGGAATACCATCCCTAGACAAATTTTTTTACTAGAGCTTGATGAAGAAGGAAGAATCATATTGTAACTAAATTTCATTCTCAAAATATGTACAAAAAAGTTGGGGAAGTTAGAAAACTCAATGGACATCTCATTCAATGGAAGAATCTACCAGTTGAAGATGCCACATGGGAAGATGAGGATTATCCATCATGGTTTGTTTATGGAAGAGGAGGAGTGGTCGGTAGTAATACCGACCCCTCCCTTTAAATAAGGGGAGTGGTTGATATTACTATTGACCTCCCTCACATTAACCTTTACTTACATTGAAAATACCACCCCTTCTCAGTTGTTACTTGCAATAGTTTCTGCATTTCCTAAGTCTCGCTTGCTTCCAATATGTCGCTATACTCATCGACTTCTGCTACACTGAGGATCAGGGAGTATGGCCAAGCCGACCAGAGCGGCTTGCCTAACAGTCGATATCCTTAATCAAACCCGTCACCTTTTTCTATTTGATGCATAAATATGTTAATAAAAATAATACTACATTAAAAAATATATATATATTACATTCAATTTTTTAGATGTTAAATTAAAAAGAAAACCTAGTTAAAACAATAGGATATATAAAAATTTAATTGTAGATACATATTAAACGTCCAATTTATTTATTTCTATTTGTAAAAAGGTTTTAAAATAAATATGATATATATATATATATATATATATATATATATATATATATATATATATATATATATATATATATATATATATATATATATATATATATATATATATATATATATATATATATATATATATATATATATATATATATATATATAATCCTAAATCATATACAAGCATATTTAAAAACATAATATTTCAAATTGAAAAGATTATCTTAATCACTTTAAAATAAGACATAAATTATAAAACAATTATCGAAATTTCATGCATACGAATTCCATATAATTGTAAACACGTCAATCATAAATAAAATTATATTTGCATTCTCTTATGCTAGAGACATTAAATCATCCTTATAAAGAATGTTAAGTCGTTAAATTACGTAAGTTTTCTTTCAAAATATCAAACTAATTTTCACCTTTATAGATGAAATAAATGTAACGATTACCATTAACTCATAACATTTCATTAATTAAAAATCATGCATCGATGAAATCACAATTGCACAAACATAATATTTCTACTATGGTGTGTGAGAGATTCCATCTATTCTAATGAAATCCAGGAGCTAAGACAGCTCTACCTGAACCATGTTCTCACCTTCATATGCATTCACTAGTTCTTGCATTCACTTGCACTCAGTTGCTCATTAGCAATGACGATCCCAATTTTAAAAATTATTACTGATCATTCAATTGTATACAAATCATTTCAGTGCATTCGATCTCCTATCTTATTAACAATTCCATTTTCATTTCATTTCAATTTTATTTGCGAAAATTAAACATTATTTTCCCAATTAAATAATTATGGAAAAAATAGGGTTCGTGACATCCTTCCCCTCTTAAAAGAGACATCGTTTCGATGTCTTATTATTCTATCAATAAGCACATACTTTCTCAACATCATAAACATTAACCATACATTGTGGTCTCAATCAAATATAACAATAATAGTATCATCTATACTATCCAAATTTACAACATGTAAATCAAAATCAGAGTATTCAAGTATTTCATGCATCAAGCAAATACTACTCTAAGAAAACAAAAGATGAATACGACAGTCAATCGCCACATCATTCTCCCAAGTAGCACTATCATCAGAATATTGGTCCCACTAGATCCAATACTGAGTGAAATCTCTGCTATGTAGCTTAACACTACACCGATCAAGAATTCAGATGTGCTCCACTAGCACCATTCCTAGATCCTGTACCCATAAGCAACTGGATTCATAACTTCCAGCACATCGAAGGGTCCCACATATCTTGGTACCAACTTTGATAATTTCTTCGATAAAATAAAGCTCTTATGAGGCTTCTCCCTCAAAAGAATTTCTTCTTCATTAACAAATATTAGAAAGTATTGTTTCTATTATCATAGCTTTTCTTGTCTGTCGACTATTTCTTTCAATATATATTCTTGATCAATTTCATTTGCTTATTCATTTCTTTAAGCATATTAGAACCAATGATGATCCTATCTTTATTCTATCCCAACTAACAAATGTTCGTCATTTCTGTCATAAAGCATCATAATGGGTATCATTCATTAAAAACACATGAACAAATTTTGTTGTATGCCAACTTAGTCCAAAGGAAAATATTTCTTCCACTCACATTTCCAATTCATGCAATACATCAAAAATAATTCTCCACTACCTGATTAACTCTTTTTAGTTTGGTCATCTATTTAAAGTTGTCATGCCGATTTAATCTAGTTCCCAAAGATATATTCAATATTGTCCAATTCCAAAATGTCATCCAGACATTCCTATTTGATATTTCTATTTTTGAAACTCCATGCAATAGATAAGTTGAATGAATAAATATCTTCACAAGATTCAATGATTCATCTTTAAGTACGAAATATGCAATCTTTGTCAATCTGTTGACAATAACCAATTATGATGTCATGCTTGTTCTTACTCAAAAGCAATTCTTGAATAAATTTCATATTGATTTCCTTCCACCTATACTTAGGTTTGATACAAAAGTCTTATAATACGATCATGCTCAACTTTCACTCGCTAAACTTTGTGCTACATACTCAACTACCTTTTTCCAAAGTTCTTAGTTTCGTTACATCTTTATCAACAATCTCTAGATTAACTAGATATTTCCAAATATTCTAAATAAGGTGCAATATTAACTTCCTCAAGTTTCTTCCTTTAAATGAGTACATCCTTCATTGACGTTCTTAATTACCCTCAAGTTCTTATCTCAAATCTATCAAATCTAAAATATCTACTTTCAAAACCTCAATAATGTTTTGCTTCCAAGTGATTCTACATCTATTGCTATCTCAAGTTTGACTTTATAGTAACCATGGTAGTTAAAATTTCCTTGATCTATGAGAACCCATAATTTGACTTCTTTTTATTTCCAACTATTCCAACCAACTCAATTTGCTTCATACCTCATACTTCTATCAATCCTTAAGATTTCCAAATTAATATGAATACTTTTAATCGACATATAACAAGGCAACCATGATGAAAGAAAATTCTTAACATCATAACATATGTTATTCAACTACTAGCACAACCTTTTTACTTAATTATTGCAAATGTGTCTTTATGCCAGAGACCATATATCCTTGGATGTTCAAGACTCCAAAACCCACTTTTAACAAAAGACATCTTACATGGTCCCATGATCTCGAGGGTAAAACCAAGGAAGTAAGATCTCATATAATTGATGAACTAATTCGAATTTGTCTTTCTACTATATATATATATATATATATATATATATATATATATATATATATATATATATATATATATATATATATATATATATATATATATATATATATATATATATATATATATATATATATATATATATATATATATAAGGCCTATCCTCTAGTTATTCCACACATTGAATTTACTCAAACTAAAAATTACACACACACACACATAGTATTATTGTCCTAACTGACACAACGCCTATCATTGGTACACTCTTTTCTTTTACTCTCTTGGACATACTATCAGGGGTTTTCTATGAACATGATAAGGACGAAATATAATATGAAACCGAAAGACAATAAAATTTTTAAACATTAGATCACCCACCATAAAGGTTAAGAGAACAAGTGATCAATTTCAACAATAGATTATAAAATGCGCATAATGGAACATTAAATTAGTGACTCATCCTTTTAGAAAAAAAAAAGGAAATATAATCAAGGTAAGAAGTCAAAACTAATTCAAAAATCAATGATCAAATAATTCATCAATAAGCCAAATAAAGCATCAAATCAAATACATATCAAATGTAATGAATGACTAGGGGTAATCACATATGAAGGAGTGTTACAACACGTTGGGGTATCTTTTCCAGAGTGTGTGAGAGAGAGTATCAAACATAGTACCAACAATTTCATGATTGAAGATAAGGAAACAAAACTAGAATACAGAGTCCTATGAAGATTTCATCATATCATCCATAATTCCTATCCATATAGTACCTACCTCGTACACTATAGACATAGAATAATATCTTTTGCAAGAGATTAGTTAGAATAATTACCAGTCTAATAAATCAAGCATCTCGAGCATCTAGGTTCTAATAACAACTATCATTTTTATCAATAAAGTCTCAACCACAACTTTACTATATAAGTACCCAACTCTTACTCAATAAACTATTATCCAACGTATGTGTCCATTAAGTATGTCATTCTAGGAGATACTCTTTCTCCATCTATCCGGACACCATGTTGATTTCGTAAAAAGCAACTTTATTTATCGATTGTTCATAAATGATATCACCCAAATTTATATCTCTTCTCATGGAGTCAATGGGGTATATCCTTTCGACTCATCTGAACTAAGAATAGTTGACTCAATAGGGATATACTCATATAGATATTCTTCCTCTATCTCCTTAATAGGGTAGTCCAACTATTCTTGTCTCTCAAGGAAATGGTAGGTGGAATTTCTGTTACCCTACTCAGCTTGGTTAGCTATTTTTTCTTTCTTGGTTTAGGATTTGATTCCTTTCTTCTTTCATCCTAGAAGTAGATAACTGCCTTCCTTGACCTTATCATTCTTATCTTGAATATCCTGAATTCATTCCATAGTAGGAGGGAAATATTTCTTCCTTAATCAACCATCCTCCTTCTTCTAGGTTGTTGTCATCAATTCGCCTTGTAAAAGCTTTGTGCTCCTTCTTAATTTGCAAGTTTCATGCGTTAGATATCCAATAGCAAGTTTGTTAAGCACATGACTTCATTCATGAAGTGGACTCATATGCCCTAGAGTTATAAATTGTGCTCTAATACCAAAATGTAAAGACGTAAATCGTGCTAACTTTAATAATAGCCGAAAAACTATTTATTCTCAAATAAACTCATAATTCATTTAATAAGTCTATTTCATTCCACTTTTCCTTCCATAGCTTCATTTGATCATTTCATTTATATCATAATAAACATGAAATTTCTATAAAAGATAAATATTCTTCATTCAATAAATCGATATAAGTAGTATCTCAATCATACAATACTTAGGCATTTCAAGTTGCCGTAAGTTCAATAACAAATAACACAAAGTAAAGGGTGAGATGCATTCTTTCATCTACAACCCAAGCTATCTTCAATGCAATCTTTAGCATGAAGACGAGAAGAAGATCCAGACGCTTTTTCTGCCCAACCTCAAAGCTTACACTTCCCTGGGATTCTTAGTAAATCAAGAATACCCGACCTTGCACAAATTTCTTAGCAAATTTTTTTGAAAGACAAGATGGAATCTGGTGCGTACCTAGATGATACATGCAATTAATTTTTCTAATTCCATTAAGAAACATGCAAGATCAATCAAGGATGTGGTAGAGAGCATAAATAAATCCATCTGTTTTAATGGTCAATAAGTTACTCGACCGAGTATAATGCCATGCATAGCAATAAAAGATAGTTTAGAAAAAACAAACTATTCTCTCTATAATTCCACATTCGGCACTTGTCCTGGAAGGTAACTTTCCACAAACACAAGCCTATCTAGCTTTGTTCACATGAATCTAGAATAAATATATACAAAAGACAATCTTTTGCCTTTCAATTCTAGCTTCCTATTTCTCATAAGATAAAAATACAATGTTTAAAGAAGACAATCTTTCGTTAAGTAGAAATAGAAAGAATCAATCTTTCGTTAAAACCAATCCTATCTGATAGGAAGCAATCCTTCATGGATAAACAAATATACATCTGAAAGAAAACAATCTTTCGCATCTAACTTTCAAGCAATTTAAAGACAAGAATTAAATATTAAGAAGGTGTAAAACATGTATGTATCTTTACATAAAAATTGAATAAAATGAGTACACATTCTTTTATTCAATTATCAAAACATTTAAATAGCACAACCTTTAACATACATTCCATTTCTTATGGTTTAAAATTCTAAGTTTATATCGTCTAAGCTCTCTATCTTTCCATGTGTCTTGGTTCATTTACCTCTTTTCTCGAACAACATATTTAGTTTACTACTAATATGTGACTTTTCATGATTTAAAAACTCAACTAACTGATTTCACTAATTTTCCATAACAATCTAACATGACGAAAATTCATAAAGTGCATATCTATTTGGCTTTTCAAACGAGACACCTAATAACCATCTTTACTTTTCATGCAAGGATCTAATTTGAAAGTGTAAGTGTTTTCTTTGCGAATACAATATAAGCTTCAATATTTAATAATTCGTTATCCTAGTATTTCATCTTCTTTTTGATTTAGATTTACAAGTTTTGTACACACAATCACTCTATCCTCTTACTCCGTTTCTAGAGGATTTGGTGGTCTAATTTCTATGAATTTCACTTATGTTTATCAACAATCTTTTCGAATATCTTTCCTTAAGACATTTATGTATAGAATATAATTTTCTAAAGAATGTATTTTGATGTCATTCGACAAAATTCTCATAATCAGAAATCTAAAAACTATGACTCTAATTATGTCTAAGTCTAATCAAAATAGAACATTTTCTCTTTAGATTTCTACAACAAATTTTGTTAGAACAGAGCCTACCTTTGACTAATTCTACTCAATGAATTATTATCTTCTTTCTATCTCACCAAGTTCTCAAGAAGGTCATTGTTCCTCTGGAGTGTCTGCCACTCTTCCTTGTTCCAAAATTCAACTCTTTCCTCTGGAATTTGACTCTAAATCTGAGATGATCATCATCAATCTTTTACGACTTGGTCGTAAACACATCTAAATGTCCACTACTTTTCTCTTCTACCTTCCATTCTCTAATCCTTTTGTTGCATCTATATTTCTCTCTTCCAACTCAATGGTCTATATATAGTGTTGTCATCTACCTTCTTTCCTACTTTCGAGCTATCTCTCCTAGTGGTGGATTGATTCTAATGACACCACACATGGTTTAATACAACATAATAGTCCTAAATGGTTTTGAATTCTTATGTGTTCACCATGCAAAGTTATCCATTAACTTCTTATGTGACAGGGTGAACTCACAAAGCTGGTTCCCACTTTTGTCAACGAAGGAAATTGGCGAAAGTGGAGAATTTCGTTTAGGGGGGGTTCGAGTGAAGTGGGGGTGTTCGAACGGACTACCCTTTGGGGTTCGAGTGAAGCCCCCACTTCGCTCGAACACTCTTTCGAGCGAAGCACCTTTAATACTTGATTATGTCATTTTCCAATTATATAGGGGGGTTCAATCGAACCCCCCTAAAAATGGGGGGTTCGCTTGAACCCCTTTTTTAACACTTCTCTTGAGCTTTCTACATATTTTTGCAGATTTTTGGCCTTCAAACCTCTGGTTGAAGGCTTAAATGGAATGATCTTGACAACCCAAAATGTAGTATTGTAGTCCTCAAAGAAAACTTTCCAATTAATATAATATTATTACATATTGAGCTTATTATGAACTTGTTTTTTTAGTTTTACCAAACATAGGTTTTTGACCAAACATAGGTTTTTGACCAAACATAGGTTTTTGACCAAACATGAACTTCTCTGTTCAACGCATTGTAAAAAATAGGAAACTATTTCAAAAAGTTTTTGAAAACTATCTAAGCCCCAGGTATTGATGTCTTCTTTCTAACAAAAAAAAATATTGAATTTCAATATATATAGAACAAGTTATGTGTTCAAACTTAAACCTATGTCGGAATTATGACTAGTCGGACTTCAAAACTTAATAAAATAAAAAATATTGAACATATCACTATCAAACCAACTACAAGCCCTAGATATTGATGTTACAAACCAAAATTCGAAAGAATTGAGTTTTTATCATTTATAGAAAAAAAGTTATGCATTTCGAGAGGCACATCACTCTTAAAAAATGTAGTTTGTTGTAAAAAACTACTTTTTGAGGGAGATGGAAAAATTTTAAAAAAAATCTTTCAAAAAAATTTGAAAAATATATATATAGAATCTAGAGACAAAATGCTACAAATCACTAATTTACATCATCTTCAAATTCTTTATAGTTTAAAATTTATAGTTGTCGGAAGTTGAAGATTATTTTAAAAGTGTTCATCTCAGTGTCAAAAGTGGCAAAAAAGTGGGAACCATTATTGTGAGTTCACTCGATGCCATACTGCACATGTCGTTTCTAGATATTAATAATGACTCCCTTGCAAACGGTTTTCTAAGTTCTCATGATACCAAGTCGACTTTCCTCCTTTGTCGACTGTGACTTGTATTAAATATACCCAACCGTTGCAGCAATGAACTCTTCTCATTCCAATTCAATGAGTTTGACATCTCTTCAAACACATTGTGGTTGCAAGGTCTGATCATCTTAAACTCTACGTGTTTGTTTGCATGCATAGTTGATACCAACCCAACAACTTCCTTCTCTAAACTCGCTAATTTTCTCCGAGTCACCATTAATACCGATTATTTTGCAAGTCGTTTAGCTATGTGTAAAGTGATTTTCCAAGTCTTAATGTCTGCTACGTGTATGAAACGTGGTTATAAGGGGGGGGGGGGTAGTCGGTGGTGTGTCGACTCCCTCCATTACTACGCTTGCCACATTAACCTGCCAACTACCATAAAGTTTTAGTGGTTGCACGTGGTAGGTGTTAAGGATAACATTACCCATCGTGGTTTGTTTATGGAAGAGGAGGAGTGGTCGGTGGTAATACTGACCCCTCCCTTTAAATAAGGGGAGTGGTTGATATTACTATCGACCTCCCTCACATTAACCTTTACTTACATTGAAAATACATACTTGCAATAGTTTCTGCATTTCCTAAGTCTCGGTGGCTTCCAATATGTCGCTATACTCATCGACTTCTAATACATCGAGGATCGGGGAGTATGGCCAAGCCAACCAGAGCGACTTGCCTATCGGTTTGCCTAACAGTCGATATCCTTAATCAAACCCGCCACCTTTCGCTATTTGATGCATAAATATGTTAATACAAATAATATTATATTTAATAATATATATTACATTCAATTTTTTAGATGTTAAATTAAAAAGAAAACCTAGTTAAAACAATAGGATATATAATAATTTAATTGTATATATATATATTAAACGTCTGATTTATTTATTTCTATTTGTAAAAAGGTTTTAATATATATATATATATATATACATATATATATATATATATATATATATACATATATAGATATATAGATATATACATATATATATATACATATATATATATATACATATATATATATATACATATATATACATATATATATATATATATACATATATATATATATATATACATATATATATATATACATATATATACATATATATATATATATATATATACATATATATACATATAGATATATATACATATATATACATATATATATACATATATATATATATATATATACATATACATATATATATATATATATATATATACATATATATATATATAAAATCCTAATCCTAAATCATATACAAGCATATTTAAAAACATAATATTTTGAATTGAAAAGATTATCTTAATCACTTTAAAATAAGACATAAATTATAAAACAATTATCGAAAGTTCACGTGTACGAATTCCATATAATTGTAAACACGTCAATAATAAATAAAATTATATTTGCATTCTCTTATGCTAGAGACATTAAATCATCCTTATAAAGAACATTAAGTTGTTAAATTACATAAGTTTTCTTTCAAAATATCAAACTAATTTTCACCTTTATAGACAAAATAAATGTAATGATTACCATTTACTCATAACATTTCATTAATTAAAAATCATGCATCGATGAAATCACAATTGCACTTTCTACTGTGGTGTGTGAGAGATTCCATCCATTCTAATGAAATCCAGGAGCTCAGACAACTCTACCTGAACCATGTTCTCACTTTTGTCTGCATTCACCAGTTCCTGCATTCACTTGCACTCAATTGCTCATTAGCAATGACGATCCCAGTTTTAAAAATTATTACTGATTATTCTATTGTATACAAATCATTTCAGTGCATTCGATCTCCTATCTTATTAACAATTCCATTTTCATTTCATTTCAATTTTATTTGCAAAAAATAAACATTATTTTCTTAATTAAATAATTATGGAAAAAATAGGGTTCGTGACAAAGGGTCTAAAAACCTAATTGCCTACTTTTTGTTCCAATTCTAATCACTAATCAACATAATTTCATAATTACACATATTTGCATGTGTTCCATTCTCAATTTGAGATTAACTATCCCTAGTCACATATTAGATTTATAGGTTATGCGATTGAAGTAAGTTAGTCTTGATCGACTCAAATTTTACTTGTTTCATTTAAATGTTCAAATTATAAATCCAAAATTTCTTCCCATTTTCACTAACCATTTGGGGCTAACCTAGCATATGCTTCTATAAGCTCTTGCTATGCCATAGTATTTAAATTAATTCATTGCATACTTTTTACATTTGTAAATTTATAGAGAAAAACTAAATTATTCAAACATGTCAATTTGGAGCTCTATAAAGAACATAGGAACCCCATAACCAATCTTATAGGCCACATGTATCCACACACACACACACACACACACACACACACACACACACACACACACAGATATATATATATATATATATATATATATATAATCATTCATTATTGCTGATTGAACCCTCAACAAGGTTTTGGCCAAACATATCTCATTCAAGTTGCACTTAAAATTCTTCTCATGTGTTCGTAAACACAAACTTTTCTTACCCATTCTAGATACCAAAGAGTAAGAGAAAAAAAATCACATTAGTCTTTTTTTTTATTAGTCAAGTCAATATTTGTTGGTGTGAATTGGGTATATTATCTAATTGGTTTACCTCATAGGTCCTATTTGCACTAATTTACTTAAGTTTACTTAGGGAACCATTAGAGTTAATCACTTTTTGTGTTTAATGTAATATGATTAAGGCACTTGTCATAATGCTATGTTGTCCTACCTTTTTATCATGCTTATATAAGAAAGAATCCTCTTGTAACTTATGTATCTATTGTATACCTTTTATATCATTCTATTATTTTTGCATCCATAATCAAGCAACACACTTCTTGTTGCTCTCTATAATGGAAGCTTATTTTGCATTTTGTAGGTGAGCCTAATAGCTTGAACCCATTGCCTGACTTTTTTAATATTTTATTCTCTAGATGAATTTCACACTAGAGAACATATTAGTGTCATATGATACTAACCTTATATGACACATAATCATCCAAGAATTGATCTCTTTCTTGACACATGGTCTAATTAGTTTCTTCCTTAAGTTATTCAAATCATATCAGGAAAATTATGTTACCTCTAAACTTTAATTACATCATGATAAAACAAAAAAAATATACCAACAAATAACTTCTAAAAATTAAATAATTTAATCTTGAAAATAAAAATACTTTTACAATCAAAATTACGAAACACTTTTAACTAATAAAAAATTATATTTGTAAAATAACAAATTATTATTTTATTTATTTTTTAATAATAGTAAATAAAACATATATTATTTATCACAAATAATTGAATAAAAATTTCAATTTTGTAAAAATATAGATAAAAAAAATGAATTATAAATTTTATGCAATACAAATTAAATAAACCTCAAAACATTCATTACTAAATACTTTGTTTTGAGCATTCCAATGCCCTTCTTCCTGGAAATGTCTCAGCAGTTTCCTGTCGAATCTTTTTAATGCCCTAAAGTCTTTCGATATAATTTCCTCTGTTGTTAAAGCGCAAGAAAGTCTTCACATATTCTTTTAGAAATTTCCATATAATTTCTTCTGCCCGTTTACGCGTAGGAAACTTTGGTACAAATTTCAGCAATTTCTTTTGTTTCTAGTCGGAATAGTTTTGATGCTTGCTGTACACGGCATCCATCTTTAGTTGCAATCGCTTCTTCCAACGACCTAATGAAGTGATGGGATGCTTTCTGCTTTAAATCTAACTTTTGAGATTTGTGGGGGCCGCTTCATCCAGGGAGGGAGTGTTGCGTATGATTTACAGTGGAATTTCGTGGATGTTTCATCTTTGAATGTATGTGGAAACCGCGTAGAAAATTTTGTGTGGTTGCTGGGGTCTTCAATCCACGGAATATGTGCACTTCCACACACTATTTATCGCTTTGCTCACCATCTTACCATTCTAACTCTTAGCTCGCTGTCTTCCCAATCTCACCCGTTCTTTCTGTCCCTGCTACACTATTTATCGCTTTGCTCACCATCTTACCATTCTAACTCTTAGCTCGCTGTCTTCCCAATCTCACCCGTTCTTTCTGTCCCTGCTTAATTATTTGTTTCAGTTCCTCTTCAATTTAATCCCTTGCCATGGCGACGACAAATGCCTTTGAGAAAATTCTGCCGCCATCCACAGCTGCATCTACATCTGCATCGTCTTCATGTCCACCAAAAAGGGCCCGCTACGATGTATTCATAAACCATCGTGGCCCTGACACTAAGAAAACCCTGGCTGCCTCTATCTACGACACCCTCAAACCCCTGGGAGTTGAAGTTTTCTTAGATGAAGCAGAGCTTGAACTCGGCGATTCAATTCCATCTGAGATACAAGAGGCCATGAAATCGTCTTTCCTTCATATTGCTATTCTTTCACCTAGATATGCAGAATCCCCTTGGTGTTTGGCCGAGCTATCGGTTATGGTAAATACTGGGAAGCCAATCATTCCTGTGTTCTACAATGTTGATCCCAGTAAAATCCATTGGATTTGTCAAGGAAAAGGCATCTATGCTGAAGATTTTTCCGAGCACGAAGCCAAGGGTAGATATTCTCCAGGAACTCTTGAGGATTGGAAAGTGGCGCTGGAAAGGGTTTCATATTTAACAGGCCACATTGTCAACAGTGAGAAGTAAGTATCGAGTACTCGGTTCCTTTTATCGCATGTTATATCTCAGAATACTGCATAGTTGTTAGTACTATGGAATCTCTTCCCTTTTTGACAAAGATTGTAAAAGATTAATTATCATCGAAATCTGATTTCAAGTTTTCTTCCAGTCTCCTTTTTGTTACTGTTAATGAGCTATTTCAGACGTGTAAAGAAAAGTGAACAAACGATTTCTCTTCATTGATGTAGGATTAAATCAATTTAAGTTTCAAGATTAAGATAATTGAAATTAAATGTAGGATTAGATCAAATTGAATGTAATAACTAGTTTGATAATCATCTAATCTAGAGAAATTTGATAACATAATAATATTTATAAATAAATATATATGATAAAACCATCATTTTATGGATTTAAAATATAAAAAAGATCAAAATCATAAATCATAAATGGTTTCTAAGCTTATGTGTTAAAAAAATTATGGGTTAATTAAGGTTCCCAAATCTAGCACAAAATTTAATGCTAAAATCATGATTAAGTAACTAATGATCCAAGAAAAACTATTTCTACCATCTTGAGTATTCCATTTGGTTGTATTTGTATTTTTTGTAACATGCTTATGAGAATTAAAAGTCTTTTGTAATTTTCTCCTCATCAACAACCTACTTCCCTTTTCTACATGCCCTTTTTGTTTTAACAACTTGCACACCTTACAAGTTGTTATAGTTGTATTTTAGCAACTTTGATGATAGATAGTAGTAACACTCCAAATTGCTTATTTGCAAACTATTGGCGAGACATAGAGACATCCCAAGTGTGACAACCCAAATATTTGGGCAACAAATAAATACGCATTGTGGGTGATAAAAAGTACCAATTTTTATCACTACTACCCACTTTTACGATTATAAAAGCATTGCAAACATTTTTTGGATACTTCACTTATATTCGAGCTTGTCTTTCAATGTTGTATATATGTCTCTCCAAAAAGGAATAGAATATAAAGACATCCTAGGAAGTGAAAATAGACAAAATTTAAAATGCCATGGACTATTTTCTAGTTTTATTGGAAGCACTTACTGACATTGAACAAAATGTTTGTTTTCTATAGAATGGTTGTTAAATTTAATATTCTCAAAGATTGTATAATCACCTTTACTTGAACCAATGACTTAACTCAAACACAAAATAGTTCTCTAGTTTCTTCAATACACCACCTACTTCTCTAAATAAATTCTTTAGTTTGTTCACCACTTCATTACCTATATATAGTGTGACTAACTCATTCCTTGATCTATTATCAACTAAATTTATTTTGATAATATTTTTGATATCTAATGACAATATATGAAGAACTAATTTCTTAAATAATTTGCGGTAGAGGTAACTCATGAGATTCAATTATGATGTGAAGTGTATTATTCTTAGTTTTAATGTGTAAAATCACTTTTAGGTTAAAATATTATAGCAAATGTAAAATTAGGGTCATGATAAGGTGGATTTAAAAAGTACAACATATAGATATATAAGCTATGTATATAGGAGAACCGTCATGACGTGAATGATATGTAACATGTTAAAAGGGTAAATTGTGTGATAATATCTATGGATGATATGAAATTAATCATATAGATATATAAACTATGTACATATAGGAGAACCATCATGATATAAATGATATGTAATATGTTTAAAGGGTAAATTATGTGATAAACATGCATGGATAATATGGAATTTATTGAATAATGTGTCACAACATAAAGAAGCATAAGATTTAACTTATGCAACATTATAATCATGTAAGTAAAATATTGTAATTGTAAAAATCATAGAGAATATCCAAACTTTAATGAACTAAAAATATAAAGGCTATATAATTACCATACTCCAAACAAAGATCTCTAGGTAGTATTTCATTTAGGGAGACAATATAGAGATACAATGATCTCCTTGGACATCATCATGAGAAGAAGAATGCTAGTAACCACTAATACATAAAACAAGTCCATAATATGATTCAAGTTTGATAAAAAATTAATAATATTTGAAATGACCATACGTCAAAATGTAAGGAAAAAATCTAAATGTCAAAACAATGGTACTGAAAGGGTGGGTACAAAGGAAATATTACAATAATTTCTAAACACTAGAATATAATAAAATAATGATAAACATGGATGGATTTAAACTTGATTAGATATGAGTTGAATGTTATGTTATTAAAATCGATGATATCTAAAACTTTAAATAAGATAAAAGGTAAGGTTGGGTCTAGAAGTGTAGGGTTCACAAAAAATGAGTGTGTAAAATAAACCTTACCAAATATTTGCCCTAATTAATAAATAAACATAAATAAAAAAATATTAAATATGAAGATAAAGTGGTTCTAGAAATAATATTGAAATAATAATGTTGATGTAATGTAGAATAGATTCGCCACTTTTTTGAAATTTACTCCCATTAGTATTGTATTGTTTTTGAAATTATAAACTATCATAGAAAATTTAGTTGGTTGGTCTTATAGGGCACATGATTGATCTTAACCTACTAAAAAATGACTTGATATGTAGATATGATATCTACTATGTGAGTTTGATCTAATAGAATGTTGGCTCATGAAAAATATGCTACTCAATCTTCTATGATCTTTGAACAGTCAAGATGGTAATGTGAAAGATCAAGGGCATCATTTGTAAATATGTAGATGATTTGTGACAATGATGCAAAAATTTGGTTCATTTCTAATCTCCCAAATCAAAGTCCTACTCAAATAATTTTTTTTTTTGTCTTCAAAAACCATGACAAAAAAAAATCACAAAAATGTGTGTTAAGTTAGCTCAAAACAACTAGTGGAAGGTGTAAATTTTGTTCATTTCTAATCTCCCAAATCAAAGTCCTACTCAAATAATCTTTTTTTTTTTTGTCTTCAAAAACCATGACAAAAAAACATCACAAAAATGTGTGTTAAGTTGGCTCAAAACAACTAGTGGAAGGTGTTGAGATATATAGAATTTGAATTTGAATGTTTGAAGGCAAGGAGTTAGATCCATGGAGATCAAAGTTGATCCAAGTCAATCCCACAAACCACAAAATTGATCTATAAGGATAAATGGATGAGCCTAAAATGGGTGAACAACATCTAGGAGTGAATGCACATTAGGATGGGGTAGGAACATGCAATGGTAAACATGTATAGGAACATGAGAAAAAATTGCACAAGAATCTACCACTTGTTATGTCATTACATTAGATCTTTCTTGTCAAGGTGTACACAAAACTAATTGCAAAATGACATCACGAATATGCTAATTTCATCCTTATGAATTAATATTTAAAAAATAGTATTGAAATCTTATTTCATTTATATAAAATAATTTTATTCTTACAATAAACTTTAAAAATATATATTTTAAATTATTTTGAATTTGTAAAGCTCCTTTTCTTAAGATATGAGTTTTTTTTTTGTAATTTATTTACCTTGTCTTATTTAATTTTATTTTAAAGGGTATAAAGTATTGGCTGTATACAAAACATGTTGATATTTGTCTGTTAGCTAAAAATATGTTAATTTATATTAATTTATATTAATTTCAAATTTGTTTTTAGAAAAAAACTGATTTGGGAGGGGTTTTTTTTTCGAAATTGCTTTTTTTGTATAGTGATGAAGAACTGTTAAAGACTATTGAAAATTATGTACTGGAGCACCCTAAGAAGATTTCGTTTGTGGTTGCTGAACATCCTGTGGGCCTTGATGAAACCTTACTAGACTTTGAAAGTAGTGTATTTGAATCTTCTTCTAAAAATGTAAAAATTGTGGGGATCACAGGTATGGGTGGGTGTGGAAAAACCACATTGGCAAAAGAATACTACAACAAGAAAAAACACTACTTCTATAGATGTAGTTTTGTTTCCAATGTGCGAAATGTAGTGACTAAAAAATTACATGAAACACAAAAAAAATTGTTCCAAGACCTTGGTGGATTGAATGATATATCCTTTGATAGTGTTGAAGAAGGGAAAGCAATCTTAACAGAACATTTGAGATCTGTCAAGGTATTTATTGTCTTGGATGATGTAGATCATCTAAATCAGTTGGAGTCTCTCTTGCCAATAAAAGATGGTCTAAGACATGATAGTTTGATTGTGATTACAAGTCGAGATTTTGGTCTTTTTACATCATGGGGAATCCCATATAATTCCATTTATAAGGTGAAAGAGTTAAATTTTCCACATGCCATTGAACTATTTTGCTGGCATGCTTTTCCACAACCTTTTGAAATAAATGAATTTGAATATCTCATTAAGAGGTTTTTAGAAGTCTGCAGGGGATTGCCATTATCCCTTAAGGTATTAGGGGGGCTTGTGCGTGGAAAGTCGAAGGAATATTGGGATGCTCAATTGAAGGAGGTCTCTGGATTATTGCCGGAAGACATTAGAAGCATATTAAATGTGAGCTTTGATTCACTATGTGAGAGAGACAAGGACGTATTTTTAGATATATCTTGTTTCTTTATAGGAACAGAGACAGATTCAGCCATCACAGTGTGGGATGGGTGCGGATGGAGTGGTGTGTGTAGTTTGAAAAGACTTGTGGAAAAGTGTTTGGTTGAGGTAGATCGGAGGAACTACATCAGAATGCATGATCAGCTGAGAGATTTGGGAAGACAAATTGCAGAGACAAGGGCCCCGTACCGCCTTTGGTCACCGCAGCAAATTACCCACATTATTGAGAAACAGGGGGAGGTGAGTTTAATATCATTCTTTTTATGCTATCCAATATTTCAATAAGCAAATTTTGTACATTAATTGGGCGGCTCATTAATTGTTTTATGAACTCGCTGATTTTTAAATTTTTCCATCTAGGAAAGCGTGTCGATTCGGGGGATTAAAGCCCAATCAGACGAGTTCTATGAAGAGTTTGTGGAGCTTGTCAGAGAATCTGGTAAAGAAATTAAGGGGAAGCGAAGTTTAAAAATCCTGGACATTGAAAACGATTATTTAACAGAAGAATTAGCAACACTATCAGCAGACCCTTTCTGGTTGCGATGGGTCAACTTTCCTCATACAATTCTCCCGCCATGGATTTCGTTGAAGAAGTTGAGAGCTTTAGAGCTTCGTGAGGCCTCTAAATTAGAAGAACCGTGGAGCGAGATTGGCGATGTAAGTATCTTTCTTCTATTTACTGTTATTTATGCAGCCATACCTTAAAATCTCTTCTAGTTGCTGAACGGTCTTGCCTAATTAAAAAGGAAACTGGGCTGCAGGTCCCTGTGCAGTTGAGAGTGCTGAAAATCATTCATGCCGAAAGCTTCCAGAGATTTCCAAGGTCAATAGGATTTCTAAAGCATTTGCAAAAGATATCCTTTTACGGTAAAGGAGCTCCTATCGAAGCTCTACCAGAAGAGTTTTGCCATCTCCATTCCCTGGAGTACCTCAAGTTAGTTGGATGTGATAAGCTAAAATCACTGCCTAGCAAGTTTGGCGATTTGATAAATCTGCGGCTTCTGAAGTTGACAAAATGCAGTGGTATAGAAGGTTTGCCAGAGGAGTTTTGCCATCTCCAATCCCTGGAGTACCTCAAGTTAGCTAGATGTGATAAGCTCAAATCACTGCCTAGCAAGTTTGGCGATTTGATAAATCTGCGGCGTCTAAAGTTGACAAAATGCAGTGGTATAGAAGGTCTGCCAGAGGAGTTTTGCCGGCTCCAACCGCTGAAGTACCTCAAGTTAGACGGATGTGATAAGCTAAAATCACTGCCTAGCAAGTTCGGCGATTTGACAAATCTGTTATATCTAGAGATATACAGATGCAATGAGTTGACGATCGCGTCGGGAACACTTGCGCAGCTTTTTAAGCTTACTAGCCTTTATTTACTGAGAATTGATAATTGCTCGGGGCTCACAGAACTGGTTATTCAGCCGGGGTGCCTTTATTCAGCCGGAGGGCTCAAATATATGGTCGTGACTAGTTGTTCTGTGTCTAGGATATCAATCTCTCCACAATGTTGCCCCAGTCTGAGAGGTCTATATCTTGTCGGCAATCACGACCTAGTAGAGATCGATAGTTTGCCAACATCAGTCACGGACATAAGCTTTTGCAATTGTTCAAAGTTGGAAAGCATAAACCTTAATTGTGGTCTGCTAAGGTTAGAGAATCTGACAATACTGGGGTGCGGGGAGCTTAGGAGAATAGAAGGTTTAGAAAATTGCAGGTCGTTAGACATATTGAGGAAGGAAGTCATACAAAGCCTGAAGATTATGGAAAGTTTGAGGTGGGAACACTTAGGAGCAGCACGTGACATATCAGAATTTGTACCTTGCTTTCAAACTATAAATAGAGAGGTAATAATTAATTTTAGATAATTGAACTTATTATTATTATGTAATACAGTGTTTAATGCTTCTTATATTGTATACATTATTGCAGAACTGGCCAGAGAGATGCACTGTACGTTGTAATGCAGCGCCTGGCGTGGAGGCGAAGTTGGAGTGTTTTACATTTCCTGGTCTCACTCTGGCCCGGAATGAGTCGGAGTGCGTCTTTCCGGAAGAGCTTTCTTCCAGCGAGGCATTGATGATATGCCTTGTTATAAATTCCGCATCCGATTACGAAAGTAGTCGAGGAATCAAAATAAATTCCGCATCCGATGACATCAGTCTAAAAGTGCCTAAATACATTGATTGTGCCTCATGGAATTATACGGTGTATGCCGGGAAATGGGTATACATAGGTGTTTTAAAATCTATCTTCGCGCAAAGTTTCAATCTAGTCCACAAGTTGATAGTGTAGAGCTGGGATTATTATTGAAGGGTGAGAAAGAGAGTGTTGTAGATGCCTTTTACAAATTATTGCAACATTTGGGAAATACGGGTGATATTTGTGAGGGTCAATAGTAACAAGTCTATCACAGTGATTATAACGTGGGGATAAATTATTGAAAAATTAAATTTAAAATATTAAAATTGTATTGCATCTAATATTTAAAATCGAATCATTTTTGTTTATTAAAGAATATTGATTTTATGCATCTAATTAAGTTAGAGACATGAAGATTTGAGAATATAGATTTCATTTTTTAAGGTAATAATTTTTTATCATAAATATGGTTATTAATTAGAGAGATTAGATTTCCTTATGATTGGTACTATTTTAGTTATTAACTAGAGAGTTCAGTTTTTCAAGTCTGTTATGATTGGTACTATTTTGTTTCTGTGTTCAATTGTATAAGATGAATGTTTGCATTAACATTACAAATTAGATCGTGTGATCCATAATTGGGACGAGAGAATTGTAGGAGAAAAAATGGCTATTTATGATTATTAAAGTTGGAATTGTATGAAGATTGAGTTCTTCATTATTAATAATAATCATTGCAGAATTTTACATATAGTCATAAAATTAATTTGATTTTTTTTACTAATATAAGGCTTGAATTTCTTTTAAACATTTAAGTAGTAATTACACTTGTAAGCAATGGCATGCCTTGTTATAAATTTTGCTTCTGATGAGGTCACTCTATGAGTGACTTGTGTTAAAGATCTATATGTTGATATGCATGTGTATGTTGAAAAATGAATAAACATAAGTGTTTTCACATAATATAGCCTCATGGAAAACCAAACCAGAAGCAAATCCGAAGTTGATTGTGTAGAGATGGGATTGTTAATGATGGGTGAGGAAAAGAGAATTGTGGACACCTTAGGTAATATTTGTCAAGTCAATAGTAACGAATCTGTAAAATGGAGAAATTATACCATGAGGGTAAATTATTGAAATTTTAGATTTTAATATCAAAATTATATTGTATGTAGTATTTAAAATCAATTTGGCTTTTAATAAATAATATTAATTTTATGTATTTAATTAAGTTAGTGACATGAATATTTGGAATATAGATTTAATATTTATTAAGGTAATAATTTTTTTTTATCAAAAATATGACTGTTTATGTTAGAGTTGCAAGAAGATGTGATTTCTTTATCATCAATAATTCTTGTAGCAAACTCACACACTCATGTCCAACGATATATAAATTGCATTTCTTTTAAACATGGTAAATAGTAATTTCTTCTTTTTTATCCTATGATATGCACAAAGTTTTATTTAAAACAATCTCACTTTAATCCCCATCTAACAATTTATTTATCTTTTTATTTAATAATTAACTTGTTCATTTTAGATTGCTATAGTTGTACTTAATAAAGGAACATGGTATGTGGAAGACAATATGGTTTCAAGAAAATTCCTTGTCCATATGTGCACATTTTTTCGTGAAGATATCTCATTTCAACAAGATAGTTTTATCTTAGTATATATTTTAAAATGAATATTTCTATTATACACTATTGTTGTCGATATTGTAGTGTTGTACTTTATGTTGCTAAGATGTTGAGCAATATGTAGATGTTTAAAGAAGAGTTTTGAGGCAATAATAAAGAAGAAGATATTTACTATTTCAATCACTGATGGGAATGAGGGATCTAAGAGGAGAGATGATTCATTATCTGAAATGAATATGGAACTTTCTACTTAAGATGGGAGGAGAAAGCATAAAGGGAAATTTGTTACATTGATAGAATAACTTTGAAGAGAATATATTATGTTTCTAAATTATATCAAAACTCTTTTTTGCATATAATTTTCATGTTATTATATATACTTCAAATGACTGTTGAATTGCAAGTAATATGGTTAAGTTATGATAATCATGAGATATAATCAATTTTTTGCCAAATATAAATTATGTTGAATAATATTTTCATAGCAATTATTAACAATTGTGGATAATTTGATTGTAATTTGGATATAATATTTAAGACATAGTTAGAGATAGTTATATAATGTTTCAATATTGGTTTACTTCATTATCTTAGTTTATGAATATTTTCATTTTATTTGAGAAATATTTGTATATATATAAGAGATTGATGACAAGGCATTAGATTCAATATGCAAATTGTTATAATAATAATATAGAATTTATACTTATTAGTAAATGTGGGTCTATTAAGGACCTCACATATGAATATAAAATGAATGAATGAATGTATACAAATATAAATAAAAGGAAAACACTAACACTGATAAAAATAAGTACTACATTACAATTCCAAAGTTAATGAAGTAACATACATGGGAAATTGCAATAGCAAACCCAATCTCCTCAAAGGCCTTCTTTGCTTGAGTTGAACATTCTAGTTTGACATCTTTCTTTAAAATGTAGTTGATTAGGTGTATGATCTCGACAAATTCAAATGAAATTTTGATGAAGTTAATCTTGCAAAAAATGACTTCAACTCCTTATTGTTTGGCAAGGATAACTTAATGATCAATTCAATATGTTTTAGATCTATGGAAATTCTATTTTCTAAGATAACATGACCTAAAATTTTTTGGCGTCTTTCTTTAACATGTAGTTGAGTGTGTGTATGATCTTGACAAACCCAAATATGATATTTTTTATAAAGTTAATCTTGCCAAAAAAAGACTTTAGCTCCTTACTTTTTGGCAAGGAGAACTTGAGGATCACTTCAATACATTCTATTTTAATGGTAGTTCCCTTTTCTGAGATAACATGGCCTAAAAGTTTACCTTCACTAATCTAAAATATATTCTTCTTTGGATTTAATAAGATCCCTAAATCTATGTACCTTTGCAAAACCCTTCTCATGTCCTTTACATGGTCATCACTTTTCTTTGAAAATATTATCAAGTCATCCATATATATGATAATGCACTTACCTACCAACCCTTTGAATGTGATGTCCATTGCTTGTTGGAAGGTGGTGTTATGCCCTGCATACTCACCCCTACATTTTCTTAGACTTGTGTGAATAATATTGTCATTGATGTCAAACCAGTCATCTAGTTCTATATTTGATAGTGTATGTAGGCCCAAATATTAGTTCAGATGTCATGGATGTTATATGGATATAGTTATGCAAGGATTGTATGCGGTTAGTCTGTATGTGTAGTTCAGGTGCTGCGGTTTTTGGTTAGAAGTTATTATGCATCATGAAAAGCTTTGGATGATGACCTCTTGAGCTCCCATTGAGTTCTCATTGACCTCGGTATCCCAGTGTTATAAATTTTTGTTGATCCCAGTATCAGTTATGTATCCCAAAGTTTGTGTTTTTGATGGCTATCAGAAGTATCTCTTCAATTTTTGTGATTGCAGTTTCCTTCGTATGTGTGGAATCTACATTTTGGAGATAGGTATGTGCACAAAGATGGTGGTCAGAAAAGTGGACACCACCTAAAAAAAAACATGAATTAACTAGCAGCGTGTACGTGGTATTAAAATTTAAAATGATTGTGTACACGCTTAGGTTCGTGTTCCTTGAGCCTAAAGCAAAGATACCGCGTACGCGATATGTTTAGGAAAGTAACTGCGTACGCGGTATGTTTAGGAAATTAACCGCGTACATGATGTTTAGTCCCAAAAACCATGTACGTGATACCTGTCAAAAAAAGTTTTTTAAAAAATGTCTGGGTCTTATTTTCCCCGCTATAGCAGCTTTTTTTCCTTCATTTTCCCCACGAAAGCACGAACGGGCTCCCACATTTCTCCACCAAACGCTATGGATCAAGGTTAGTTTTTCTTAATTTTTGTTTTTCTTTCTCGTTTATTCAATTTTTTTAACGTTTTGACTTTAATTTCATTTATTTTGATTAGATTTTTTTATTTTTTGTTTCAAAAATTAGATTATGATAATCCACAACAACAACAAGATGCACCTCCTGAAAACCCACAAGATACACCTCCAACTCCTCCTTTTGATCGTCCACCTCATACACAGGAGCAATTAATTAATCGGTTAGGGCAAAAAATGTCTAAAATAAATAGATTGATTAATAAATTAAAAACATCTGAACTTGAGCATCATAAATACCTCGCTACTAGCCTAGAAAAATTAGCTAGTGGTGCCACAATCGTTTCCACACAAATTAAAAAATGGGGAAACTTTAGGGATATGTGTCTTCAATACTATGCTAGTGTGTTATCATACGAGGGAGTGAAAAACAAAAATATTAGTAAACAACAAATATGTGCCCTTTTTGTTGATCCTAAAATAGGTTAGTCGTTACCTCTTAATGCAAAGAGGTATACCATACATTGGTGTACCAATGTGTATATAAAAAATCTCTTTTGGTAGAGGTGGTGGATGGTATTTGATGATCCACCTTGTAATAATTATGAGGTACCATTGTATTTTTGAAGAAAAATATACTATGAGTTTGTCCTCAATGTGCGGCAAACTATTTTGACATGAGAGAGTTCCATCGTAGAGGTGGCGGCTCTGTCCAAGATAGACCTGGAGCCCATAGGCGATTACCCGCAAAGAGTCGCCACCCCCTAGCACCCAAATTCAAGGTGCATCAGGTTGTCCCAATAGAGCTGAAAGAGTCGATGGAGCTACAAACTCTTTCGGCGGCCACAACATTGACTGGTGCCATCATGCAACATGGGACATAGCTAGCACACCCTCTTGTACTGGATGATGAGCCATTAGTTTCTCTAGGTGGCGATAAAGAGCCCATTCAACATGTGTGTGTTAGTTGCTCGAGGATATGCATAGGGATGGATGACGCGGTCGCTGCAGATGGATCCACATCTCATTCGCACATGATTTGCGAGAGTATATATTAGACCCGCACGACTGAGGATGTGGCACTGACAGACGAGTTGATGGACATGTTGTTTGCCCATCAGCTGCAGACACATGTGTGTTGATGTGAATTCTTAGCATTTTATTTATCAGTCACTTTAAATTTGTAATTACATAAATGTATTTTCATTTATACATCGATTTAAATTGATACAAATAATATGCATTTCAGGATGCAGCAGTGGTACCCCATACTCCCGAAGTTACTATAGCTGCAACTTCGACGCCTGATGTATAAATTTTGTAACATGTTAAAATAGAATAGTACACGTTGAATTCAAAAAAATTACAAGATATACTAACTATCTTTAATTCTTGGTCCAATTTTTGGTTTATAGGTGTTGACAGGGGACCAAATTTCCCAGATTCATGACATCATGCTCTCAACGATCGATTTTGGCCTAGAAGGCTATACGGTATCATATTCTGTACACCCTTTTTTATGTATTATTTTGATGGAATATGCAAGTCATTTCATTTTAGATTTTTAAAATTATGTTTAATATATTATCTGTACTAATATCTCATGTTAATTTTTTTTTTTTTAGGGTACCCCCTCTGTGTCTAGGCCTTGTTGTAAGCAAAATAATTCCTTGAAGATGCCAAAACATGGGAAGAAGGTAATTGAACACATTTTTAGTTGTAAAATTGTTTTAAAATGTTGAAATTGTCTTAGTTGGGATTTGTAGATTGATTAGTGTTTTTTGTCTATTTTACATGTACATTGGCCATTGAGCTATGTGGATTTGTTGAATGCACCTGATTCACTCGATGATCGATAGAGGGAGGTGGTATGTATCTCTACTTTATTTTCTTGATTTCATGATTATATGCACGTGTACATGTGAGCTTGTGATAAATTATAATCTTATAATTTTTTCATACAAGAAATTTCCATAGCTGTTTCATCAATGGCGAGCCCTCCTCCTTGCACTGGAGAAGCATCTTTGGATTAGGTACACTTCTGTTTGATATATTACATTAATTGTTTTTAACCTACAATACTTATCATTATATTAATTGTATTTAATCTTTGATCATTTTTTGTATAGGTAACAACGATAGTTTCTCCATTGGTGGTGAGCCATCCTTAGTCCTTTGGAGAAGCATCTCAGGCACTGATACGTCATTTTTCTCTATATTATAGCTTTTAAGTGTTTTTGATGTATTTATGCTAGTACATTATATTAATTGTACATTTAGTCTACAATAGCCCCTTTCACGGTTTGGCCATAACGTGGATCCTTTTAAGTTTGTCTTCAAGAAAACTCCTAAGACTGATAAGGAGAGGAGAGAGAAGACATTAGATCCGAGATCAACCGATGAGGTATATACATTTCAATTGCAAAGAAATTATAGTTAAATGCATAGTTATGTTAATTGTGAACTATTTTCTACAAAAGAATTCTAACTTGACTTTTGAATTGTGGTTTTGCAGCCATCTATAGAGCCGCGTACTGCATTGAAGAGTCTCGATTTTGATGATCCACCACAAGTTTAGGATCATATAATGTTAGTCGTGGTTATAGAATGACAAATACATGTAGATGTACTCTACATTTTTATCGTATATCGATTTGGACATGACATATGCCACATTTTTGTAATAC
Source organism: Cryptomeria japonica (assembly GCF_030272615.1). Lineage (NCBI taxonomy): Eukaryota > Viridiplantae > Streptophyta > Pinopsida > Cupressales > Cupressaceae > Cryptomeria > Cryptomeria japonica. The sequence continues at coordinate 632,250,928 of NC_081407.1, forward strand.
TTGTATTGACTTGGCAAACATGCCTTTTTTTGATATATATATATATATATATATATATATATAAATGTTGATATTCGATCCAATAAATGTGTACTGAGTTCATTATTGTGTATTTGTTGTATTTCGTGGCTACCCTTTTATAAAGTTAATTGATCATTTGCCTATGTAATCAACAATATGAATATAAACAACAAAAATCTATGATATAAAACATTACAATCATGGAATATGATTTGATTAAATTTATAAAATGTTGAATTAACCCTACAAAAATCCTTGTATTCAGTTCATTATTGTGTATTCACTATATTTGGTGGCTGCCCTTTTATAAATTTAAATGAATATATGCCTATGTAATCAACAATATGAATATTAGGAACATTAGTTCCATGAATAAGGCTTTATTAGCCAAACAAATTTGGAGAATGAAAGGGGAGGAAAGAGAATGGAACTCCATCTGGAATAAAAAATATCTCTATATGCAACCTTCTAAGGAAGAATTCTTAGAAGATTCTTTTATTGTTGAAGGTTCGGCTATATGGAATGATGTTCAATCAGCTAAAAGCTGGGCTGCTACTGGACAAACTTGGAACCTTGGGGATGGTAGGAGAATAAGATTTTGGGAAGATAGGTGGATTTTGGACAAACCTTTGGAGGATGTTCCAGTCATTAATGAATGGAAAGATTGGTTCAAAATCAGGTTTGGGGAACTGGTCAGAGACTACTGGAGAAATGGGAATTGGATTGATTTCAGCCAGCAGTGTCCGGGGCTTAAGTCCCTTGAGATTGCTCTCTCTGCTATAGTTCCTAGAGACAACAAAGATGACAGCCTGATATGGAGGGAAACCTCGGATGGGAAATACTCTGTCTCCTCTACTGTGGCTATCCATAATGAATATGTGGAAGAAATTCCTATTTGGGCTAAAGTCTGGAACAAGAAGTTAGTTCCTAAAGTTAATATCTTTTTTTGGATTTTCATCCAAAACAAGGTTTTAACCCTGGACAACCTTCAAAAGAGAGGTTTTGTTTTTCCTAATAGGTGTTCTCTTTGTTGCAGGGAAGAAGAGACTGCCTACCATATTCTTAATCAATGTACCTTTAGTCAGGATATATGGAAAATCATCTTAAGTAGGTGGAACTTGAGCTGGGTTTTCTTGAACTCCCTAGGGGAAACTTGGCAGCAATGGCACTGCCCCAATTCTAATTCTAAGATTGTGGAGAATTGGAGACTTACTCTTCCAAATGTTATTTGGAATATCTGGAAAGAGCGCAACAATAGGATTTTCAGGGATAAAAGTGCTACTCCTGAAGTGGTGGCGGATAAAATTTATAGGATTATATTTGAATGTATCTTTGGCACTGATCATGGACCAGTTGCTAAAGATGACTTCAAAGATAGGTGGAACCTCTCCACTACCACCTCTAGCAAGGAAAAGGGAAGAAAAGGTCTCTTTTGGTGTTTTCCTCCTCAGGGGTTGATTAAGGCTAACTTTGATGGGGCCTCTAAGGGGAATCTGGGTGAAGCTGGATATGGGGGCATTGTCAGCAATTCTGCTGGAATTTGCTTAGTGGCAGTGGCTGGTCCTTTGGGGAGTCAAACAAGTCATTTTGTCGAAGCCTCTGCTACCCTGAACACCTTAATTATAACCAAGAATCTTAATCATGATAAATTATGGCTTGAAGGAGACTCACTTAATATTATTAAGTGTTTGAAGGGGGAGTCGGATCCATCATGGTCAATTGAAAATATCATCTTGCAAGCTAGGGAGATTATTGCTAATTTTAAAGATATTATAATTCAACATGCCTTTAGAGAAAAAAATACGGTGGCGGATTGTCTAGCAAACCTTGGGGTTAAATCTGATTCCCAAATGATTTGGCACGGGGAAGATGTCAACATAAACACTAAAGAGCTCCTTAGAAGGGACATATATATGGGAAGGGAAGGACCGCATAATCATGACAAAGCATATGATTATTTCTTGCCTTGATGGAAAGGTAATTATTACCTGGTAAAGCGGTAGATCCCCAACCATCTCTTATAATACATCGCATGCTTTGTGGGTCACCCAGTTCAAAATCTCGAGTAACTACAGGAAAGGAGTGCTGAGTCTGCAGAGGAATAGAGTTGATTATCCGAATTCAAAGATGGGAGGAGATTTAAGGAGGGAGGAACTTGATAATCCGTCAACATGGAAAGCGATGCCGAAGGTGTGGGTGAAACTAGAAAAAGGATCCCTCACAAGCTTTATGGAGAAGCTTGCGGATTATGATAAAGGTAGGCTAAATCTTGCCGTTACCAAAATTTCTGAAAATTGGTGTAATGGTTCCTTTAAAATCTATGGAGTTAAGTTCAAGCTGGATGCGTGCCTCATAGCTACTGTGACTGGCATGCCCCATACTAGGCTTAATTTTTTCAGAGACCTTAAAGTCTCCAACAATGTGGTTAATCTGTTCCCGCAGAAGGAAAAAGAGAGGGACATAATTGGCAAAGCCACAGGAGGTTACTATGAAGCTGCTAATATCAAGAAAATCTGGGGCTGGGTTTTGAATGCTATAATGGAATATATCACGGTTGAGGGCCATTTATCCAAGGCCCACACCTACCACTTTGTTCTTTTAAGCCATTTTAGACACGACAAAAAGGTATCCCTGCTCGACTACCTTTTCAAATCCCTTTCCAGGTCCCTCAATAAACACAGTAAGAATCCCTCTAGTCCGGTTCTCCATTGTGGGCTCTTGCTGCTCATCTATGAGCACTGCAAAGCCCTCACCTTGCTGGAAAACAAGAGGTTATCCACCTCCCTGGGGAAGAGAAAGATGGAGGGAGGCGATTCCAGCAAGGAGAAGGTGTCTTCTAGCAAAAATAGAAGGAATGCCCCTGGGATGGAAACTGAGGAAATTGAAAAAGAAGGCAGCGATATGGAGACAGATGATTCCGATGGTGATGACAGCTGAAAAGATGAGGAGGTGGGTATTGAGGAGGAAAGTGGTGATAATGAGTCTGACAATGAAAGCCCTATCCACAGTGAATGCCCTGGCAAGGACAACAACCATCCCATGGAGGATGTGGATTAGAAGGATAATGAGGAAATAGATGCAAATTCTGAGAGAGAAAGGAACAAGGAACCTGAGAAGAATATGACTAAGGAAATTTTAAGCGAGGATAAGGAAAACAACGGATTATTCCTGGATAACCTCAAAAAACTTACTGAGGTGAGACTGGATTATGACAGATGGACCTATGAACTCTTGAAGAACCTAGAAAAAAAGGGGAAAAATACAGATGAGAAGAAGGAGAATAATGATAGGGAGCAGATAAAATGGAAGCATGATATGGAGGAGAAGGTTAAATCGCTGGAAGAAGGGAGAGAGGCCATGAAAAATTTGATGGGTATTATCCCGAATATCCTGTCAACTGTCACAAAAAAATTGGAGGATATTGCTAAGGTCTTCGATCATACCAGCTCTCCTAAGCCAGTGGTGGAACTTGACACGGATGATGAGACTATCCAAATTGGTAGTGGTGAAGCTACTCTAGTTGGTGGTGTTGCCAAGAGGACTAGGGCGAGTGTCAAGAAAGTTGTGGCTGCTTCTGCTAAGGATCTCCCAAATCTCAGGGACAACATCAAAGAACTGCATGGGATTAGCAACACCCTGGATAATGCCCTGAAAAAAATCAATTAGTTTTTCTTCTTGGGTCTGGCCGGTTTTGCTGGCTTTGTGGGGCTTTTGCTGGTTTTCTTTGGTTTTTTGTTGGCTTTTCGTTGGCTTGTTCCTTTTTGTTTCTTGTTGCTTTTTCTATTAAAGCTTGAATTGTAAAGGGTTTCGGGGCCCCTTCAAAACCTATTTTTACCTTAATCAAAACAATATGAATATAAACAACAAAAATCAACGATATGAATATAACCAACAATATTTTTTTAGTGCGAGAGCACCCTCATGCTTGCAATGGTCAAATTTTGGTTCTCGTGTTTGGGGTCATTTGGATCAAAAATGTAAAAGTTGCTCAATTATCGTCAAAGTTGTCAAAGTTTCTAGAATTGATTCAGTTCGTCCTATGCACAAACCAATGTCATGAGCACATCCAGGTGGGCATGTTTACGCTAGGAATGCTCCTCTCGTGTGTCCCAAAGTGCCAGAACGTCGAGAGCTATACCTTACCGGTGCGATCTCTCAAGTGCCCTAAGTCCAAAATTTTGTCAAAATTTGGTGGACTGTTTCTTCCAATATAGGACACATATGATCAATCTGTTTGAATCTATGGGGTCATGTGAGACTCCTCTACAATGGCCTATCTATATTTTTGATGAATCAAAGCCATTTTCAATTGGTAGCATTTTTTCGCCTACTGCAAAAACCTTCAATTGCATGCAATGCAAAGTTGCAAGATAGGCTATAATTGATTCAGTTTGTCCTGTGCACAAATAGACATCATGAGCATGTCTAGGTGGGAAATTTTATGATAGAAATTCTCCTCTCATGCATCCCAAAGCGTCGGAACATTGAGAGCCATACCCTATTGACGCAATCTCTCAAGTGACCTGAGTCCAAAAAATTGTCAAATTTTGACGAACCGTTTCTTCCAATCCAGGACACATATGATTGATCCATTTGAACATGTGGGGTCGCGTGAGGCTCCTCTACAATTTCCTATAGATTTTTTGATGAATCCGAGCCATTTTGAATTGGTAACATTTTTCGCCTGCTACAAAAACCGTTAGTTGCATGCAATGCAAAGTTGCAAGATAGGCTAGAATTGATTCGGTTCGTCCTGTGCACAAACTGACATCACGAGCGCATTCGGGTGGGAAGTTTTACTCTAGGAATTCTCCTCTCTTGCATCCCAAAGTGTCGGAACATCGAGAGCCATACCTTATCGGTGCATCCCAAAGTGCCCTAAGTCCAAAAAAATGTCAAACTTTGACGGATTGTTTCTTCCAATCCAAGACACATATGATCAATCCATTTGAAATTTTGGGGTCACGTGAGGTTCCTCTACAATGTCCTATCTTGGTTTTTGATGACTCGGAGCCATTTTCAATTGGTAGCATTTTCGCCTGCTGTAAAAACCGTCAGTTGCATTCTTGAATAGTGTCGTGCAATTATCTGGCCATATGAAGTGTCAGTTGTATTGTATCTTTCTTTCCTTTAAATTATCATAGAAAAATTTAAATCATCCTTGTACAAACTCCGACGAATGAGTATGATCATCACTTATGTAGAAGTGATACGCTCTTATCACCTTTCTATGCTCCTCTGCGCTATCATCTCCATGCATGAATGTTATGTGTACAAAAATAGAAACTTGTGTAGAATGATAATACATAGATTGAATTTCATTTTGAGGTTGTAGTGTATAATTTTCATCAAAATCAATGATAGAGACAATGGTGCCAAGAGGAAATGTGTCCTTACATAACTTGAATTGCTCATCTAACCATCGAGCTCTATGTGTATGCATTATGTACTCATAAACTGGTTTATCTTGAAACATTTTTTTATATTAAAATAGTTCAAAATATATACAATATAATATCAGATGTCCTGTTTACATCTATTTTGCATTGCCTATCCTCTGTTTCCCTCTTTTATGCAATATCCTTTTTACATGTATAACAAAAAAGACTGTAGCCCTAAGTCAACTGAGTGAGTACTACAGTAAAAACATCATATAAGAGGGATTAATACAAAATGCCTCATTGGCCATATAATCAAGTAACAAAATGAGCCGCCCTGTTCATTGCTATCATGTGCCTCGCTCCTCATATCTAGGAGGAAGCACATCTGAATCTTCAAGATTGATCTTTCTCTTGTATTGAGTTAAGGCCTCGATATCCTTCGGCTGCAACATATCCATATGCTTCCCGAAGTAGCGAATAGACTGGATATCTTCCTTATAAATCTGTAAGGCACCCTCACGTATCGATGTCATAAATATATCTTTAGATATCTCCATGACAACAGAAACCTATGACATGATAAAGAAATGTGTGAGTTTATTATTAAACTTAGTAAGCCTCCTCTTCTTGTTTTGAAAAACCTCTCCATTTCTTTCCTTCCACAAAAACCATAACACCTCACAAGATAGGACAAACCAGAACCGGTTCATCTTAAAGTCAAATGACTCTACAAAGCCAACAAGGACCTCACTCCAAGAAAGACCAAGCCTATGATTCCAAGCAAGAGAACGATCAAGAAAAATGGACCACACACCCCAGACATACACTCAAAAAACAAATGCTCAAAGGACTCCTTCATATCGCACACAACACACTTAATAGTTATGAGACCCTCAATAGATAAAAAGGGGCCAACAACAAGTTTTCTTAACAAAAGGAGCCATCTAAAACAAGACCTTTTAGGTTGAATGAGAGAATTCCAAAAGAAGTCAAAAACAAATTTCCATCTGGACTTAGGCCGTTCACAACCCCAACCTTGATTAACTCTAGAGAATATTGAGTAATCCTCTTTTAGCATCAGATAAATCTTTTTAGTAGAGATTTCCAAGAACGGAGAACCATCCAACCATTTAAGCTGTTTCAAAAAAGATTCAATATCTAGGATCTTACCAAGAAAAAAACACCCTATAGCCTTACCAATGAGAGAGTATGTTTTCTTTTGTGAGGCCGATATCTCATATTTAGATTTGATCTCTATCCAAGAGCCAAACCGGTTAGATCAATCCATACATTACTAATCAGGGATATACCTTTCTCATTCCAGATCTTAGTAGAACAAATTTGTGTCAAAGCAAGGGGTTTGTTATTCAAGTTCACCCCCCACCAAACAGATCTATCCACAACAACATAGGCCGGAGAAATTCCTATTGCATCCTTAAAAGGGTAGTAACCTCCTTACCTGTGACCATGCTTTCCAAAGTGATGCAAAAACACTGGATCCAAACACATTCATGCTATAGTCCCCAAGTACAATATCACATAAGGGGATATTACTCCATGTTTTACCTTTCTTAACAACCAACCTTTCAATATTATTTCTTATCAGCACCTTCCAAGGTTCATTGCCATATAGGGCTTTTACAAGCCATTTGGAGGCTAGGGCAATGTCGTGAGCCCTGATATCCTTAATAGCTAGACCCCCATACATCTAGGTCTGCAACACCAATTCCAATTCACACAATGTCTCTTCTTGTGCCCCATCCCATCAAACCATAGTAAATCCCTCATAATCGTTTCAAGCTTATTAGTTTGGTAATTAGTAAACACCCATGCAGAGGCATAGTAAATATGATGAGAAGAGAGAACCTTTTGAACAATCTGCACTTTGCCAGCCAGAGAAAGCATGTGGGTCTACCATTTAAAGTGTTTCTTTTCAATTTTAGAGTACAACCATTGCCACATATCTTGAGTAGTCGGATTAATGGCAAAGGGAATACCAAGATATCTTACAATATGATTCGGTCCTACCCATTGCCACCCTTTACCTGTGATCCAATTTGGGGGACTCTCAGACCATCCAAGGATAGTAGATTTGTGAGGGGCTATCTTAGCACCAGAAGCCAAGAAAAAGAACTGAAGTCTTTCCATGGCATTATCAAAATTATCCTCAGACAGGGCTAGGAATAAGGCAATATCATCAGCAAATTGATCATTAATCAAATCATCATCATTAGGAAGAGTAAGACCTTTGATAGAGGGTCCAAGTTCCGGGGCCCTTAGAATGTAGTAGAGAGCATCTACAACAATAACAAATAGGGCTAGGGCAATAGGGCACCCTTGTCTTATAGATCTTCTTAATAGGATGGCTTCAGACATATCACCATTAATCTCAACAACTGTGGATGAGTCCTTAAAAAGAATATCTATCCATTTGAAAAATTATGAAGGAAAACCAAATGCTTGTAACATTCCCCTAACAAAAAACCATTCTATTTTGTCATATGCTTTCTCAAAGTCCAATAAGACCATTGCAACATTCTGATTATCAGCTTTTGCCCAGTGCATAGCCTCTCAACTGGTGGCCAGATTTTTGAGGATATATCTACCTTTTATAAATCTAGTCTGTGTGGCAGAAATGAACTTGTCTAGTAATCCAACAATTCTCCCTGCTAGTATTTTTGCAATGATTTTATATGAGATATTCAATAAGGTGATAGGTCTCCAATGTTTAACCAGAGTCTTATCACCACCTTTTGGTAGCAACTTGATAACACCCTTATTTATATTATCTCCAAGGGACTCCTATGCAAAAACATCCTCGTATAGTATCAGTAGTTCCAAGCTTATCCACTCTATCTTGAAACATTTTTCACTAAATTCGGCTACACATATATCATTTTTCACTAACTCACATCTCTTCAAATCTTTTCCATCTTTAACTCCATATGTGACTGTCTTGTATTTTCCAAAAGAAACCAGTTTCATACCAATTTCATGTGTGCTTTCCAGATGTACACATCTTGGTAAACATTACAAACCACCACATATAGCACAAGAACCTTCCAAACAAGGTATCTAATAATAAATGCAACCATCATGTCTATTGCATAGCACATTTAAAATAAATTCTCTTGCCGACTTAGGCGGCGCTTGTATATTGCATTCCTACAAAACATTGCTAGTGTGCAAAGTAGAACAAATATGACGCAAAATATCGAAGTGCATGGAAAATTCAATATGCATCCTACAACAACACATGGTGCGTACATGATTAATCTTAACATAAAAAGGTTTTGCCATTTCAAAAAATCTAAGTTGCGAAATTTGTATTTGAGGAAACTTTTCAAGGAATCTTTCATAAAATTTTGTTTGAGTCATATCCAAATAGTGTTTGGCATGTGGCTCATGATTTCTAGACCCGATTCGCCTTCTAACAACATCTTTTTTGTTGGGCAAAACTCTTGTGTTGTCATGCCAAATTTTTTCAATTAATGTTGTTAGTGCATCAACAATAACCTTGTCTTTGCATGGTAGTCTACCCGAGAATGCCCAAAGAGAGTTATTGTTAGGTTCCTCTATTTTTTCCTGCCTTTGTAATGCTTTACTTCATATTGTTCTACTAACATTTAATGACTTACTTGTTTTGGTTATCAAACGGTCTTTTGTTATTTTCTTACTCATTATGGTTGATGTAATGACACGTTGAGTAGCATTAGAATCTTTAGTACATGATTTTGAACCAATAGGTTGATATGCATCAAATAGATTTCTCACAATAGTTCTTTCGCTGTTACTTTCTAATGATCTTAGGCCTAGAATTTTCATTGTCTCTCTAAAATTCAAATTTTTAATTATTTGAACAATTAATTGACATCTTCCGGTTTGAGTTAACTTTTCAAAATAGTTTTTCCATATTCTTTTAACCATTCTCCTTCAAGTTTGTTCATTCATTTTATTGGGCATTAGCTTCAATATATTCTCATCAATGTCAATTAGATACTTTGGTTTCCTACGAATTATTCTAGGAGGTGTATGTTCATCATTTAATTGATTATTCAATGATGTCTCTTCTTCAATTGCATTAGGTGCATTATGTTTGTTTGGTAAACTGAATTGAGATGTTGAGGATGACATACCTTCTTGTCCCATTGTTCTTATGTCACGTAATTTCCTCATACACTGCCTTTGTCTTTCCTTTTTAGCCTCTCATTGTTCCATCATTCTTCGCTTGTTCTTTCCCATGGTTGATATCGGTTGTCCTAAATAGAATCATATTACATATATATGTTAATAAAAGTAAATTTGACATCAAATAACCTTAAATTTGAGCATTATCATTGATTTTTTGAATCAAAACTATTAAAAATCACAATAAGATTGACAAAACTAATAAGAACAACAATTCAATCATTTGAAATCATGCAAAAACAAAAAATTCACTTACTTCTATGTATAAAACTATGACAAAAGTGCAGACACAGTTGCAGTAGGGCCTTCAATGAACTCAAAAACTTCTTTTGAGGCCATTGAGGCTCTTGGGAAACTAAAAATATGTCTCAGTACCACATACATGGTCTAATACTAACCACGTATGCGCTGTTTGTCCTTAAAATGTTGCCCAACAGAATTTTTTGGGCACCCTGTACACTCATAGAACTTATAAATACCACATATGCGCTCCTAGGCCTTAAAAATGTTATGGCAAAGCAACTAAGTAATAGGCTCAGTACCCTGTATGCACTATTTGTAGTAAAGAAAATGTGAAGGAAGAAAGAGAGAGAGAGAGAGAGAGAGAGAGAGAGAGAGAGAGAGAGAGAGAGAGAGAGAGAGAGAGAGAGAGAGAGAGAGAGAGAGAGAGAGAGAGAGAGAGAGAGAGAGAGAGAGAGAGAGAGAGAGAGATCAATTAAATTATATCCTATCAAATCAATCTTACTATATAAGCTAATAAGATAGTTAAATGCAATGGAATTGATTTCCTTGGTATGGCTATAAACAGCTACCCAGACCATGAATTTGGAAACCACTTCATATTCTAAGAATTGTAGGGGAGAAAATTAGGAAGAAAAAATGTGCATTACCAAAGATTGCCCAAAGCCCACCACAGGAGGAGTGTGGTGGAGGGATGATGCACAATGAGTTTTGTACACTGAGTCAAATGCTAAGTCTATCAAGAAAAGCATAGCCTCTCGAGCTCAAATCGTGGACCTTGAGATTATATACTATTCATCCAAATGGTGACCACTACATGCTAGAACTAATTGCAATACAACAATATAAAGTAAGGGAGATAAAGGGGGTACAGAGAGAGAAAGAGTGGGGAGGGAGAGAAGAAGAGAGAGAGGGATGGGGTATGGAGGAAGGGAGAAGGGGAGAGAGAGATATAGAGATAGAGAGAGATAGAGAGAGTCAGAGGGAGAGTGAGGGGGAGAGAGGGAGACAATACACATACACACACATGTGTGTATATATATACTTAATATATTATATATTATTATATACATATATATATATATTATATATTATATACTATATATTATATATTATATATTATATATATACACATATTATATATACAATATCATATTATACACACTCCCAAATTTTAAACAAAAGTAGCACATATGCGCTGTTATAGCTTTATTATAGCGTACATGCTATTTATAGTATTGTAAAGTGGAAAAATTGAACCCTAGTGACTCCCCACCTAAGAGAGAGAAAGGAAGTCAATAGGATGATTTTTCACTTGGGAGAACTTTACATTCAAATTAGGGGCTTGAAACCACTAGATCCAAATCCAAGAGAGAAAAGGATGTGAATTCCATGTGGATTGCAAGGGTTGAAGTGTGATTTACCCTCTTTTGTACATTGGAAAGTTGACTTGTTGACTATGTGGAAGAGAGAGAGAAAATAAGTGAAACGAGAAGCTGCCGGTTTGGGATCATGCTATAACTTCGGATCTTAGCTAATTAGACTGATACATATCTGCCCTACAAATTTGGAGAAAATTTGTCATGACCATGGCGAAAGTGTACATGGTCCTCTGAAAAATCCGTGAAATGAAAAGGGTTTTTCTGCCTATGTAAATGAAGCCCAAACCTGCAATTACAACTGTGCACCTGCAACCTGCACACATAAAAGAGAGGAAGATGGGTTGCGGATAGGGATTTGCCTTAGTCAACCCGGTTGAGGAATCAACCTTGAAAGAAAGTAATTACAAATGCTTGAATGTAAACAATGAAAATGTATACCTTGTAGATTTGCAACTTGTTGATGATGATTGCTTTGCTTCTTGAATGTAATCACAAGTATTGCATGAAATGGAATGTAACATGACAAAACCCTAACACACACACATTCTTGCAAATTAATGTTGTAATGTTTATCCAATGGATGAATGAAGAAGACACATGAAGAAGAGAATTTGACAGATTCTTGAAAACTTGAATGCTTGATGAAGATATTTCGCTTGAATTTAGCTTATTATCCTTATCTAATTTTTGCTTATGCAAATGAGAAGACTAGATCCCCTTTTATACATGCCTCAGAAGATTAATTCATCTCACCAAAGGCCGACATTAGGGATATTTGGGATCCCTAAGTGCAGATAGGGCCAATGGGACCTATCTTGGGGCCACCCTAGGAGGGAGGACCAGGGCGCCACGCCATGGTCCTAAGGAGGACTAGGGTGCCACTCCATGGTCCTAAGGAGGACCAGGGAGCCACACCATAGTCCTAAGGAGGGCCAGGGTGCCACACCATGGTATTAAGGAGGACTAGGGAACCACTCCATGGTCCTAAGGAGGACCAGGGTGCCACACCATAGTCCTAAGGAGGATCAGGGCACTATGCCATGGTCCTGCCCATTTTCAGGGCCCAAAACAGGGTCTAAACAAGTTTCAAAGTGTGGAAATGAGGCCCATTTCCATGGTGGAGACATAGGTGGGTCTCGATCAAGCATAGGAGATGATATCACCAAGGTAAAGGACCTAAACTATGGTCAAAATTGGAAGGGGTGCAATTTTATGATACTACATTTAGCCCCCACTTTAGCGGGAGTATGACTTACGCCAATACTACCGGTAAAGTAGAAGAAAGAGAGATGAAGATGAGAGATGTGGAGAAAGATCACAAGGAGTATAAGATGTCACTAATCTCAAGGAACAAGCCCCCAATCTTAGGATCTTAACTCACTCAAACATATGCAAGTGCACATAAAAAGGCATGCAACAAAAGCTAATATCTTAAGACCTCAAGTCAACTTTTCGAAGAGACCTTGATTTGAAAAATGTCTCAATCAACTAATATCATTCTTGAAACATAAAATTCCATCTCATGAACACATATAATCACATAAAAGAGAAAAGCTGACATCATCCATGAACCATCAATAATAAAACTATGGGTTCATGAGAGGAAGGAGAGAGAGGACATGAATATACACTTTGGTGATCCATGAGAAGAAAGGCGAAGAAGAGAGAAACCATGGACATCTCGCCCCTAGAACTAGGTGATACATGGAGAGAAGGACATGGAAGTCTAGCCCCTAGAGTCTGTCTAGGTGATCCATGTAAGGGAGGAGAGTGAGAACATCATTAGTTCTACCCAAACTCATGTGTGTGTGCAAGTGAGGTTTGAATTGCCTCATAGGAGTCTATGCCTGAGTATGCTACAATATGTATAAGATGTATAGTACAAGTGTCAAGAAAGATGTGACATCTTACTCTAAGAGTATGTGCTCTGATTCCAGGAATAATCATCTCGCATAAGAGAAAAGTGATGTCATTTCACTCTAAGGGTCCATGCCTTGGTTCCAAGAATGAACCACTGTACAAGAAAAAAGAAGCATCATCTTTCTCTAAGAGTATTTTCTCTGGTTTTGAGAATGACCCATTGTACAAGGAAAAAATAGTGTCATATCGCACTAAGAGTCTGTTCTCTGGTTCTGAGAATGACCCATTGTACAAAAGAAAAGTGATGACATCTTTCTCTAAGAGGTTGCCCTTTGGTTCCAAGAATGTCCCACTATACAAGAAAAGTGATGACATCTTTCTCTAAGTGACCGCCCTCTCGTTACAAGAATGTCCCACTGTACAATGCACGAGAGAAGTATAGTACAAAGGAGCAGTGTGGGTGCCCCCCCCTTAAGATGTCAACATAGGTCGATGTTGATATCTAAGTAGAACAAGGATACCTACCTTCATCACAAAGAAGATATCCTCTATGCGACAATGCCATAAACCCAAGCAAGAGAGGGAATACTCTTCAAGCAAGGATAAGATAGTTGAAAAGAGATATCTTGTTGTAAGTGTAAAGGACACCCTTAGAAGAAAAGATGTCTTTTCTCAAAAAGACATCTTCCTCCAAGAGGAGCTATCTTAAACAAATATAACATCTTATAGAACAAAGAAAATGAGAGAGCAAGAATACAAAATTTCTTCCTATTCCTAGGTGAAAGGGATTCTCGATGAAGGATGACTCACTTTTAGCCCCTAGAGGGATGGGTGAATTTATCATAGATGTACATTACCAAGTGTGAAAGAGGTTGTAGTCAAGGAATTACACCTCTTGTATAAGAGAGAATCCTTGGACAAACAACCAAAAATTTTGCACAAGGAATGACATCAAGTAATAAAACTCACACCATCCACAGAATAGGGAAAAGTGGATCCATAGAGAAAGAGGGAGGAAGAAAGATCATTTCCCCCCAAGTGTAGGAAAATGAGAATAATTACACAACTTCTAGAGAGATATTACTCATAAAAGACGTACCATTTCAAGCAAGGAATACATTGTAACCAAGGAAAAAACATGCGTTCGCATGAAGGAAAACTCCATTCAAGAAAGTGTTGGCATTTTGGTGCATTTTGTATGACTGATACATTATATGGTTGTCATTGTTGGCAACATCATCTTCTAAGTCTTCACATTATATCGACAATGAGTAGACCGATACACAGAGGATAACCGGCTAAGAAATGTGTAGAAAGGGCAAGCAATAAGGAGACCAACACAATAGGGTAAGCAGTGAGTATATCAACACACAAGAGGCCAACCGATAGGTAATGATTAGACCGACACATAAGAGGTAAACTGGATAAGTAGTAAATAGAATGGTATAATCGGCTAAGTAGTTATTTAATCGGTATATGGGAGGTAACCGACTTGGTAGATTTTGATCGGTACACCGATAGAGTCTGTAACCGATAGACTTGGTAATGTTTAGTTAACATCCAGTTAAACCGACAGTCTTCTCTAGTCAATCAATGAACTTATCAGCATGAACGACTGTTTTGTTAGAGATTCCTAGAATGATTTATGGAGAGTGATTTATGGCGCGGTTACAAAATTTTAAATTTGATGTTTTAGAGGGAAAGTTGGCGACATATTGAAAGGGTAATAAGTTCACATAATTCTTCTTGATGATGTTGTTGTTCATGTGGAAAGTTATGTGAGAAAGTATGAACACAAGGGGAGTAGAGCATAGTACAAAGCTAAAGGTCAGAGGACTGACATAAGTGCACAGCTGAATGTTTAAGTAGGTAACCGGTGTTGTACAAAGAAGATACAACATGTGCAGATAGAGTTTATTTTTCAGTGTGATCTGATCAAGCTATCGGTAGCTACTCCAGAAGACCATCCTTCTATTGCTTTCTAACCATTGCAACTAAAATCCCTTATTAGGACGGACTCTAACAGGTCCCATTGTAAAAATTCCCTTAACAGGGTGTCATCTTAAATGATGATCCTAAGACCTTTAACAAGGCTACCTCTAACAGGGTAAATGAATTGACAGGCCTTAGACAAAATCCCTTAATTGGGTGGCACCTAAAAATGTCTTTGTAATCTCCTAACAGGGATGGCTCCTTATCGGGCGTACTCCAGAAGAGTAAAAATTTTGTGAGTTCCTACTCACACTGTGGTTTTCTCCCCTTTGGATTTCCATGAGATAAATCTTGGTGTCACTGTGTATCTTTTCATTCATGCATAATCTTCTGCAGTAAATGCTTATATTGATGAATGATAAGTTAGTGCGAATTTGAGTTAAATATTTTAATTGGTTAAACTGGTAAAGTGTTGATTCACCCCTCCCCTCTAAACACTGGTTGGGACTAACAATTGGTATCAGAGCCATATTCCTCTGAAGTGAAGCTTGCCAACTTGAGGATAAATATCATGGAAGAATA
This sequence comes from Cryptomeria japonica, assembly GCF_030272615.1. Lineage (NCBI taxonomy): Eukaryota > Viridiplantae > Streptophyta > Pinopsida > Cupressales > Cupressaceae > Cryptomeria > Cryptomeria japonica. The sequence continues at coordinate 632,266,514 of NC_081407.1, forward strand.
CTAGTATTGGAAGCAGATTGATGAAGCAAATGAAATTATTGCTTAGTTGAAAGAGAGACTAAGAAAATCTCTTGCAAAAAGGAAGGAATTAGCTCAATAGCTAAATAAGAGTCAGGACATCATAGATAAACTCTTTGAACAAAGTGGATTTGAAGAAGCTAAAGAAGCAGTCTCAAAACTCATGGAAAGGAACAAGATGCTGACCGAAGAAATCGCACATCTCAAAAGAGAACATGAAGGTCAGGCCCTAAGAATGACTGAGATACTGGAAGCTAGGATAAGTGTTGATGAAAGAAAAAGGGAAGTAGAAGAAGAACTGTCAAAGGCTGAAAAAGCTAGGAGGCTTGCTGAAGATGCTTTGAGAGAAAATGATGCAACCATGATTGAGAAAGATGAAGAAATCCAAATTCTCACTCAGGAGAATGAATACATACATAAGCAACTGCATGACAACACAGAAGAAAAAGAAAAGATGGTGAAAGATATTGAACAACTCAAGAGTGAGTTGAAAGCTAAGAATGAGAGAAATGAGAAGCTGAGGAAATTCAATGAAAGCTCTTAGAAGTTAGATAAACAATTGAAGGCCCAAAGAAGAACAAAGGAAACAACTGGTCTTGGTTACCCTAGTGCAGGTCCTATGGAAACTGGAGAATCGTCAAAATCCAAAAGGATGAAGGATGATAAAAGGAACCATTTTGAAGTAAAAGGTCTAAAGTTTTCTAAATCCTCCTGTAATCATTGTGGTAAATCAAGTAATAAGATTAATGACTGTAGAAATAAACTAGTTAGACAAAAGAAGATTTTCACCTTTGATGGTTACTGCCATAATTGTCATAAGTATGGCCACACTGCTTATGAGTGTAGATCTCAATCTAGCAGTATGTCAAATAGAAGAAGTTTTAATGGACATTTCTTCACATGCAATAGGTTTGGACACAAATACGAAGAATGCAAGCTCAAGTCAAATGTATCAAGACAACCATTCAAACTAGTTAGTCCTAACAAAATGAATAATCAATTAAAATCCACCTATTCCACCTATGGTAATTTTGGTCATGTTGCAGCAAATTGCAGAGTGAGACTGGGGCAGAGAAATAATGCAAGGTTGTGGAGGACAACTGGTATGGCATGTTTCAATTTCCATAAGATCGATCACTTAGCTAGAGAGTGTAGGAATCAATCCTATAACCGATCTAGAGACAAGAACTGGTCTGACAAGAAGAAAAGACAAAATGAATTGCAAGGAAAGAAGATAATTGAAGAGGTGGAAAATGAAATGAAAAAGACATGGATTAAGAGAAAATAAAGCAAAGAAGGATAAAGTCTTCCAAAAACTAAGTCATCATCCACCGGTTATGACAGTTCCTCTTCAAACTAGGCATACCGATTCTTAGAGGGGATAACATATTGTACAATTACTTTTGAATCCCTTTAAAAATATAAGGTTATGTCTATCTGCATAGTTGATATGCATAAAAAGATAGTCTAAAAGTTCTTGGTTGAAGAATGTCTTGTGAGATAGATTGTTTGTGTATTGGTATCGGTAACAAGCAACCGGTAAAGGCAAATCAATGTACTTTAAGGTGTAAGTTTCAAAACTAACCGTTATATCATTACGCCAATAAATCTCAATGGATAAATAAGGAAATGTCAACACATTATCATTTACTACATTTTTCTTGTGAATTTTCCTAAGCTCTCATGCGTTCAAAGGCGATTGAAATCTTGCTAGTAATATTTGTGCAAAAAGTTTTAGCAAAGTGATAGTGGTGGTTGGTAATTATGAGAACAAGGTATTCAAACTCTGTTTGAGAAAAGTTTGTTTGAAGGTCATCATGGCAACATCGATATCAACCCCTATGTTGGTGGAATCTATTAAAGAACCCCAACCCAAGTTCAAGCTGCATCTGATGAAATCCGATGAGATCGACATGACCGGTGCCTTATTATCTGTGCCCTTTGATGTATTATTGGTTCAAAATATTGGTTCCTAGATTTACTCTAAGCTCGAAGAACTTGGAGACAAATTCATTCAGAATGAATTTAAAGTGTTATGTGTTAATGATCAGTTGAAGGCAAAATATCTACCTCTAAAGACCAAGGGTTTGTCTAATGTAGTCGATTTTTCGATCAATGTCATGCCGACTGGGTTAGGTAGTACTGAGAAGAGTTCATGATCAATTTTTGTGGCTAGAAACTCAAGCACTAATTATGATCACAAAAGATGTGATTCGAAGAGTTAAAGGGTTTAGTGCAACTGGTGAAGCATTAACCATAAGAACAATTTCATCATTTGAAGTCATCCGGTTAACCAAATCCTGATGTAATCGTAGAGAAATGACAATCACTCATATTGAGGATGCTAAAGTAAGATTTGCCTCTGCAGTGCTAGGTTACATGGTTTACCAATCAAGCCGGATGAAGTGTGCCGAGCGGTGCCATACATACTGCTTATCAAATTATCAAGGAGGATGCAACCTATGATATCTGTGAAATGATTAAAAGCCAATTTATGGTGAACATGGAAAGGATTATTAAGGACAAGAAGAAATCTTTCAAATATGGTTCACTACTAGGATGTATATTTTTCTATGTGCAAAATTTTTTCCCTGGTAAGGGTAAGGTAGTATGGTCTGAAGAGAAACCTATCATGGTTCAGATAGGTGAAATGATTAGGGGTCTAGGAGATAGGTCTGATGAAATAATGTGGGGATACTTTAAGGAATTCCAAATTAGGATGCACAAGAGGGAAAGAATTCTAGCCGATATAGTAAAGAAATACAAAGACAATATTTGTTTTCTTGTGGACACAGATTGTTGTATCATTCAAACAGTTTAACCCATAACCTTTTGGGTTCCACCTATGGGTTATGAAGTTGTAGTAGATATTGTTAAAATTCATGCCAATATGATACTGTCCAAACCAATAGACTCGAAGGCAAAGAGATTTGGAACCTATGAGGAGGCAAGCTCCAAAATAAAACAGGAACTTCAGGTGCCAATCATGAAAAGAAAAGTATGAAGAATGATTGACACTCTTGACAAAAAGTATGGAGGTGAAGCATTAGGTGCCACTACCTCCACTGGTGCCAATGAACAATCAGGAGTCAAACATAATAAAGATGAAGAATTAACAGGTGAAAAGAAGAAAGTGCCAAGAACAAAACCAAAGGGGACTGCAACAACCAAGCCTACAACATATACAAAAGAAAAAGATTTAGGTACTCCTATCTCTTCCCCTAGTAAAGATAGATCAGTAGGTGTGACTTATACTAGAAAGAAGAAGAGTGAAGGAAGAAATGATACACACCTTAAAAAGGATGAAAAAGAGGGTGATATCTCTGAAACCCAATCAAATGTGGAAATCAAGGAGGTTAGAAGAAGTGGAAGGAACAAAGCCCCAACAGTTGATGAATTGGTCCATGAGATCAAATAATTTGGAGGTTTGTCTAGTGTTGGGAGAACATATTCCATCAGTAATGAAGAAGACAAAAGGAAAATTGAAGAAGCCTTGATCTAGAACTTGCACAAGTTTTGTAGGACTCCCAGTGAATTATATGGCATAATCCCATCAGATTTGCAAGATCAAATTGAAGGGAGATGGAAAACAGCTTTGGCTACTGAAAAGGAACTCATAATAAAAACACTCATGGAAGTGCAACATGATTTAGACCTTGATCAAGCTTCACTAGTGGCTGAAGCATGCATTCAACATTTTAAAATAATGAATAGAACTGGGAGAGTGGTAGTAGGTGAAGTTGAAGCAGTGCATGTTGAAGGTATTTCCTTGTGGAAGAAAATCAAGGATCAATAAAAGGAAGTTGAAGAAGAAATAGCAAAGGGAACAAATTATGACCTAGGTGCAGCTGCCCTTGACAAAGGGAAAGGTAAGGAAAAAGACTCCACTGAAGACTTTGATATTTTGTTAGTTGAGGACATCATAGGAAATGTTGTGTCATATACTCCCAATCTAACAAAGGATGTCGAGCAACCGGTTCATACTTCACCGGTGAAGAAGACTAAACATACTAAGCATACCAAAAAAGGTGAGGTGATATTTGAAGACATTCCTTATGAGGATACATCCCATAGGAAATTAGTGGCATGAAATACTATTCTGTCAGAAGAAGACAAAGAGGAAGAGAATAAAGTAGAGGATAAGAAAGAAATGATGGATAATCCTCCGACAAAGAGGAAGTTAGACTTAGAAATTGAAAGTGAAAAGAAGAAGGTAAAAATCATCACAACAACTAGTTCAGAAGTTGAGACTGCAGAAAAGGATGATGAAACAAAGGAGGAAGAAGAGGGAGAATCGGTCATTGATATAAAGAAACTGACTCCCAAGCAATTGATGAAACTCTTAGAAAAACAGAGAATCCAAGCTGAAAAGGCTAAACTGAGAGCAAAGAAAAAGAAGGCAAGAATTCTCAATTCTGCCAAGACAATTCTCTCTGACCTAATCCCAGACATTGTTGTCGATGATACTGCACCCATCATTGATTAGTCGAGTACTCTTGTTACAACAATCACTTCAGAGGCAACCGATCTGGAGAAGGTTGCAGTAAGGCAATATGAATAAAAGAGAGGAGATAATTTAATGGAACAAATATCAGTTGGAAAAGTTGCCCTCTCCACCCGAACAAAAGAAGTGAAAAATATACTATAGCAAGTTGGTCAATTATTGGTTAAATATTCAAGTTTTACTACTTTAATCAAAGATTTAGAAGACAAAAGAAATCAGACTTGAAAAGAAATTCAAGATCTGATAAGCTCTTTTGATCCTCTTACCAGTTCAACATCAACTTTTACTAGAAAAGTCAAACTGCTAAATCATGAAATCAAAAGGTTGAAAGAAGAAGAAGACAAACAAAGCCTTAGTTTGTTAGAGATACAATGCTATCTAGCACCAATTATTGATTTCATGCAACTGAATATTGAAGAAGTAGATCATCTCATAAGTGAACCTGATTGCAAGACAATAGATGATATGGAGGTCTTCATTGCAGTCTTGCATGGCCACTTCACCACCATGAAACATGTACAATCTTCATGGGAATCTTCTTTGAAAGTGGCTCAAGAAAACTTCAAAGAGATTTTTTCTTTACTTTGACAAATTCTTTTGGATAGTCTTTGCCATTGATGGCAAAAGCAAGAAATTTGGAGATTTGTAGTATTGCGAACATTTTTGTAGTATTTGCCACTGGTGCCACCGGTACATTTTTGTAATGTTTACCACCAATGCCAAAGGGAGATTTTTTTAGCATTTTGGTGCATTTTGTATGACCGATGCATTATATGGTTGTCATTGTTGACAACATCATCTTCCAAGTCTTCATAGTCTATCGACAATGAGTAGACCGGTATATAGAGGATAATTGGCTAAGCAATGTGTATAAAGGGCAAGCAGTAAGGAGACCGACAGGACCAGGCAAGAAGTGAGTATACTAACACACAAGAGGCTAATCAATAGGTAGTGAGTAGATTGACACAAAAGAGGTAAACAGGATAAACAGTAAACAGAATGGTATAATCGGCTAAGTAGTTATTTAACATGTATACAAGAGGTAACCGACTTGGTAGATTTTGATCGGTGCACCGACAGAGTCTATAATCAACAGAATTGGTAACGTTCAATTAACATCCAGTCAAACTGACAATCTTCTCTAGTAAACCGACAGACTTATTGGCATGAATGACTATTTTGTCAAAGTTTCCTGGAATGATTTCTAGAGAGTGATTTATGGCGTGGTTACATAATTTTAAATCTGATGTTTCAGAGGGAAGGTTGGCAACATATTGGAAGGGTAATAAGTTCACATAATTCTTCTTGATGATGTTGTTGTTCATGTGGAAAGTTATGTGAGAAAGTGTGAACACAGGGGGAGAAAAGCATAGTACAGAGCTGAAGGTCAGAGGACCGACATAAGTGTAGAGTTGAATGTTTAAGCAGGTAACTGGTGTTGTGCAGAGAAGATACAACCAGTGCAGATAGAGTTTTTTTTTTAGTGTGATATGATCAAGCTATCAATAACTACTCTAGTAGATCATCCTTCTGTTGCTTTCTAACCATTTCAACTAAAATACCTTATTAGGGTGGACTCTAACTGGTCCCATTGTAAAAAATCCCTTAACAGGGTGTCATCTTAAATGATGATCCTAAGACCTTTAACAAGGCCACCTCTAATAGGGTAAAGGCATTGACAGGCCTTAGACAAAATCCCTTAACTGGGTGGCAACTAATAATGTCTTTGTAATCTCCTAATAGGGATGGCTCCTTACCGAGCATACTCCAGAAGAGTACAAATTTACTCACACCGTGGTTTTCTCCCATTTGGGTTTCCACGAGATAAATCTTGGTGTCATTGTGTATCTTTTCATGCATGCAAAATATTCTGCAGTAAATGTTTATATTGATGAATGATAAGTTAGTACAGTTTGAGTTAAATGTTTTAATTGGTTAAAATTGGTAAAGTGTTGATTCGCCCCTCCCCTCTCAGCATCGGCTGGGACTAATAGAAATGACATCAAGTTATGAATAACACAATATAAGAGGTAATTTTTAAAGAGAAAGAAAGAAGAAGAAGGTTCACAAAGGTTCTCTAAATAGAGATTATTCATAATAGATGTATCAGTTTAGGCAAGGAGAAGATCCCACTCACAGAATAGACATGCGCTTGCATGAAGGAATACTCCATGCAAGAAAGGACATCAAGTTTATGAATAGTGTACTTCATAAAGAAAACAGTGAAACCTTAGAAAGAGAAAAAGGAATATTATTGCCCCCCAAGCATTGAGGAAAGAATTGTTGGTGTAAATAATTATTCATCATGGATATTATTACACTATAATTAAGTTTACTTAGGAAATGCATTTCATAATAGTTTGGGTATGAGACACTTGGGTGCTTGTGCCACATTGGGATAGTGTGTGTAGGAGAATTTCCACCTTTTATGGTGTTGATCTTGTTACACTCCACATTCAGTGGGTGATCCACCTCATGTGGATTATTATATTGTTTCTCCTACCTACCCACACCTATTTCCTACCTACCCTTGTTTCGTATTGAGCCACATGTCATGTTTGTGTGCTCACATATCCATATAGCCTTGCCTATATAAGAAGGCTTATATTCATTGTATGTAATGCTTAATGATCCAGTTGATCATATTTTTCATCTTGATAGAATACAGTTTATTTTTATCATCTATTTTGTTCTCTCTTATTTGTGCTTTCCATTGCCTCTTGATCTTGGCAAAATCTCACATGGTATCAGAGCCATTAGAGTGTCATTGGTTTGCTAATTGAGAGAAATTTGATATTATTTGGGGTTTGCATTTTGGATCTTTCTATTGCATGTTTTTATTGAAGCTTGATGGGTCAAATATGAGGTTATCATTGGATTGAGGAGGTTCAAGAAAGTTAGTTTTGTCTTTTGTTTCATCCAAATCAGACTTCGGAGGCCAAATCGAGAGGCATTTGAAGTTTGACGTTGTGGCGGAAATTTTCCAGAAATTATAATTTTGCAGGCATTTTTCAAATAGCGATATCTCACTCATCCGGACTCGTTTTTTCGAGCAATTTTTTTGTTTTGGGGTAGAATTTCATGATCTGTACAGTGGTGCAGGATTTTTCTGATTTTTGGATATAAGTTTTTTGGAAATCATGAAATCCAGATTTTTACAACTTTGGAGGCTTCATTTGGGCTCATATGGACTCCTTTTCAGGTGCCATTATTTTTGAAAGTGCATATTTTTTCATCTACTTTCATAATCTGCCATTTGTTTGTAGTGATTTTAAGTAGAAATTGTACTTTCAATATTTGGCCTTTTTTTGGCATATTTGGTACTTGCATTTTGCTTGGATCTCAGTTTAGATCACTAGCAATATTTGTTGAAGTCTCTTAGATCTCATTTTGAGAAGTTGTAAACTGAAATCAGAAGTCCACTTTGCCTTGTTTTGCAAGTGGCCCATTGTATATGCACTAAGTATAAAGTGCCAAAATCACCATTTTGGGGGGTTTCTTGATTGAGTGAATTTGGGGGGTGTCTCTTGTGCTTTTGTGCTCTTGTGTTCCTTCCTTTCTGCTGCTATGGGTTCTTCTAAGTTTCCTCTCTTAACTCCTCATAATTATGCTACTTGGAAAATTGATGCATGGAGTAAACTTATGGAAAAAGGACTAACTCGTTACATTGATGGAACTATTGTTGCTCCCGCTGATCCTAAGGTTGATCCAGTTGCTCACTTGGATTGTCTCACTAAAAATATCATGGCAATTGGTACCTTAAGAAAGTATGTATCAAAGGATCTCATTTTTCATATTGAGAAGTGTACTCTAATCAAGGATGCTTGGAAAAAGTTTCAAGACTTATATGGTCAAGTTGATGAGATTAGGGGATATCAAATTGATAGCGATCTCACCATGTTAGATCCCAAGAACTTTGATACTATACAAGATTATGTCACTAAAGAAAATAAGTTGAGGGCACAACTCAAAGATTGTGGCATTGATAAGAAGGATACTCAATTGATATTCAACTTAATGGGCAAGCTTCCACAAGAATATGCAGCATTTGTTTCTAGTTTCCAAACCCATAGGATGACAATGGGTTCAAGCTACACAATGCCTACATTTGATGCTTTCAATAAAATGTTGATGATGGAACAAACTAAGTTGATAAGCATGGGCATTCTTAAGGCTTCTAAGTCTCAATCATTAGTGGAAAATCAAGGGAATAAAGGAAATCAAGGAAAGGACAACTCAAACAAGAAGAAATGGAAATCAAAGCCTAAGGACAAAGCACCATCTTCTCCACAACAAGGAGATTCATCCTCTTCCAAGAGGGATAATTCACCAAAGAGGGAGAGACCTACTTGTGCCTATTGTAAAAAGGTTGGTCATGAGGAGCATCATTGCCATTCTAAGAAGATTGATGAGCTCACACATATCCTCAAAAAGCATAACATTGATTTGTCTAATGTCTACAAGAAGGATGATTCATCAACTTCCACTTCCTCACATTCAAAAGGAAAAGGGCAAGCATTCATGGCTTCTACAATTGGGAAGACTCACTCTTTTGGAACAAGAAAAGGGAAAGCTCTATGTGCTACTATCAGTCATGATTCAGAGAGATGGCTTCTAGATTCAGGGGCTTCTCATCATATGGCATCTTCGCAGTCTATGTTCTCTACATTTGAGCCTTGCACCATGCCACAAATATTGATGGGCAATCATACATACATGGATGTGATTGGGAAAGGATCTATTGACATTGGGGATAACTCCTTCAATAATGTGTTGTGTGTACCCCACTTGACAAACAATGTCCTTTCTATCTATCAAATCACACATGGTGCAACTAAGAGAGTTGTGGAGTTCACACCTGAGTCAGTTTTCATTAGAGACTTGGAGACTAGAGCTATCATTGCGACTGGGGTGGTTGATCATGCATCTCAGTTATACTCCTTTTCAGATTTTATTGATGATGATGATTTCACATTTGATGATTCTACACATGTTGATCACACTTCTTGTGATGGTTCAGATTTTGAGGAGAACTTTGGGCACTTGAACATGGGGATTCTCACATGTGACCCCGTTCATGAGCCTTGTATTTCATCTCCTCATATTGATATCACATCACCTATTGCACCCGATGATGCAGATAGTGTGATAGTTTTGCCTTCATGTGATTCAGTGCAACAGGATATTCATTGTCTTCCAGCTTCAGATTCATGAGATGATTATTTGACAGACATTGCAGGTTTGTTTGTGGAATCCTACATTGCAAATTTGGGAGACATCATTGATGACATTCATCTTCTCTTTGATGAAGATGATCCTTCTTTGATTGATGCGAGGGCACACTCTGACCCTCTTGTTCATTCTCTACATGATCATCTTTTGAGGTTGATATGATTGTGGATACTTATGTACAACAGTTGGAGGAGGTCTCTATATCTTTTGAGGAGACATGTGAGTCCTTGGGACATGTTCTACATCCATCTCCACTAGATCTTGGAGTGCCTTTTTCAGCAGTGTGGCATAGTTTACCACCTTTGGAGGGGGTATCTTTCAGCATCGACATGGGGACACTTGAGCAATTTTCAGAGATTCCTTTCATCATGATTTTTCTTCATACATCTTCCCTTCATGATTGGGGAGACTTCATGGATACACCTTTGGTTTTGTTTCTTCCTAAGGGGAGGAATATTGTTTGACCTTCGTGGAACAGTTTCTTCATGCATTGAGCTTCTATCATTGGTGCAGATTCAACATTGAGGGAGGGATTCCTAGCTTCTCTTCTTCTCTCATATGGGGGGGACTTTTTCCTCACATGGGGTTTTGTCCTTCACATACTTCTATGAGAGTTCTTTGTATCTAGTTTTCATCTCTTTTGGGGGAGGGTTTTTTCCCATTGGGTTTTTCTCTCTTTCCCCACTTTGTGAGAGATTTCATTGCATTGGTTTTCATGCATTTGCATTTGTACATGGGTACCTAACATGGCCTAGTAGCCGGGACCCATCTTGCATTGCTTAGTTGCATTGTAGACTTAAGTGCATTCCCCTAAGTTGCACTTAAGGGGGGGTGTTGGTGTAAATAATTATTCATCATGGATATTATTACACTATACTTAAGTTTACTTAGGAAATGCATTTCATAATAGTTTGGGTATGAGACACTTGGGTGTTTGTGCCACATTGGGATAGTGTGTGTAGGAGAATTTCCACCTTTTATGGTGTTGATCTTGTTGTTACACTCCACATTCAGTGGGTGATCCACCTCATGTGGATTATTATATTGTTTCTCCTACCTACCCACACCTATTTCCGACCTACCCTTGTTTCTTATTGAGCCACATGTCATGTTTGTGTGCTCACATATCCATATAGCCTTGCCTATATAAGAAGGCTTATATTCATTGTATGTAATGCTTAATGATCCAGTTGATTATATTTTTCATCTTGATAGAATACAGTTTATTTTTATCATCTATTTTGTTCTCTCTTATTTGTGCTTTCCATTGCCTCTTGATCTTGGCAAAATCTCACAAGAATAAATAGACTATTACGTTTCTCACTAAGTATGATTGCACCTGAAATTGTACCACCATGAATGACAAGGATGCCCCAATAAGAGGGATAACAATGTCTCATAGTGAGGAGAAACATAATAGGAAATTGAATGTTATTTTAGATGGTCATGATGAATATGCCATTCATTATTAGATGTTATTTTTATGATGCCTAAATCAATGAAATGTTGTATTTTTGTTTTCAAAGCTTGACAGTCACTAGTAGAATGGCCATGGATTTGATGATATCTACAAAAAGAAGAATTTTGAGAATGTTGTTTATGTTTTCTTCTTCATTTAGGATAAAGAGGAGATATTAAGTTGGAAATTAGAAGATCGATCAACACATTTTCTTGTTGTAACTCAAAATTAGAATGTGAAGAAGATGTTGACAAAGGAAAGTGTGAATTCTCATGACTTTCAAGAATTTGTTGCACACATCTTAGAACTTGTCCATTGTATTTTCTCTTATCAAGACATGTGTTAAGAGAAGTGGAAATTGGTTTAGAAGCTTGGATAAAATAAACAAAAGGATTCATGAAGGATTCAATCTTAGATTGAGGGGTCATGTATCCATTGGAGGAGAGTGTAAAGTCTCTTGTACCCCAATTCCTTTTTTTAGAAACATCATTGATAGGAGATGGTGTTGCTGAAGGAATCATAGTACTAAAGGGGGGAATATATCCTACTTCATCATAAGTGAAATTATAAGGACTAGAATCGGCCTTTATTGAGTGAATTTCATTGTTATATATGAATTTGATTCTGCGATGAAGGGTAGAAGTAACTGCTTTCATAGAATGAATCCACAATCTATAAAAGTTGTTCAATTCTCAATTCAATATGCAAGATATATTTCTATTATCTGATATGTATTATTACGTTCTTATTGTATATGTCTAACTATCTTCTTGCTTGTAGCAAATGGGAGGAGCATTTAATATTTTCTATGTCCTATCTCAAGAATGCCACTTACTATAAGTATATGACAAAGGAGACACGATCAAGCAATGCCTTGATCGGTCATGACCGATCAAGACATTACTTGATCGTACCTTTTTGTATATACTAACATAGGCATGTTACATTAAATATAAATCAGTAATCACAACCAAAGTTTATCGGTGTATTTAACTCAATGCTAATGACTGATAGTATATCGGTGGCTGTCAATGCTAACAACCGATAGTTATCGGTGTGTTAGCCTTGACAACCAATAACTATCGATGTAGACTAACACACCGATAACTATCGGTGATTAGTTCATTACCACCCAATATATATTCGATATACTTTATATGCAACCCGATAATATAACATGCAACTCAACAATATAACATACAACCCGATGTAATATATATATCCAATTTGGTATATTTTAATCGGTGATCATTATTTATGTTGTTGTTCATCTAAATACAAAATTCATTAGATAGATGAATATGTGATTATCCATAGATTGATCATATGCAAATATAGAATCGCTATCAAGGATGAATTAATTGCTTGATGATTTTATCATAGTTAACGATATGATAAATGATTGAATGAGAGACTTCATTTATCTCTCATTCAATCATTTATCTTACCGAAGCTATTATGCATTAACACTCCCTCTTAGCTAGGTAAGATGAATGTAGACAATATATTCAAGCATCATAATTTAATTGATAGTAATCATTTTAGTCATTCATGAGAATCATACCATCTAATCATTTGGTATGTAGTATCACCTAAACACGTGATCCTGAAGTTCATCACATCAATCTTGCGATTGATAGGATATCACCTAAGCATGTGATATCAGTATTGCCTACACGCAATACTTAAGGATAATCATACGAGAAAGCTTAATTTCTCACCTTATCCTAGTTGTGATAAGTGCACTAACATTTTATACAAATGTTATATCACCGAATCACATGATATGAAGTATCACCTAGACACATGATACAAATGTCCATCATGTCAATCTTGTGATGATAGGATATCACCTAAGCACGCGATATCAATATTGCCTAAACACGCAATACTTAAGGATAATCATATGAGGAAGATTTAAATTCTCATCTTATCCAAGTTGTGGTATGTGCATTAACATTTCATATGAATTTTTTACCACAACACAATCATGGCTTCATCCATGATCCACCAGAGATTCACCATGATAACTAGTTTGGACATTATAAGATCGTCACCTTATAATGTCTCCATACAAGTGTTCATTATCTTGAGAGATCGTCACCTCTTAGATATGAACCTAAGGGATAAAATCCAAAAATGTCTTGTCATGACAAAGAAGTTTACACATTATACATGCAAATACAAATTGCAAAGCAAATTACCTTTCTATCATACCTAAACCTTTTCTGAAGTGATCAACCTTCACTCTGAAAGAGGTTTGGTCAGAATATCTGCAGTTTGATCTCCAAGGGAAAACCCTCCTACTCGAGGGAGAAACACCCAACATAAAAATGTCTTCTTTATATATCAAATATGTCTAGCAATAATGCAAGATACGGGCCCAATATATGTTGCTTCACTCCTTGAAGAAAATTTCACAAGAGCAAATCTAATTAGCCTTCTTCAGAGGATCGATCTACTCTAACTAATATATAAACTTCTCTTCACATAAATTGAATGGATCACAGAATGAGTTTGCATCTTCTATATATATGAGGGAGGCACCCTTTCACAAGGGGGCGGTCCTCAATGACACCATTTGTCTCTTCACAAGGGTGGCCACTAAAACATCAACACTCCCTCTTAGCTAGGGAAGAATACTTGTTAATAATATAGTCATGAAATGACATCCACCATGGCTACTCCTAGAGAGTGGAACATGATTCATCATGGTACTCAACATGATGACATCCATCATGGCTAATCCCATGTATGAGAATGCATATGAACATAAGTGACCATCACAGAGTTGCTCAATGTGATGTTTTCATCTCATCATGACGTTCACCATGACTACTCCCAAAGGGTGGAACAAGGGCCTTCACCTCAAACTTCTCCCTCACAGAGAAGAGTGTATTAACAATGGCTTACTCCTCAAACTTATCTCTTACAGAGAAGAATGCATTAAGCATATTTTCATGATGGTGTGGCTCCCTTTGAACCTGATATCAACCTTTTGACCTCCTTGTCTAAGGTTGCTTAGACTCCCTCTGAATTTGATATCAACCATCTGACCTCCTTGTCTAAGGTTGCTTCTAATGAAATATTAGACTCCCTCTGAATCTGATATCCACCATCTGACCTCCTTGTCTAAGGTTGCTTCTGATGAAATGTTACTCTCTCTGAATCTGATATCAACCATTTGGTTTCCTTGTCTAAGGTTGCTTTTGATGAAATGTTAGACTCTGTCTGAATCTGATATCAACCATCTGATTTCCTTGTCTAAGGTTGCTTCTGATGAAATGTTAGACTCCATCTGAAATTGATATCAACCATCTGTTTTCCTTGTCTAAGGTTGCTTCTGATGAAATGTTAGACTCCGTCTGAATTTGATATCAGCCATCTAACCTCCTCTTCAAAGAATTAGACCACAAGGACAAACTGTATGGGTTCTTTCTTCTTTGATAAATACTTACTGCCATCAACTCAGTCCTATGAATGCAAGCATTGAGTTCATTCTCCCTTGAATGAAATCTCTTATGCTTCTTGGTCTGTCCTTTCTATATCTCGAAAGATCACCTGCAAAACATGACTTATAGAACTCTAACATGTACTTAGCAAATTCATCACTAGTAGCATAAACAAGAGCCCCTATGGTCAACATTGCTTCCTCATGGACTATTGCACTTTTGTAGGCAAATACTTGTTTATAGATGGGAATGCAAAATCTTAGAATCTCCACTAAAGTCCCCTCCATATTCTTCCTGAATTCTTCATCACAAATAGTACTTCAAAAACCTATAGCCTAAGGAGCAACAAGCTCTTCATCACTTTTAGCTGCTTTTGTTGTGATTCTAAAGATGTCCTGCATGTAAGGGGCAAGTTTCTCATAGTACGTTGAAGAAATTGAAACAAGATATTCAAATGTAGCTTGTCCTGTGTGAACACCTACTAACAATGTTGATTCACAAATAACACACATAATGTAATTGCATGAATTAATAACTACATATAAATTTCATGATCATTAATCAAACATGGATTACTTATCTCTTTGTTTATTAGTCTTCCTCGCAATCCAGCAATTGTTCATTCCTGATTCTTTGCACTTGAATATTTAGATCTCATTTGATGGTTTCTCTTTGATACACATACCTTTAGTTGTTGTGTTCATCTGACATAACCAGGATCTGTGAGATGTTGAGCCCATATGCCACGCACAGTACACTCAGCAGTATCAATGTGGCATCGATCTTCCTCAATAATCTTCCTAGCCATGCATTCAAATGAAGACCCTTCTCTGCAAATCTGTACATGCTATGAAAGAGAGTATCGAATTGGTTTTGTCTACAGTAAGATCATCGTTTATTATGTTTCTCTAATCCATCAGATTTATGTTAGATTGAGATCTTGCCGCCTCCCTTGAACTTTCATTGTTGATCAAATTTTATTTTATTTTTTGTTACTTCGGCAATTTGCTCTAGTTTCATAAAGACATTTGTGACTGCATCTTGTCTACATGTAATTGCATCGTCTAGAGGTGTCTATTTCTGGTCATCTTGAACGTCTACTTCAGCTCCCTTCTCAAAAGCAAATGAAATGTATTTGTGTGACCCTGCCAAGAAAACAAGATGAAGAGGAGTCTCTCTATCTTCATATTTGTTTGGAGTATTTTATCAATTGTTTTCCTCCATCGCATTCCTCCAGCAAAAAGTCCTACAACTTTTATAACAGATACACCTTACAACATCTAGGGTTGTCAATGCATTATCTATTAATTAGACTGATCCAACCCGAGCTCCACAGTCTAATAAACTTATTACTGCCAATATAACATGTCCTGCCTTCTTTTCCAACCGACTAAGAGCATGGCTACCGGCTACAACGATTAGAAGTTTGTTTAGAAGATCATAATTTCCGATCTGGTTGTTGCTCTTCCATATTGCATTGCTTTGCAGTGTCTGCTTGGAACATGGAAGATCATCTCTCCCGCATTTTGACGCTACATAGTCTATCATCTTTGTAGCACAACTGTATCCGTAACTATGTTCATGGGGTGTGTGTACTATGTCACTGCCTCTGCAAAAACAATAGTCATTGTTGTCTGATAATAACAAGGTACTACGAACAGGTGTTCATCCAGAGTGTACTAGTTACTCTTGTGATCTTATGGACATTTAGAGACACATATCCGCCATCAAACTTTGACTTGCAACCTTCCTTATTGCCTTGTTTAATGCACATAGAATCTCTCCCTCGTGATCTCAAAAAGAACTTGGCTCTTAATGTGCAAACTGCAGTTGATTCCCTGAGAGTAGTGTCGATCTCCTTTAATATCCAAATTGCATTAGAATAGACAATCGGGATATCCAGATCACCACACTTAAAGAAGTTCTGACCTAGATGAGGAGTTGTCTGATTGTTTCAACAAATCTGATAGGATCTTCAAATCTAATGGCGCTACCCATTAGAAGAATTTTGATGTTGAATATATGCTTGTTTGAATTTTCCACAAAATTGAACAGCCTCAGGTTTGATTTAACCTGGCTCTGATACCATGTAAAAGTTGTTCAATTCTCAATTCAATATGCAAGATATATTTCTATTATCTGATATGTATTATTACGTTCTTATTGTATATGTCTAACTATCTTCTTGCTTGTAGCAAATGAGAGGAGCATTTAATATTTTCTATGTCCTATCTTAAGAATGCCACTTACTATAAGTATATGACAAAGGAGGCATGATCAAGCAATGCCTTGATCGGTCATGACCGATCAAGACATTACTTGATCATACCTTTTTGTATATAGTAACATAGGCATGTTACATTAAATGCAAATGGGTAATCACAACCGAAGTTTATCGGTGTATTTAACTCAACGCTAATGACCGATAGTATATCAGTGGCTGTCAATGCTAACAGCCAATAGTTATCAGTGTGTTAGCCTTGACAACCGATAACTATCGGTGTAGACTAACACACCGATAACTATCGGTGATTAGTTCATTGCCACCCGATATATATTCGGTATACTTTATATGCAACCTGATAATAGAACATGCAACCTGATAATATAACATACAACCCGATATAACATACATCCCGATGTAATATATATATCCAATTTGGTATATATTAATTGGTGATCATTATTTATGTTTAGTTGTTGTTCATCTAAATACAAAATCCATTAGATAGATGAATATGTGATTATCCATAGATTGCTCATATGCAAATATAGAATCGCTATCAAGGATGAATTAATTGCTTGATGATTTTATCATAGTCAACGATATGATAAATGATTGAATGAGAGACTTCATTTATCTCTCATTCAATCATTTATCTTACTGAAGCTATTATGTATTAACACAATCTACCTAGAAGAAGGTTATAATTAAGATGGTTGGGAATGACATGAATAGGAGTAGGCAAAGTCATGGGCCCTACTTTAATAGGTAATATGACTATATCAAGTGACTCTCTAGGAACATTATCAAAGCCACACACACAAAGATGATCGCTTGAATAGAAGAATAATCCCAATTTATCTTATCTAATAAGTCAACACAACAAATGTTAAGAGCTGACCCATTATCAACTAAAGTACCTCTTATCTTTTATTCGTAAATGCAAGAACTAATCATAAGGGGATCATCTCTATTTCTAACCTCTATAGAAGGAAATTCATCTTGTGAGAATGTGATATCATTTGGTTTAGAAGAATGATGAGGAACCACTTTATCAAAGGCTTCTTGGATCAACGTATGGCATAAAGGGGAAGTTTGAATCAAGTCCCAAAGGGAGATCTTTGCTAAGATACCATGGATATTCTCAACAAGATTCTTATCAATGTTGTTCTTAGGGTGAGAGGGGGAAGAAAGAGAAGTGAGAAGAATATTAGGATCTTTCTTTTTGACACAAGCATTGAATGTTTGATGTATTTTGGACCCATATTTTTGTTCTAGTTGTCTCTCCATAACACCTCATTCACATATGTATTTTGCAACTTTTAGAATATTAAGAGGTTTGTTATGTCTAGGAATGCCATAACTAGAATCATGAAAGATATTGACTTGACTAGGTTATTTTTTCTCTAAGGATACATCTTGAAAAAGAAGAGAATCAAGAAAATTGCAAATAATTTCATCTTCTTGTTCTAAGGCATCTTTGTGATGAGGAAAGGGACTATCATATGTAATGAATGCTTCATCCCTAGAGGGAAGATCATGAAAAGAAGGTATGTTATCACTAGGATAAGTAGCCATAATATCATCCTCTTGCACCAATTAATCCTTATGAGGGAGGTACTTCTTAGGAGAAGAGGGAACACAATTATCCAAAGATTCATCTTTAGGAGGGAGATCTTTGAAAAAAGTATCCACATTCCCTTTTTGCACCAATGTGCCCTCATTAATGAGATAAATTTTGGGAGAGGGTAAATCATAGCTATGAATGGAAGGGAGAACTAAATTATCATCATATGCATGAAAGGGAACATCATGAACGTCTTTAATGTAATTCAAAATTGAATTAGAAAAATAAGATAAGCACTCCATATGCACTTATGATCACACAAGAAACTCATATGTCATTTAATAATGTTTACCCCATGCATGCATAAAAAATTGAATAAAGGAGGGAAAATGGAATTTGAATTGCAAATTTGAAATTTGAATTTTGAAATTTAAATTTTGAATTATGGGAACAAAGCTTACAAAAATTCAATAATGCAAAATTTAATAAAATAATGATTAAACAATTTTGAACTTTGTTGGAGGGAGAAAATGACACAAATTCCAAAAATAATTTTATAATAAATCAAAGGAAATTTAAATTTTAAAATTAGGGCCAAGGGGATACCACTTAATTTTAAAATTAACAAAAACATAATTTTTAAAATCAGGGCAGATTATAATTAACCTCTTACTTTTAAAAAAATTCTTAAAATTTAAAATTTCAATTTTTGAATGTATTTTCAAGTTTAGAGGAATCCAAAATCGACAAAATCAACCAATCTTCTGGATTTAGGTTATTAAATATAGTCATAACAATCTCCCGAAATTTTGGGAAATAAGTCAAGGACTGTGGCGAAAGTGCACACGGTCCGACCAACTTTTTTCAAAATTTTTAGGGATTAAAATTACGATGATTTTAAAGCTAAACCCCCAAAATTGGTGAATTTTACAATTTCTAGATAGGCAAAAATAAGGTTCAAATGTGAAAAAAGGACCCTATTAGGGTTTTGAGAAAAAAAAGGAATTGAATTGCAATTTTGCAAAAGATCAAAGCTAATGGATAGGGACACCTTGGAAAATGTTTAAAAATTTGAATTTGAATGAATTTGATTGAAATTTGCACAAAATCTAATTAAATTTGAAAATTAAGCTTTTATGCCCTAACCACTTAATGTTTGAAATTTAAATTTTTGTTCAACCTTAGAGGGTGTTAAAATGGATAAAGTACGCCATTTTTTTGGATTTAAGCAGAAAAATACAATCAATTCCATCTCCCGAAATTTCAAAAAAAAAGTCGACCGTGGTGAAAGTGCACACGGTCCGACCAATGTTTTTTTGATTTTTTTCAAGAATGATAGGTATTATGATATTATTGCATAATAAAAAAAAAAGTTGATTTGGAGATGTCTAGATCGGTCAAATTTGTAGTCAAAGGTCAAAAATAGAAAGATCTTAAAAACTAGGGTTTTATTATTTAACCACTGAATTTGTAGAATAAAAATGCAGATTTGAATTACAATTTTGAGATGAAAATAAGATCTGAAACAAACAATGAAAAAGTTACACTTCACAAGCTCAATTTGCTCAAAATGAAAAATTAGGATTTTTATATAATTAACCTCTAAAATTTGCAAATAGAACAAACTTGGAAATGAAAATTTGAAATCCAAATTGCAATTAATCAGATCTACTAATGAGAAATCAGAATTAATGTGTAAGACGTCGGGCTCACCAAAATGTAAAGTGGGAAAATTGAACCCTAGTGACTCCCAACCTAGGAGAGAGAAAGGAAGTAACTAGGATGATTTTTCACTTGGGAGAACTTTACATTCAAAAGAGGGGATTGAATCCACTAGATCCAAATCTAAGAGAGACAAGGATGTGAATTCCAAGTGGATTGCAAGGGTTGAAGTGTGATTTACCCTCTTTTGTAAATTGGAAGTTGACTTGTTGACTATGTGGAAAAGAGAGAGAAAATAAGTGAAATGAGGAGCTACCGGTTCGAGATCGCGCTGTAACTTTGGATCTGAGCTAATTAGACTGATATGGATTTTCCCTGCAAATTTGGAGAAAAGTTGTTGGTGTTGGAATACAATGAATCCAAGAACACTGAGAGTGGGGGGGGTGAATTAGTGTTCTGCCGGTAATACAAGATTTTACCTTATTACAACATACACATATAAACCGGTAAATGAAGAAACATATAACATGAAGTAAATAAACAAGCCACATGAATGAACACCATAACACACAAAATTTATACGTGGAAAACCTCAAAGAGGAAAAACCACAGTGGGATTTGTGACCCACAATATCAATTCATTGGCCATATGAAAGATTTTACATAGTATGGGGGCCTGCACATGCAGGAAGGCACACTACCTAGGGCACACAACTCAACACAAAAGGAGTCTCAATGACTACAAGCTTCTGCTGAGATAAAACAATAATGGTGAACTCACAAAATGCATCTGCTATGCCAAAAAGAGTTCCGGTTACAACTCTGTTCTGTATCGGTTCTTTAAACCCTTACACCGGTATCTCCTTTTCTCCAAGAGTGCTTTACAAACCATCTACTGATCATTGCATGATATTATTTTCGCATACAAATGATCTATATATATGTCCTTCACATCACAATATTTTTCTTCCTTGTCCTACACACTCTACTCTATATCACAATGACCTAATAAACCGACTTATATATCCTTTACAAACAATATGCCTTATGTCGACTACAATACATTACAAAGGATATTCAATGTCGGCTCTATACAATAATTACAAAATGACTAAATAAAACTTTTCAGATCACAGACTGATGTCGGCTTCATAGAAGTGCTGGATGCCAGTGCCGGTTATGACCTTGATTACTCCAATGCTGGTGTCTGTTAGTATATGCCTCCAATGTCGGTATTTGCCGGTGTATGCCTCCAATGCCGGTATCTTCCGGTGTATGCCTCCAATGCCGGTATCTGCCAGTATCTACCTTCTACAGAATATTGTTCCCATCAATGACAACATATGAATCCAATGAGTGTTAATTGCCAACAATCTCCCCCTTTGGCATTGATGGCAACACTCATGTGAAAAAATGGATTCCTTACCGATTCAACTAAAATATGCTCCCCCTGAGCTAATTGACTATGTTTGCAATATACTCTCTATGTGATATCCTCCTCCTAGGATTATATACATATTTTTCACATACTTACCCTCCCCCTTTGACATCAATGCCAAAGACCGGTGAAAGAATTGAAAGAATTGTTAAGAATCTGTGCATAAGAATAATTATAGATTACTTTACTGGAGCTTGACCAATTTCAAGATTTCTGGATAATCTTTCTCAAGTAACTGTATATAGGTATCCCAGCTAGTTTTGAATGTTTCAGATATGGATACAAGTCTACTCAGTAAATGTGCAAGTGTTTCTTTCTCAGCGACTTATGCTGGTGTGGGCTTTGCAAGCATGTCCATGCATTCCCTCTTATGTACACCAAGTGAATCCAATCTTGGACTCACCAAACCTCTGATACTTCTTGCTCTCTGAATAATCTTGTCTCTTTCATTTTCAAAAGAAAAAAATTGATTCTCCAAAGTCAAAATTTGTCCATCAATAGATGTTGTAAGTGAAGTTAGTCCATCAAAAGAATTAGCAATAGTAGCAATCTTGTCTTGTAACTCCTTTATCCTCTTATCTACATTTGCTGTAAGAATTTCTATATTACAACAAACCCTGTAGATGTTATTACATCGTTTCAAATAATTTTCAATAAGTATAAGTTTCTCCCCAATCTTCCTCTATCCAGTCTCAATAATTTGATCAAAAGCGTCTCTCTTAGCCAAAGTAAATCTTTCAAGTGCTTGTCGGTCGAAAATTTGCTGTAATGATTGAAAGTTTTTAGATATGTGCTCTATCAATACCTTAAGCTTTCCGGAAGGGCTTGCTTCATTTTCAATCATACAATCAGGAATCAATCTGTGTAAAACTGTTATTGACTAATCTATTATTCCTTTGTCTACAGATCCCTCCTTCATTAGCTTTTGAGTAGCCATCATCATTAGCTCTGTGGGACTCATCTCTGTGATTGATTTCTTCTCAACTTAAGAAGTGTCAATTGCCAAAAGTTTTGCTCGGGAATCAACTGTTGGTATGGTACTGGGTGTCTTATCAGTCTTCTTTCCCTTATCCTCTCCCAAAGTATCTCTTTTCTCATCCCCTTTTGCACCGGTGGCTTCGCCATTTGGTGCAGTAGCTGTTATTGCTGGTGGATCATTATTAACATTATTATCAGTACCCTGCACATTATCTATATTACCCTGCTCAGATTGTACAAATGTTATCTCTACCGGTATAGTCTGTACACTCTCATCAATTTTAGGTTTACCTACCAGTTCATTCAAAATTTGATCTGAACTTCCCAAACTTCCTTTCCCTTTAGATCTGTCCGGAATGGCGGGAGCTGTTGCCTTAGCAAATTCTTCTTGAGAAGTAAGGAAATCAAGATTCTTTTGGAAGAATTTGGCCCAACCATCTTTTGTCTCATTTATTATCTCATTTACTCTACCCATCATCAAGCTTATTTTCTGGGTTTTCTACTAAAAATTGTTCTGTTGGCAACATCTATACATTTTTTCATTTCCTCATTATTCATAGAGCCACACATATTCAAAAGTTCAACTTCCTTAATTTCCCTATCTCTCTTAAGTACATCTAATCTTCTTGCATCTAACTTATTGTACAATGATAAAGGATTTTTCTTCAAAATCTCTACCAAAGCCTTCTTATATATGTCTATATGTAACAAAATTGCTTCTTCTATTTCATTTTGCTCATTTTCATCTAGATGTTCATATAAATTTGACACATTTTTCAAAATAACATCTTTTGTTACCTCATCAATTAACTCTACACAAGTCATATTACTAGATTCAGTTTCTTCATCACCCTTTTTCTTCTTCTTGCTTGGGGTTGCAGGGGCAGATGGAACTGGTTTCCTCTTCTAAGTAGTTTTCCTTGCCAGAGGTGTGGGTGCAGTAGGCTTTGTCATTTTTCTTACTAGCTTCCTCCTTGGCTCCACCTTCTTTTCCTCTACCGGAGGCTTGTCAGCTTTCTTCCTTTGTACCCTTCTGAATGCAAGAGGTTGATTATCCTCTGTATTAGAATCATAAGTGATAGGAGAAATGAAAGTTTTAGTCCTTTTTGCCTCAGGAGCACTAGCCGTTGCTGGTTGATCTACTAGTTTAGATCCAGAATCTAGTTCTGTATCTATCCTGTGGATAACATTTTGAACGAAGGCACACATTTTGTCTATTTTGTTTTCTCTTATTTTCTTATTGAAGCCAATTTTAACTTCAAGAGCCTTCTCCTCTACAGTGCCAAAATGTTCAGTCTTATCATCTATTGGAGCATCAAGCAACATTTTTGCATAAAGTTCCAAGATGTTGTCATCAACTTCATATCCCAATTCAGTGACCCATATGGTTCTTGGTTCCACTGCTTCCATGAGGGTCTCATCTATTTTTACCATGAAGCAGATATCAGTGGAGTATTTCTCCATAATATGCATGGAGATCCTCTCCCTCAGTCTCATATTCTCTTGGAAAGATTTAAAGAAGCCCCATAGCTTCTCATCCCTATTTTTGCCAAGAACGGTGATTACATCTTTAATTTGCATGCCTATCGGTATGTCATGAGCCTAAAATTTCTTTCCCAAACTTGGTAGCTCATTCATGAAATATAAAATCAAGCAGACAATAAGATTGCCAAACCGAAATGTCCCTTTCTTGACACCTTTGATCTTGCCAAGATTTAACATTAATTCAGTTCTTAACCATTCACAAAAATCATACTTTCCTTAATTCATTAACATTTGGTATGCAACATGGATACATGAACTAGAAATAGAGTTCAATCGACTTGATTGTGTTACCTTGTAGTCGATGATCATGCTAGAAAATTTCACATCTCTATCTTTGATGGTGCTGACCCTCATCGATCTTCCATCATGGGTTGCATCGGTGAGCTTTTCAACCTCAGCGTCGGAGATCTTCTTCCCTGGTTCCTGTCCAACTTTGGGTAAGCTCGTGACTACTTGAATTACTTCTTTGGTGATCATGTAAGGCCAATCCAACCAGATGAGTTCATTGTGGACCCTGCTAAGAGAATATCTAATCATTTCATCTTTGAATTCTGGTATATACAGGATTCTGGTTAACCCTAGGTCTTCAATGATTTGATATTCCAGCTTAATTGTTCTGGAGCTGTCTAGTATCACAGATTAATACATTCCCTTGATCTCCTTAGTGCCTAAATCCTCCAAGGTGCAGTGAATATAGGTCCTGACATCTTCTACATAAACTACGCCATCACGAACCCTCGAGAATGCGCCAGTAGAGTTTACCTTCTTTGCTATTTCAGGAACTTCCTTAAAAATAAGTTTGAGCCTATCCTTAACCTCAACAATAGTGGGATTTACAATGAAAGTAGGAGCAGATGAAGATCCAGATGCCATTTCAAATAAATACTTGGATAACGATCGTCGGTTTGAAAGATCTTGATAACTGTTGGAAATCTTTTCAGAATGCCTTTGCTTGCTCTTGATTGCTTGAGATTCACCTTTTCTTTGCTTTGGTTTTCTCGAGTACTGGGTGAGTTAAAATGAGTCCATTTTCCCTTTTTATTAGTGAGTAAACCCTAATCCTTTACTGTCATAAATGCTTAGCAATGTACCTTGCTACCGGATGTTGGTTTCACAATTTTATGTCTGGTAAACCTTCATCAATGATCAATACAACTCTCCAGATCTCTTTCCAGATTTATTCCGGGGAATATACAAGAATTGAAATGAATTTGCCAACCCCTAAGGCATATGCCTCAGTTACCAGTTGAATTTCCTGTCG
Organism: Cryptomeria japonica; assembly: GCF_030272615.1. Lineage (NCBI taxonomy): Eukaryota > Viridiplantae > Streptophyta > Pinopsida > Cupressales > Cupressaceae > Cryptomeria > Cryptomeria japonica. The sequence goes on from NC_081407.1 coordinate 632,291,854, forward strand.
GTGCAGGAATGCTCTGTTCTAGCGGTGGAGTTACTGGTGCAATTTCTGGTGTAGTTGGATCTCCACTTGGTCCTTCAGAATTTCTTATCCATCTCTTGGTGTGATCATGTTGTATTTCATCTACCTTATACTTTCCTTTCTCATTTTCTCTGTCATTGCTAACCGGTTTAGTCTTTCTTTTGTAGTACTTAGCAATATGACCTATTTTGTTGCATGCAAAACATGTAACATTGTTCTTTTGAATTATTTTGCCATATCTGGTGTCATTCCTTGATCTAGATTGATTAGCCAAATGTCCAAACTTTTCACATGCATGACACCTAACATTCATTCTACAATCTTCTGACTTATGACCATTATTCTTGTAATTTGTGCATTGATTGGGAACTGAATTGTAGTTTTGATTTTCTCTATTTCTACATTGTTTAGCCATATGCCCAAATTTATTACAAACAAAGCATCTACCATTGAATTTATAAGCATTATATTGCCTTATTGGTTTCCTCTGGTCTGACGACTTCTGCATACTGGTTGTCTGATCTTCATTTGCAGTACTAGAGCTTTCACCTTGTACAAATCCAAGTCCTCTAGAATCATCACTCTGCTTTTGTCTTTTCAATAAATCATCCAACTATGCAGCATTGACCCGAAATTTTTCTTTATACTCACTTGTAGTAGTCAAATCATTTCTCAGAGTTATTATTTGTCTCTCAAGCTCTTGTTCATTATTCCGGGATTGTACCAAATTAGTTTTCAACATATCATTCTCATGAGCCTGTCTGCCACATTCTTCAAATTTGTTCTTCAGAGATACATCAAGATTTTCTTCCTTCTTCTTTTTGTTCTCAATTTCTTTTGACATCCTCATAGTCAGGTCTTGCATTTCATTCTTCATGAGCATGTTTGCTTGACTCAACTTCTAACATTATTCTTTAAGTGCATTTTTCTCTTCATCATCCCAGTTTTGCAAAAGTTCCTTCCTCATAGCTTGAGTTGATGATTAACTTGTTAGAGTATTCGGATATTTACTTGATTAATTAAACAACTTTGTTTAATTATTTAAGCTCCCTTTATCTCTTTTACACTTAAGCTAACTTTAGGTGCATAATGATTTATTCTTTTATTAATTATTATGTGCAAACCTAGGTTTTCCTTTTTAGGGTTTCTTGACCTATTAGAGGTTATTCTTTTCATTGTATTGTAAGGATTATCACATTACACATTTTTGTGAATATTGAGCTCTCATCTTTTTGAGCATATTTTCTGTGTATTTGTTTTATCTATTATTTGCTTCCTTTCTTCTCCTTGTAACAGGTTATTCAGCTTGCAGAGATCATTTGGGCTTCTGTGGTGTTGTGTTTCTCAACTCTCACATGGTATCAAAGCTTCAGATCTGCAGCTATCTATTCTTGTTTTGAGAATTTTTGCATTGGAAGCAGATATGGGGTTTCAGGAAGTTTTTCTTTTGTACTTAGGGATAGGCCTTTTTTCTGAGCACTTTAGGCCTAAACGGACCTCACCATTGTGCTCAAAAGGTCCAAAAACACCTATCGTCATATAAAACTTGACCATTTTTGGCTCCTGAGCTTCTGGGAGTATTTTTTCTCCAGTACCAGGTCGTACGGCCCTGACACGCAGTTCGAAATTTTTTTTTTCAAAAAAATATTTTTTTGCCTTTTTATGGCATGCAGGCCGATTTTGAGGTTTTTTCTGGAAAAATAATTTTTTTTTGTTTTAGGGGGTTTCCCCATGGTACGCTGGGTACCGTGGGCCCCCCTGCCATCCTGTAGGAGCGTCACCGTTGTTAGCGCAGGCTCGAGCCTCATTGCCTGCTGGCCTCCGGCCGTCGCCGATGCCTTCTGGCCTCACTGTCGCAGCCCCTCCCCGACCCCCACTTGCGGCCCTTCTCCCCATCGCAGCACCCCGACCCCCGCCGGCCCCGCCTCCTCGTCGGCCTCCTTGATGCTCGCCGCCACAGCGTCCCGTGCCCCGCGCCGTCGGCACCAGCCCTGCTACTGCCGGAACCCCTCCACTTGGCCGCCACTATTGTTTCTCCATCGCCCAGCCACTGGCACACCACCCGCCAGCCACTGGAGCGCCGCCCACTGGCCACCTCTGCCAGGCTCCTGCCACCGGACCTCCTCCCTCTTGTCTTTTTAAGGGGGGGTTCATTTTTTGGCCATATCTTGAGCATACAGAGTCATTTTTTTGAAAACAAATAGGCGTTGGAAAGCTGGTTCCGAGCCAGACCTCGTGATGTTGGAATTTGTTTCCAATTTTGCTGTTTGACTATGTTTTTTCCAGTCAAAGTAGGGTCTCATTTCTGCACTCTAGGAGCCATAGAATGAGCATCTGAACTCCATTTTTTGAAAACTTTATGTCGTTGGAAATATTTTCCTATGTACTTTCCACCCATATGAGTTTTCTTTCCAGTTTCTGCTCCAAGAATGTTTTCTTTAGTTTTTTGCTTTTTCAGCACTCTATGGATATCTTGGTTGTTTTAGGTCCTGGGATCTCTTCTTTGAGTGGGATGTCTCTATTTTGGTTCTCCTTTCTATTTCCAGTCTTCTTCTCAATGTAGATTCTTTTATGCAAATACACTGAGATAAAGTGCCATCATGCATTATTTACTTGGGATCTTGCACATCTTGTGCCTTATTGTACATGCACTACTTATAAAGTGCCATGAGGGGGTTGATGTTTGCCTTTTGTTTGCCATCTACCTTTGTCAAGTGAGTTTTCCTTCCATGACATTCACCCCATGCCATGTGTCAAGTGAGTGTTCCTTCCACGACCCTATGTACTGTCTCTGCACCTTCGATGTTCCTAGTTCTTCGTTGTGTCATTCTTGTTGGCCGTTCTTTTCAGTGTACCTCTCCCTCTCCCTCTTCAGCATTATGGAGAGGTTTGTCCCATTGGTTCTAATGCTTTCGTGGTTTGATTGATCAACTCTTCAGGCTTTGGTTTCTCATACCATCTATATCTTCGAGTAGTGTCATTTGAGGGCACTCATACAGATTACAATCTTCTCTACTTGGTCATGTTCTATTTTAGTGGAGGTTCTTCAGATTAGCAGTTATTCTTCGATAGTGTTTGCAGGTTCTTCACATTTCAGTGATTCTTCTGGTCTTTTCTTGTTCCTATCTTTTGGAACATTCTTGTTTGGAGGCTTTTTTAGTCCTTCTTGCTTTTTCCTTCTTTGTTTGGAGTAGAGTTTTGTTCCCACGTGGTTTTCTCTATTTCTCTGGTTCATAGAGATTTGGTTGTATTTGGGTACCTGATCAGACCTTGTTGCCGGGACCCATCTTTCTTGCTTTCAGTAGCTGTTCTAGGTTTTAGCTTCTCCCTAAGTCTAGCTTAAGGGGGGGTGTTAGAGTATTCAGGTATTTACTTGATTAATTAAACAACATTTGTTTAATTATTTAAGTTCCCTTTATCTCTTTTACACTTAAGCTAACTTTAGGTGCATAATAATTAATTCTTTTATTAATTATTATGTGCAAACCTTTTTAGGGTTTCTTGACCTATTAGAGGTTATTCTTTTCATTGTATTGTAAGGATTATCACATTACACTTTTTTTTTGAATATTGAGCTCTCATCTTTTTGAGCATATTTTCTGTGTATTTGTTTTATTTGTTATTTGCTTCCTTGCTTCTCCTTGTAATAGGTTATTCAGCTTGCAGAGATCATTTAAGCTCATGTGGTGTTGTGTTTCTCAACTCTCACAAAAATTTATTGCAGAACAAGAATGAATTCATTATTTAGAATTCAATTCATCTTGCAGCTTCAAGTTCTTCAACCTTTCAGCATCATAATCCTCAAGTGCCATCTCAAGTTGCTTCTCCATAGCCATGTTCAATGATTCCAATTTCAGGATCTTCCTCAAGCTGTTAAACTTCCTTTGAGGTAGTAGGCTTTGATACCAATTGTTGGAATATAATGAATCCAAGATCACTAAGAGGGGTGGGGGGGGGGGGAGAATCAGTGTTCTACCGATAATATAAGATTTTACCTCATTACAACATACACATATAAACCGGTAAATGAAGAAACATATAACATAAAGTAAATAAACTAGCCACATGAATAAACACCATAACACATAAAATTTATACGTGGAAAACCTCAAAGAGGAAAAACCACGGTGGGATTTGTGACCCACAATATCAATTCACTGGCCATATGAAAGATATTACATAGTATGGGGGTCTGCACATGCAGGAAGGAACACTGCCTAGAGTACACTGCTCAACACAAAAGGAGTCTCACTGACTACAAGCTTCTGCTGAGATAAAACAATAATGGTGAACTCACAAAATGCATCTACTATGCTAAAAAGAGTTCTGGTTATAGCTCTATTCTATACCGGTTCTTTAAACCCTTATATCGGTATCTCCTTTTCTCCAATAGTGCTTTACAAACCATCTAATGATCATTGCATGATATTAATTTTGCATACAAATGATCTATATACATGTCCTTCTCATCACACTATTCTGCATCCTTGTCCTACACACTCTACTCTATATCACAATGACTTAAATAACTAACTTATATACCCTTTACAAACAATATGCCTTATGTCAGCTTACAATATATTACAAAAGATATTCAATATCGGCCCTATACAATAATTACAAAATGATTGAATAAAACTTTTTCAGATCCTAGACTGATGTCAGCTTTACAGAAGTGCTGGATGCCGATGTTGGTTATGACCTTGATTACTCCAATGCCAGTGTCTGCCGGTATATGCCTCCAATGTCGGTATCTGTCGGTGTATGCCTCCAATATCGGTATCTACTAGTATATGCCTTGTACATAATCTTTTTGCCATCAATGACAACATATGAATCCAATGAGTGTCAATTGCCAACAGTTGGGACCATGGTGAAAGTGTACATTGTCCTCTGAAAAATCCGCGAAACGAAAAGGGTTTTTCCGCCTCTGTAAACTAGATTAAATATGTTAATTTTTATAATTATATATATTGAATGGATTATTTAAAACAATGCATGATTTATACTTTAAAAAATTAAACATTATTAAAGTGTGCAAGTTGAACATTATAACATACCACAAAAATGTGTTAGCCCTAGGGCATCCTGAATTGTCCATACAAGCATTGTATGAAATTGAAATTGTCTTTGTCGTATTGGTCTAGAGACATCATACATAGTGATACCATTCCATAACTCCAACAACTCGTCGATAAGAGGCTCGATATATACATTCATATCTTTAACTTGGTACTTACCCAATTGAATGTACAAAAACATTACATAATTATTATAATCATTTTACTTCAATATATATAATTTAATGTACATGACTATTAAATGTGAAAAAAATACCTAGAACAATCATTGCCAACATTATGTGCTCCCTCTTTATTAACAGCCATGGAGAAATTTTATTGTTGATAACAAAAATAGGTCACACCAAGTAAGTAGATCTCAGCTCTCCAAATGGATTGACACCGTCCGCTGCCAATTAAAGCCTGAGATTACGAGGTTATTCTTTAAAGTGTGGCCATTTTTCTTCTATGTCCGTAAATGCAGAACCATCAGTAGGCATTCGAAGAATTTCATCTCGACTTTTATTGCATGCATGATAATCCATAAATTGCACCAGACTTTCACACCTAAATAATCATTGCAAATGTGGAATAATGGGAATATAACGAAGAACCTTGTGAGGCACCTTTTTGTTAGTTGATCTATTCGATATCTACTGATATGAAATTCATGGCATTTTGTTGCAAATTCATGTTGTTTATGATATATAGTATGATCATTGAGACATGCATCTATTGCTTGATACTCCATTCCAATATCTTTCATAATGGTAGATAATTCTCAATATGAGCGAGGTAGAATATTTGATGGTGGTAACAAAAAATCACTTATCAATCTAGAATGAAAAAAATAATTTGTTAATATAAAGAATATTAGTGGTAAATATTTCACCTTTTATTTACTAGTGATGAAATAACAACAAAAAAAGATGAAAAAGATGACGTATATGACATACCTTAACATACATGAGATTGTTACATTCAATAAGCCATTCATAACCTTCAACTTCACCAACAATAATACAACAGAGAGGAGTTGTTTGGGAGCTTTTGTTGGCATGTTGGCATAACTGATGAAGATGATGATGTATCAATAAAGGATGTTTGTGATGATATATTAATGGATTGTTGGTGATGATATAATTATGATATGATGACATATGATCAATTATTTGTGTTGCCATTGATGGCAACCATGTTTGTTTATGTTTGGGATGTCATCTAAGTTATCTAAGTCTATTAGTTTAGTCTAATCGATAAGGAATTGAGTTGGACAACAAAACTGCTAAGTAGCAGTCAACTGGTAAGCAGAAACAAAGAAGGAGTTGGTTGCGGTAGAGATCCGTGTTGAGTTAGGTGTTGTGGTTTGGAATGTATACTTATGACATCATAATAAGGCTATGACTGGAATCACATCATGTTTTGAGAACTGGAAGTCATGATTGTAATTTATTGTTGTATATTTAGTGTAGGTTTTGAGAATCAGTATCAAGATATTTGACCAGTGATGTTTTATGGTTTGGCAGTGATTCTTTTCATGTTCTTAACTTAGTGGTGACATGGCAGAATTTGTGTGAAGTGATAAGATGCTGTTTGAGCGTGATCAAGGAGCGAATTTCTTGCAAAATAATGAAGTGCTTAGCAAAATGTGTTAAGGGTTTGACAACTAATCAGATCGATGTGTGGTGATGTGTTATGATCATTCAACGACTATAATTGTCTTGAATTTGTTGTAATGATTTGTAATAATTTATAATGATATGATATGATCTATGATGTAAATTCATTGTAAGTTAGGGTTATGTAACCGACCTAATTGTAAAGTTTATTTAGGTCAAGTTTGAGAAGGTTTTAGTGTGTCGGTGATCAGTGAAGAAGTGTGCTGAACCAGATTGTGATTTTTGCATGAAGTGAAGTAGATTGGAGTTGAAATGGATCTGTATTAGCAAGCAGAGAGTGCATTGATTAGATCATTTATCTGTTGTTTCTTAAGGGTTAGTGTAGGATCATGGGGGCCAAAAGGTGGTGATGTGAAAAAAATAGCCTTATCCACTTGCCTAAAAATGCGAAAAGTCATGTTGACTTTTTGCTTGGCCTGGGTGTCAGTACACCTTGGCATGGTAAACACCTAAGCAAAACGGCTATCGGATAAAATCGGATATCCGATAATATCAATATCCGATTTTTATAGGTAATTTTAAATTAAAAAATAAATTATATAATATATGATGTAATATAATAATATAATATATATTACATATTATATAATATATAATATATTATTATATTATATTATATATTATATATTATATAATATGTAATATATAATATTATTATTATATTATATTATATATTATATAATACAATAATATATTATATTACATTATATTAATATATTATTTATTACGTATTATATAATATAATACTATATTATATTATATAATATATAATGTAATATAATAATATATTATATATTATATAATATATAATTATATAATATATAATATACAATATATAATATATAATATACAATATACAATATATAATATATAATATGTAATATATAATATTATATTATATTATATTATATATTATATAATACATAATATATAATATAATATTAGATTATAAAAATTATATTATATTATATAATATAATAATATATTATTATATTATATAATATAATGTTATTTTAAAATAATTTAAGTATAAAAATCGGATATCCGATTTTCTAAGACCATATAACTGGACTGTGACAACTTGTGAGTTATTTTTAACCCACGGGTTGCGCGATTTTTTAGAATCTGATATCCGGTTGGACCCAATATCCGGTTGTTTGACCCAAATTTGATAAAAAAAATACATTAAAAGGTAGGATTTTTATTGTTTTCAATCATTTTCATTCAATTTTTGTATTTTTTTTAATGTTTATTTGTTTTTCATTGAAAATATGGTTTTTTCATGAAAACTAGGTTTTTTAAAATCAAATACAAAATTGTTCAAATTTGTTAACTAAATTCAATTGTTTACATTCAATTAGGTTAAAAATGGGGGATAATAGTGAAAACATTGATCAACCACAACCGCAACAACCAAACCCTCCTTTGCCAAACCCCCCCTCAATTTAGGATTTAATTGCACAAAATTTGAACCAATTGAGGGGGATTGTAGATGTCTATCATAGGATCCCTTGCCTAAACCCAATGTTTGATCCCCTCACGTTGATCATAACGAGTATGGAAACCATCACTGAGGAGCACAATGCCGCTCTTTTGTGGTGAGATTCTATGAGGAAACAATATGCGGATGGCTTATCCTGTAAGGAAAACAAGGATCTCAAGATATCCAAAGCCATTATCGCCGCATTGTTTGTGAATCCCCACACTGGTCAACCCGTAGACCCCCAAAAAACAAAACTTTCTATTAAATGGTGCACAAATGATGGTATTGTGAAAAACTTTTGGGATCGTTGGTGGATGGTTTTCGAAAAACCACCCAACAACAATCTTGATGTCCCCTTCTACTTCATCAAAAAATTGTATGCTGAGTTTGTTTTAGGAAAACATGTGAACTACTTTGACATCCAACCTTTCCAGGGTGTGGGTTTAGGTATGCCCCGAAATAGACCTGGGACAGTCAAAGTAGTCCAGGGCCCATATTTCCCCCCTCCTCCTATTGATCCCCCACCTCCAGTGCAACATCCAGATATCATTTGTGAGGTGGCATCATGGACTATATCGGCTATTCACTCTTTGAGTAGCCTTTTGGTTTCTCAGGTTGGGTCAGTAGCTTAACTTACTTTTGATGGTAGCGGTGCATCTGGTGGTGCTGACATGTCCTCCTCGGCTCCACACATTTGCGTGCCCCATAGTTGTGTCATGTGTGGGCACACATGCTTGGGTTGAGTTGGACAACCTGTTGATCCTCCTACACATAGTGCAGATTATGAGGTGCATGAGATGCACGATGCACCATATGTTATGACATAGACTGGAGGATACCCTAGGGAGTCCTCGCATGCTAGAGGTGAGGAGGCACCTTCATCATACATTGATGATGTAGTGGTAAGATTTGTATTTTCACAATTCATTCTATATTTTAAATGAAGATTTATAATCTAGATAATATTAAGTACTAATTTTTATTTACATCGTCTATTTAACAGTTGATGATCGAGGAGGAGTTGACATAGATCCAGGAGGGTACCTTGATGACCGTTTCATTTGGCCTTGATAGCTTGATGGTACATATATTATTGCACCTAGTCGTTTGTATTTTATTGTACATACATTCTCATAATTTATATTGGTATTAATTAGATTATGTAGTAACTTGCATGTATATCTTATTTTACTCTTGTAGGGCACAAGAAACATGAGTGCGGGGCTATGTGATTTAGGATCTGGTAGTGCAGTTGGAGACAAGGGAAAGGTAATTGAATGCAAATATGATTGAATGAATAGTTTAAATAACTTATAGTGATTATACACATCTAGACATAGATTGATAGTTTCGTATACTTGCTGTGGATATGTACTAAGAATTCTTGGCTTCACATCCTTGTTGACTACACCCACTATACTTGAAGATGAAGAAGAAGAAGAGATGCCTCGAGTACATGTGTGTTTACTTTATTTTATGTTTAGTAGATATAATTTGTTATTATTAGTGACAATTATACGCTAACTTGTATCAATGTCATGTTTGTGAACATATGTAGGTTGTGAATGAAAATATTGAAAACATACCTCCTCTACCGAAGACATACATCAAGAGTCTTGCAAAACCGAAGAGAAAATGTGGAGATGAGGTAAACAAGAATAGTTCAATTATTGTTCATTTTATGTTAAGTTTTCGAATGTGAGTTATATAATATAACTAATCTTAATCGTGGTTTGTTTTTTCTTGTGGAGGATCCTTCAGAGCTGAGTAGTACCACAAAGAGGATCGATTTTGATGATCCATCAATAGCTTAGGATGTTATATATAGTTTTGGGATGCTTACATGATGCAGAGAATCTTGGAGCCTTGTTTGTTTCACCTTCTTGAGTGACTTGTCCTACTCAACCCTACAACTGCTCAAGTCCTTCCTATGGCACTTGGTAAGGGTTATGGAAATGAGACCTCCAAGGTCTGAACCTTCTTGGCTTGCCTCCTAGGTATAGCTAATGGTTTCTGGACAATCAAATCCTCCAATTGAGGTTGTCACCTTAGGTACTCACACTCACCTCTCTGACGCTCCAACCACTCCTGCTAGGATCTTAACACACCAGCTCTTCTTATGGTTTCCCAATGCATTAATAAGGTGTCTTCATTGTGCTTTGAAGTTTAAGTCTCACCAAATCCATCACCATAGTTTCTCAAGCCTTCTAGGTCTCTACCGACACCTAAATAGGCCTAATTGCATTAGCCCTCCTTAAGTGATTTTTGGGGTTTAATTTGTAAAAGTACCCAAAAATCCTATGAATAAATCATGGATTCAGATACCCTTTTGGAATTTATAGACAATACTAGAAAAGTGCATCTTGGTTATTCGTACAGGTGTGGTTTCTAATGCTGCACTATTTTGTGGGGTTTTAGGCTTAACCGGTGGATTGACAAACTTGGTCTAGAAACCTTCACCAGTCAAATATCTTGCTCTAAAAACCTTGGGAACCTTCAAGGAAAATCTGAGGGCTTTCCATACATATTCCACTTGGGCCTACATCAATCTCCATGTGCTCACAAATCGCACTTTGCTTACCGTCGTAACTCACCTACTCCCAGCGGTGAGCCTAGGTCTTTATTGTTTCTCCTCCTCCCAGACTTGCAACATCACACACCCTATTCTAAAACTATTTACAGACCCTAACCTAGCATTCTTAATGATTTCAACAAGTGCCATCAAAGAATGCCTAGGCTAGAGTCATTTCTTGCTCTTAAACCCCACTTACAAGGGTTTTGCTCCTAGTTGCAAAGAATGAGAGAAATGTTTACAACCTGGAACAATCAAACCTACAAATCAACTTGATTTAAAGAAAATAAAATGAACATACAAATATGGCAATGAGTTTACACCATCTAATCGGTACTGGACAATACAAGCAATGAAAAACAATACAAAACTGTAAAAAACCGATGGAAACAAGATTGTTTCACAAACCAAAAACTTGCTCTTGCATTTCCAATCATCCAACCCATACAATGAAGTGAAATTTGTCTTATATCCACTAGTTTTATTTGGTTCAACCAACTACCTAACACCCATAACCAAGAATGACACTTTTGCAAGAAATTATAAAATGTTGCTCAACAACTTTTGACAACTTTTGCTCCAGGATGCAATTTTTCATTCTATTGCATTCTAAGACTCCTATAGGTCCTCAAACACCCTAGAAGACCTAAACACAACTCAATTGACTCCTAATTCATGAATACATTCAAATAAAGTATTTTTCCTATGAACTACCTAAGCATCTCACTTCTTAGGTTAACAGTATCCTGAGCACAATTGACTCAAACCAAAATTTGGACAACTCAACCATGGCTCTATTGAGTCCTCAATGGTTGTTCCATTATTACATCACAAATTAACACACAAAACTAAAATAAAATAGAATCTTACATTCTTGGAGTGCTAGGTTCCCTGCACCATACTCCCCTAGGTCAAAGAAATCAAGTCCCTTGAGTTATAAGGTCTGAAATCTCCACTCCATGCTGAAGTATATCTGCCTCTAACATCCACATGGCATCTGAATTTGGTAACCCTTTCCACTTAACAAGATAGTTCTTGTAAAATCCCTTCCTTGTCTTTTTTACTATCTTGGTATCTAAGATACTCTCTAACTCAACCAATTGACTAGGTGGCAAATCCCTTACCCAATCTTCATGAACCAGTGATGGCATGTATTTCTAATTTATTGGTGACTCTCCCTTATATGGATAAAGATCACATACATTAAAGATAGGAGATATCCCCAAGGTAGGTGGAAGTTCAACCTCATAGGCATTCTGCCCATACTTGTGCACCACCTTGAGAGGTCCAATTTTCTTCATCATGAGATTGATAGGTTGCCCTTTTGGAAGTCTCTCCTTCTTGAGGTATGCCAGCACTAAGTCTCCTACTTGAAATTTTAGCTTCCTCCTTGTTTTATTAGCTTGAACCTTGTACTGGTCGGATTTTTGTTGTAAGGACTACCTTACCTTATCATGCACCTCTTTAATGCCTTCTGCAAAGTTCTCCCCTTGTGCACTCTTTAATGCCATTGAACTGAGATCTCTGAGCTCTAATATGCCCCTAGGATGGAATCCATACACTATCTCAAAAGGAATTTTACCAGTGCTACTGTTCACTGAGTCATTATATGCATATTCTGCCTGTCCAGGTACTAGATCCCAAGTCTGCCCATGTTGCTTGGTAAGACATATTAGTAAATTACCCAATGACCGGTTGACTACTTTTGCGTGACCATCTAATTGAGGATGGTAGGTAGATGAGAAAGATAGCTTGGTGCCCAACTTCCTCCAAAGTGTCCTCGAAAAGTGGCTCAAAAACTTTACATCTCTATCACTCACAATGCTGATTGGAAGACCATGAATTCTGACTATCTCCTTGAAGAAGAGGCCTGCAATATAGGTGGCATCATCGGTACTCTTGCAAGGTATGAAATGTGCCATTTTAATGAACCTATATAGTACCACATACACACTATCAAATCCTTTTGGTGTCCTAGGCAAGCCTAACACAAAATCCATGCTCAAACATTCCCAAGGCCTCTGAGGTATGACCAAGGGCTGATATAGACCTACATTACTTGAGGTTCCTTTTTCTCTTTGGTAGATGGTACATTTCTCTACAAATATTCTCACTTCTGATTGCAACTTGGGCCAATAATAAAACTTGCCAACTTGCTCCAAAGTCTTATCAATGCCAAAATGACCTCCTAGACCCCCTTGGTGCTTCTCTTGAATAATATTTTGTCTCATAGAACATTGAGGTATGCAAAGAAGATGACCTTTGAACAAAAAATCCTCTTGTACCATGTATTCTAAATAAGAGACATGTGAGGTATTAAAAAAATTAGTACAAACATTATATATCTATGCAAAATCCTTATCATCCTTGTAGAGGTCTCTTAACTCACTCAAACCCACACTTTGCAATTGAATCTTCTACATGGTCATGATTCTCCTATTTAGTGCATCAACAACTTTGTTGGCTATCCCTTTCTTATGTTTAAAAGTGAATTTATAAGATTGTAGGTTCTCAACCCACTTTAGGTGTCTTTGGTTCAACTTCTCTTGCCGATTGAGAAAACTAAGAGCATGGTTGTCAGTGAAGACTACAAATTCTCTGGGCAGCAAGTAGTGACGCCATTTTTTCAATGCTTGGACCATTGCATACAACTCCAAGTCATATGTGGAGTACCTAGTCATATGTGGAGTAGCTTTTCTTAGCTTCATTTAACTTTTCTAAGAAGAAAGCTATAGGATGTCCCTGTTGGCTTAAAACTGCCCCTATTGCCCTTTGGCTTGCATCACATTCTACTGTAAACAACTGATTGAAATCAGGCAATCTAAGGGTTGGTAACTCTACTATCTTGGTTTTCAACATCTCAAACCCCTTATTGGCTTCCTTTGTCCACGTAAAGTGACATTTAATCCCTCCTTTAATAGTATTGAGAATAGGAGCACAAACATGGCTAAAGTTTCTCACAAACTTCCTATAAAAAGATGCCATTCCATGAAAGGTTCTAACTTCACTTATGCCCCTAGGGATAGGCCAATTATGTATTTCTTCTACCTTATTGGATCTATTTTTAAACATCCATGAGAAATAACAAAACCAAGGTATACCAGCTCCATTTTCAAAAACTCACATTTTTCAAGGTTAATCTTGAGTTGAGCCTCCTTCAGCTTCTTCAAAACCAACTCCAAATTCTTGAGGTGTTCCTCCTTGAACCTATTGTAGATCAAAATGTCATCAAGATATACAATTACAAATCTACCAATAAACTCAACTAAGACTTCATTCATGAGCCTTTGGAAGGTACTAGGTGCATTGGTGAGGCCAAATGGCATTACCAACCACTCATATAGGCCTGCATTGGTTCTAAGGGTTGTCTTCCATTCATCTCTAGGTCTGATGACTTTAAGTCCACCTTGGTGAAGTAGATTTCACCTCCTAGATTGTCTAATAGGTCCTCAATCCTTGGCATGGGAAATCGGTACCTTATGGTAATCTTGTTGATTGCTCTAGAGTCCATGCACATTCTCCATTTGCCTCCCTTCTTAGGCACTAAAATAGTAGGAACAACACATGGACTCAAACTCTTCTTGATAAACGCTTTGTCCAAGAGTTATTGCACTTTTTTGATGATCTCTTCATTTTGACTAGGTGTCATTTTGTAGGTAGCTTTGTTTGGTAGATTGGCCCCTGGTATTAATTCTATTTGATGATTTACATCTTTCATTGGAGGCAAGGAATCAAGTAAGTCATCCCCTATCACTTCTGCACATTGTTTGAGTAGTTCTTGCACCTCTTGAGGCACTTCACTCATTGGATCCGCCTTAGCTTCTTCACTAAGTTTCAACACTATAGCATGGCCTTGATGTCCTTCTTGTTTCAACACTTTGAGAAACTCTTTTCCACTCACCAACATCACACTTGAGCCTATTTGTTTTTCTTCCTTTGGTTCAGGTAGTGGACCCATTTGATACTTTTTCCCATTCTTGGTGATAAGATAGTTGTTCTTCTCCCCATCATGAGTAGCTTTCACATCATACTGCCATGGACGACCCAACAAAAAGTGACAAGCATCCATAGGCAATATGTCACACAATAATCTGTCCTTGTACTCACCAATTTCAAAATCCACCCATTCTTGTTCATCAACCAGTACATGTTGACCCTAGTTGAGCCATGATACCTTATAGGGAGTGAGGTGAGGCAATCTCTTCAATTTGAGTTTGTCCACCATTTCAACTAAGACAATATTCTCAGTGGAACCTGAATCTACAATCACTTTACAAATCTTCCCATGTGACCTACAAGTGGTCCTAAACAAGCTTTTCCTTTGTGGTGGCTCTTGAGCATTGTTCTCCTCATCATCAAATTTTCTCCCTCTGTCACTGGGCTTGCTTTGCTGATTGAAGAAGTTACACTCTGAGTGTCCTCCTCTTACAACAATTGAGCTCTTCTTTCCCCCATGTATGAACTTGTGGAGCTTGAGGCTTTCCCCGAGCACTTACTCATGATATACCCAACTTGATTGCAATGGTAACATCTACTAGTGAAAACTGTATTTCCTCTACTTGAGTTGCCAAACCTGCCTCTAAAATTGCTCCTTCCTCTATAGGATCCTCTAAATGTTGCTCTCTGGGAGTCTCCACTACCTTCTTGGCCTTGCTGCTCTTCACTTCTTGGTGATTTATGCCCTCTACCAAAGTTCCCTCTACCTCTGAAATTCTTTCCTCCCCTATGTTTCTGATTTTGCTCGCTCCTCCTTTTGATCTTCTCTTCTTCCCTTAGGGCCAACTGAAAAAACTTATAGATAGTGTCTGGTGTGAGGATACTTATTTCATCTTGTATATTCTGTCTAAGGCCATTCATATACTTGGCCAACTTCTCCACCTCATTCTCATGCTTCCTGGCCCTCAAACTAAGCTTATGGAACTCTTCAGTGTATGCATTGACATATAACTCCCTTTGTTTCAGATTTTGTAGTCTCTTATGAATTTGAACTTCATAATCTCCTGGAAGGAATTGTGCCTCAAGTTTGATCTTCATACGCTCCCATGATGTTATCTTCTTTTTTCCCTCTTGTATCCTTTCTTCTTGCATCATATTCCACCAAACCAATGTCGATCCTCTAATTCTTGATTTGGCCACATTGACTCTTTTCACTTTTGATACCTCTTTGTAATCAAAGTGATTATTGAGAGCTTCTATCCAATCTAGCAACTCTTCTCCATTGAGGTTTCCTCCATATGTGGGTAATCCATCCAGGTTGTCTTTAGAAATGGATT
Organism: Cryptomeria japonica; assembly: GCF_030272615.1. Classification (NCBI taxonomy): domain Eukaryota; kingdom Viridiplantae; phylum Streptophyta; class Pinopsida; order Cupressales; family Cupressaceae; genus Cryptomeria; species Cryptomeria japonica. Next base: position 632,307,939 of record NC_081407.1, read on the forward strand.
TGACTACATCTAGGGATAACTTTTGGTCTTGAGGCATAGCTACTGCTGCTGGTCCCTCTCCATCTTCCACTTCTTCATCAGTATCATCACCCTATTCTATCTTAACCTTTCCCTTCTCCTTCTTTACCTCTCTGGTTCCTCTGCTTCCTTTTGTATCCTTCAATCCTTCTATCATCTCTGCCACCATCTACTAGATGGCTTCTAGAGTCATTTCCTTGGAGGCATTGAACTTTCTTCTAATTCTTCACAATTTGAAATACACCGAATCTTTCAAAGAATGGCTCTGATACCACTCTGATGCAGAGAATCTTGGAGCCTTGTTTGTTTCACCTTCTTGAGTCACCTGTCCTACTCAAACCTACAACTACTCAAGTCCTTCCTATGGAACTTGGTAAGGGTTATGGAAATGAGACCTCCAAGTTCTGAACCTTATTTACTTTCCTCCTAGGTATAGTCAATGGTTTTTGGACAATCAACTCCTCCACTTGAGGTTGTCACCTCAGTTACTCACACTCGCTTCTCTGGGGCTCCAACCACTCCAGCTAGGATCTTAACACACCAACTCTTCTTATGGTTTCCCAATGCATTAATAAGGTGTCTTCATTGTGTTTTGAAGTTTAAGTCTCACCAAATCCATCGCCATGGTTTCTCAAGCCTTCTAGGTCTCTACCGGCACCTAAATAGACCTAATTGCATCAACCCTTCTGTAGTAGTTTTTGGGGTTTAATTTGCAAAAGTCCCAAACAAGCCTATGAATAAATCATGGATTTGGATACCCTTTTGGAAGTTATATACAATACTAGAAAATTGCATTTAGGTTATCTATACAGGTGTGGTTTCCAACGTTGCACTATTTTGTGGGGTTTTAGGCTTAACCAGTGGATTGACAAACTTGGTCTAGAACCCTTCGCCAGTCAAATCTCCTACTCTAACAACCTTGGGAAACTTCAAGGACACTCTAAGGGCTTTCCATATATATTCCACTTGGGCTTGCATCAATGTCCATGTGCTCACAAATCGCACTTTGCTTATTGTCCTAACTCACCTACTCTCAGTGGTGAGCCTAGGTCTTCATTGTTTCTCCTCCTCCTGGACCTACAACATCACACACTCTATTCCAAAACTATGTACAGACCCTAACCTAGCATTCTTAATGATTTCAACAAGTGCCATCAAATAATGCCTAGGCTAGAGCCATTTCTTTCTCTTAAACCCCACTTACAAGGGTTTTGCTCCTAGTTGCAAAGAATGAGAGAAATCTTTACAACCTGGAACAATCAAACATGCAAATCAACCTGATTGAAACAAAATATAATGAACATACAAAGATGGCAATGATTTTACACCATATATTCTATACTGGACCGTACAAGCAATGAAAAACAATACAAAACTGTCAAAAACCGATGGAAACAAGATTGTTTTACAAACCAATAACTTGCTCTTGCATTTCCAATCCTCCAAACCATACAATGAAGTGAAATTCGGCTTATATCCACTAGTTTTAGTTGGTTCAACCAACTACCTAATGCCCATAACCAAGAATGCAACTTTTGCAAGAATTTGCAAAATCCTGCTCAACAACTTTTGACAACTTTTGCTCCAAGATGCAATTTTGCATTCTATTGCATTCTAAGACTCCTAAAGGTCCTCAAACACCCTAGAAGACCTAAAAAAAACTCAATTGACTCCTAATTCATGAATACATTCAACTAAAGTATTTTTCCTATGAACTACCTAAGCATCTCACTTCTCAGGTTAACAACATCCCGAGCACAATTGACTCAAACCAAAATTTGGACAACTCAACCATGGCTCTACTGAGTCCTCAATGGTTGGTCCATTATTACATCACACATTAACACATAAAAATAAAAGAAAATAAAATATTACATTCTTGGAGTGCTAGGTTCCCTGCACCATACTCCCCTAGGTCAAAGAACTCAAGTCCCTTGAGTTATAAGGTTTGAAATATCCACTCCATGCTGAAGTATACATGCCTCTGACATCCACATGACATCTGAATCTGGTAACCCTTTCCACTTAACTAGATAGTTCTTGTAAACTCCCTTCCTTCTCTTTTTTACTATCTTGGTATCCAAGATACTCTCTAACTCAACTGATTGACTGGGTGGCAAATTCCTTACCCAATCTTCATGAACCAGTGATGACATGTCTTTCTGATTTATTGGTGACTCTCCCTTATATGGATAGAGATCACATACATTAAAGATAGGAGATATCCCCAAGGTAGGTGGAAGTTCAACCTCATAGGCATTCTACCCATACTTGTGCACCACCTTGAGAGGTCCAATTTTCTTCATCATGAGCTTGATAGGATCTCTCCTTCCTGAGGTATGCCAGCACTAAGTCTCCTACTCAAAATTGTAGCTTCTTCCTTGTTTTATCAGCTTGAACCTTGTACTGCTCGGATATTTGTAGTAAGGACTGCCTTACCTTATCATGTACCTCTTTAATGCCTTCTACAAAGTTCTCCCCTTGTGCACTCTTGGGTGCCATTGAAATGAGATCTCTGAGCTCTAATATGCCCCTAGGATGGAATCCATACACTATCTCAAAAGGACTTTTACTGGTGCTATGGTTCACTTAGTCATTATATGCATATTCTACCTGTCCAAGTACTAGATCCCAAGTTTGCCCATGTTTCTTGGTAAGACATCTTAGCAAATTACCCAATGATTGGTTGAGTACTTCTGTCTGACCATCTGATTGAGGATGATAGGTAGATGAGGAAGATAACTTGGTGCCCAACTTCCTCCAAAGTGTCCTCGAAAAGTGGCTCAAAAACTTTACATCTCTATCACTCACAATGCTGAATGGAAGACCATAAATTCTAACTATCTCTTTGAAGAAGAGGCCTACAATATAGGTGGCATCATTGGTACTCTTGCAAGGTATGAAATGTGCCATTTTTCTGAACCTATCTACTACCACATACACACTATCAAATTGTCTTGGTGTCCTAGGCAAACCTAACACAAAATACATGCTCAAACATTGCCAAGGCCTCTGAGTTATGACCAAGGGCTGATATAGACCTGCATTACTTGAGGTTCCTTTTTCTCTTTGGCAGATGGTACATTGTTGTACAAATCTTCTCACTTCTGATTGCAACTTGGGCCAATAATAAAACCTGCCAACCTGCTCCAAAGTATTATCAATGCCAAAATGACCTCCTAGACCCCCTTGATGCTTCTCTTGAATAATATTTTGTCTCATAGAACATTGAGGTATGCTAAGAAGATGACCTTTGAACAAAAAACCCTCTTGTACCATGTATTTTGAATAAGAGACATGTCGAGTATTAGAAAAATCAGTACAAACATTATATATCTCTACAACATCCTTATCATCCTTGTAGAGGTCTTTTAACTCACTCAAACCCACACTTTGCAATTGAATCTCGTGCATGGTCATGATTCTCATACTTAGTGCATCAGCAACTTTGTTGGATGTCCCTTTCTTGTGTTTAATAGTGCATCAACAACTTTATTGGTTGTCCATATGACTCATAACGACCCAATATGGTGTCATAAGGGGTCGTATGTTGTCCTTAGTGGTCATATGGTGTCCCATGACCCCTTAGGACACAATATGACCCATAACAACACAATTTGGTATCTTACGGGATTATATGGTGTCTTAAGGGGTCATAAGACACAATATAACCCCTTAGGACACCATAGGACCCATAACGACCCAATATGATGTCATAAGGGGTCGTATGTTGTCTTTAGGGGTCACATGGTGTCCCATGACCCCTTAGGACACTATATGACCCCTTAGGACACAATTTGATCCCTTAGGACACAATATGACACATAAAGACACAATTTAGTGTCTTAAGGGGTCATATGGTGTCCTAAGGGGTCATAGCACACAATATAACCCCTTAGGACACCATAGGACCCATAACAACCCAATATGGTGTCATAAGGGTCGTATGGTGTCCCATGACCCCTTAGGACACCATATGACCCGTTAGGACACAATATGACCCATAACAACACAATTTGATGTCTTAAGGGGTCATATGGTGTCCTAAGGGGTTGTATGACACAATATGATCCCTTAGGACACCATAGGACACATAACGACACAATGTGGTGTCATAAGGGGTCATATGTCATTCTTAGGGGTCATATGGTGTCCCATGACCCCTTAGGACACCATATGACCCATAACTACATAATTTGGTGTCTTAAGGGGTCATATGACCCATAACTACACCACATAGAGTCGTAAAGGGTCATATTATGTCCTAAGGGGTCGTATGGTGTCTTAAAGGGCTCATACGACACAATATGACCCCTTAGTAAACAATATGACCCATAATGACACAATTTGGTGTTTTAAGGGGTCATATGGTGTCCTAAGGTGTCGTAGGACACAATATGACCCCTTACAACACCATATGACTCATAACGACCCAATATGGTGCCATAAGGGGTCGTATATTGTCCTTTGGGGTCATATGGTGTCCCATGACCCCTTAGGACATAATATGACCCATAACAACACAATTTGGTCTCTTAAGGGGTCATATGGTATCCTAAGGGGTCGTAGGACATAATATGACCCCTTAGGATACCATAGGACCGATAACGACCCAATATGGTGTCATAAGGAGTCGTATGTTGTTTTTAGGAGTCATATGGTGTCCCATGACCCCTTAGGATGTAATATGACCGATAACAACACAATTTGGTCTCTTAAGGGGTCATATGGTGTCCTAAGGCATCATAGGACACAATATGTCCCCTTAGGACACCATAGGACCCATAACGACCCAATATGGTGTCATAAGGGGTCTTATGTTGTCCTTAGGGGTCATATGGTGTCCCATGACCCCTTCGGACACAATATGACCCATAACGACACAATTTGGTGTCTTAAGGGGTCATATGGTGTCCTAAGGGGTCGTAGGACACGATGTGACCCCTTAGGACACTATAGGACCCATAACGACCCAATATGGTGTCATAAGGGGTCGTATGTTGTCCTTAGGGGTCATATGGTGTCCCATGACCCCTTAAGACACAATATGACCCATAACAACATAATTTGGTGTCTTAGGGGTCATATGGTGTCGTAAGGGGTTGTAGGACACAATATGACGCCTTAAGACACTATAGGACCCACTATAGGACCCATAATGACCCAATATGGTGTCATAGGGGGTTGTATGTTGTCCTTAGGGGTCATATGGTGTCCCATGACCCCTTAGGACACCATATGATCCATAACAACACAATTTGGTGTCTTAAGGGGTCATATGACCCATAATAACACCGTATAGAGTCATAAAGGGTCATATTATGTCCTAAGGGGTCGACCCCTTAGGACACAATATGACCCATAACGACACAATTTGGTGTCTTAAGGGGTCATATGGTTTCCTAAGGGGTCGTAGATAAAACTATCAATGAAATTTAAAAAAGTTTCAAAAAAATGTGTCGGGGCAAATAAAGGGTTACTCCAATTCAGCTCTAGAAATTGGACAATTGTTTACTCTTTTTATGGTCCGATCTCTTTTATCAACAATATCTTATTCATAATTTGAAACAATAATTTTCTATTTGTTCATAAATAGCAAGTGCTTGAAGAAAAGAGCTCTCCTCAAATAGGATTTGAACCTATGACCAATCGGTTAACAACCGACTGGTCTACCACTAAGCTACTAAGGAATAATGAAGGTATGACACAATATGACCCCTTAGGACACCATAGGACCCATAACAACCCAATATGGTGTCATAAGGGGTCGTATGTTGTCTTTAGGGGTCATATGGTGTCCCATGACCCCTTACGACACCATATGACCCCTAATAATACCAAAACGACACCATATGGTGTCATAAGGGGTCATATGTTGTCCTTAGGGGTCATATGGTGTCCCATGACCCCTTAGGACACCATATGACCCCTAAAAACACCATATGGTGTCATAAGGGGTCATATGACCATAACGACATCATATAGAGTCGTAAAGGGTCATATGGTGTCTTAAAGGGGTCATATGAAACAATATGACCCCTTAGGACATAATATGATTGATAACAACACAATTTGGTGTCTTAAGGGGTCATATGGTGTCCTAAGGGGTTGTAGGACACAATATGACCTCTTAGGACACCATATGACCCATAACAACCTAATATGGTGTCATAAGGGGTCATATGGTGTCCCATGACCCCTTAGGACATCATATGACCCCTAACGACACCATATGGTGTCATAAGGGGTCATATGACCCATAACGACACCATATAGAGTCATAAAGGGTCATATTGTGTCATAAGGGGTCATATGGTGTCTTAAAGGGGTCATATGACACAATATGACCCCTTAGGATACAATATGACCCATAACGATACAATTTGGTGTCTTAAGGGGTTATATGGTATTCTAAGGGATCATAGGACACAATATGATGCCTTAGGACACTATAGGACCCATAATCTCTCTCTCCCTCTCCCCTAATCTCTCTATCTCTCTCTCCCTTCCCCCTCCACATCTCTCTATCTCTCTCTCTATCTCTCTATATCCCCCCTCTCTCTATCCCCTAATCTCTTTCTCTCTCTCTCTCTCTCCCCTAATCTCTCTATCTCTCTCCCTCCCCTCCTCTCTCTCTCTCTCTCTCTCTCTCTCTCCCCCTTCCCCCTCTCTTCCCTCTCTCTTTTCCCCTCCCTCCCTCCCTCCCTCTCTCTCTCTCTCTCTCTCCCCCCACTGTATATTAATATATTAATAAACAATAGATTAATTATGTGCAAATTTAGTTAGTGAATTTACTTATTAATATTGGATATCCGATTGTACTAGATATCCGATTTTTGTTGTACAAATTTGAAATTAAAAATTTTGGCTCGGGAATGCTTTGGGATTTGGCTTGGAAGTGACAAGCCTAGAAAGTCAACTGGAAAAACGCATTTTTCAGTATTCTTTGATTTTCCAGACTTTACACTGGTGGCTGACGACTTTTTTTTGTAGCCAAAATTGGTAAAATGAAAAGGGTTTTTTAAGGACGTTCTTATCTTTCTAACAATATAAGGTTTGTCTTATTTTGACTTTAATAAATAATTATTATTTATTCTCTAATTGAATTTTGACAATAGTCCTAATTGATGGACAAATTGAAAAACACTCATAACTTTCAAACAGTATAACATTTTTCGAATTAGAAACATGCATCACATCCTATGCTTAATCTACTATAGGGAAAAATTAAAAAAAATTAAATTTCATAAGGTTTTGACCAAGTTAAGGTGGTCAGACGTAGGAGTTTTTGAATTTTTGAAAAGCTGTAGTAAAAAAATCATAAATAATTATTTACTTTATAAAAAAAATAAAAATATGTGTCATATCCAGAAATGAGTCTAATACTTATATTATAAATATTATAAAAAAAATTATGATTTCATTGTGATTAGGGTGGTCAGACATACTTCTACTCCTTATCTTTTTCCTGAAATTTTAGCACCACTGTGTTGAAATTTGAAATTTTCATCAAATAGGATTTTTTTTTTCAAAAAACAACTAGTAGCTTAGAAACTACATTCAATTTTATATAGATTCTCTTCTTACATATTTTAAAAATAATGTTCACACCTTATTCAAATTTTCATTTCAAGTTGCATAACTCTGATTTTCTGAAATTTCATTGCCACTTAAGGGCCTGTTTTGGCACACCATGATCCTGCACATGCCCCTAACTTTTGTAGCAGTATTAAAATTCCTTAATCGGGTACGTCATAACATGCCTGATCTTGTAAATTCCTTCAACGGGTGGCTCATTAATTTGGGTTTAAACTCTTTAGCAAGATTACTCCTAACAGGGCTAAGGTTAAAATCCATTCGCTGGGTGACTCCTAACAGGGTTTGCTCTTAACCAAGCATTGTTGTAAATCTCCTAACTGGGCATGGCTCTTAACAGGGCACATTCCAAAAGAGTGCAAATATTTTGGGTACTAATTCGCACCGTGGTTTTTCCCATTTGGGTTTCCACGTAAAAAATCTCAGTGTTCATATGGTGGTTGATTTGTTTATGTGTGGTTGCTATATTGTTAGAATAACTTTGAAGAATATATTAAGTTTTTCAATTATATCCAAACTCTTATTTGCATATAATTTTCATGTTTTTATATATACTTCAAATCACTATGTTGATTTGCAAGTAATATGGTTTAGTTATGATAATAATGAGATATAATCAATTTTTTGTGAAATATAAATTATGTTGAATAATATTTTTATAGATCAATTATCAACTATTGTGGATAATTTGATTATAGTCTGGATACAATATTTAAGACATAGTTAGAGATAGCTATATAATGTTTCAATATTGGTTTACTTCATTATCTTAGTTTATGAATATTCTCATTTTATTTGAGAAATATTGGTATATGTATGAGACTGATGACCAAGCATTAGATTCAATAAGAAAATTGTTATGATAATAATATATAATTTGTACTTATTAATAAATGTGGGTCTATTAAGGACCTCACATATGGATATAAACTGAATAAATGAATGTATAAAAATATAAATAAAAGGAAAACTCTAACACTAATAAAAACAAGTACTACATTATAATTACAAAGTTAATGAAGTAATACATGAGAACTTGCAATGGCTAACCTAATCTCCTCAAAGGCCTTCTTTTCTTCATTTGACAATTCTAGTTTGGCATCTTTCTTTAAAATATAGTTGAGTAGGTGTATGATCTTGACAAACCCACTTATGAAATTTTGATGAAGTTAATCTTGCAACAAATGACCTCAACTCCTTATTGTTTGGAAAGGATAACTTAATGATGAATTCAATATGTTCTAGATCTATGGCATTTCCCTTTTCTAAGATAACATGACCTAAAAGTTTTCGGCATCTTTCTTTAACATGTAGTTGAGTGGGCGTATGATCTTTGGAAAACCCAATTGTGAAATTTTTGATGAAGCTAATCTTGCCAAAAAAAGACTTTAGCTCCTTATTGTTTGGCAAGGAGAACTTGAGGATCACTTCAGTACATTCTAGTTTAATGACAATTCCCTTTTCTAAGATAACATGGCCTAAAATTTTACCTTCACTAACCTAAAAGATATTCTTCTTTGGATTTAATGAGATCCCCGAATCTATGTACCTTTGCAGAACCCTTCTCATGCCCTTTACATGGTCATCACTTTTCTTTGAAAAGATGATCAAGTCATCCATATATATGATAATGCACTTTTCTACCAACCCTTTTAATATGATGTCCATTTCTTGTTGGAAGGTGGTGTTATGCCCGACATACTCACCCCTACATTTTGTTTGACAAAACCCAGATCCTCTATTCTTTGTTGTTTGTCCTCGCTCGTGTTTCTCTTTTTTCTTTCTTTGATTTTCTTTAGAGTTCCAAACTCTAGGGAACCTAAGGTTTCTTTTGGTTCTCCTTGAAACCCTTGCCTTAGAGGTTGCCCTTGATGAACAGATTGAAATACTGAGAGGTGGGGGGTGGGGTTAATCAGTATTCCCCCTTAAACCCTAGATCTACAACAAAAGCATTCACCATACACCACTGAAGAAACCTAAGAACATGAAAATCAATAAATAAAATAATAATACCATTTACATACCAAGAAGGGTTTGATCTCCATTGTCTCCTATCTCCATTGATCTTGTTTGATATATTTGCTCTTAGATTTTCTACACACACAAGAGATTAACTAAAGACACTTGATTGCAAAAAGGCTTGAGAGACATATTAGCTAGGATCGTGAAAGGATGAGAGAATCCTCTTATATAGAAGACACTTTAGAAAATCGAGGGATAAGATTAAGAGGTTAAAGGATAAATGGTCAGCTTGGATTAAAGGGTAGGTAAGAAAAATAATAAAATATGAAGGGGATAGGTAGAGAAAATTAAAAGATAAATGACATATGTCATGGAAGGGAAAAGCTTAATTTAAACAAAGATTTATTTCATTAATAGAAGAAGTGAGATTGATTGAATAAATGAAATATTTATTTAATTTAGGGAAAGGGTAATTTAAATAAATAAAAATATTTATTTAAATAGGGAAAGGATTAGAAAGGGATAAATTAATTAATTAATTAAATAAAAATATTTATTTAATTAAACTAAACAATTTTAGGTGTCTACATTTTACCCATCTTTGAGATGATGCAGCTTGTCGTGTTGTCTCAAATAAGATAAGATTATATGAAAAGGAAAGTTGAAAAAGCATAGAAAATTTCTCGATAAGAAGGAAAGGATAGAAAGGTTGAGAGGATAGGGTGATAGGGTCACACAGGAAAAAGACCAAGTCAAAAGGAATGAAGGGGAAATGAGAGATTGACACAACATACTAGGATTACACAACCTATATATATACATGCCATAGGGAAAAAAATCCTCATTGGCATCCACAACACTGATAAGATTAGAGAAGAGAAGAGCACTTGGAAAGAGCACTTACCAGTCTAGGAGATATGGCAAGGAGGATTCATCACTTTGATCGCGTTCGACAGTTCCAATGACCAAAGGACATGGGTGAGCCAATAAGTACCTTGAACATGCTCAATACTTTTTGTATTTATTATGAATTTATTTCACTTCAAAGAGAGTCTAGTAAAAAAGTAGTAGCGGTCATTAGGGTTAAAAAAATGTCTAGCTTGGTTTAGAGTGTGTCTGTGATGAACATGTGCGTCTAAGGTAGATATGCATGTGTATGATTATAATCACGATTATGAGGCAAGTGCACGTGTCTGTGTTGTATAGGTGCATCTAGGTTAAGGAACCACACATGTGTAGAAGGGGCATGTCTATGCAGAACAATGTCACGTTTGTGCTAGGAAAGCACGTCTATGTTGGTAAAGAACTTGTAGGTTGGCTAAAACAATGTTTATGTTGTAAAAACATGTTTATGTCTTAGAATGCAAAAGTTGACAGTTTTGTGATGAACATACACTATAAATTGGATAAGCTACTGAGAGTACTCACTGAATAGGTGCCCTAGGAAAGACAAACTGAAAGAAAGGCAAGAATAAAAAACCATGTGATAGACATGCATTTCCAATTAGATAAGTTGTTGAGAGGACTCACTCAATAGGTACCCTAGAATAGGTAAGTTTGCTAAGCTGAGTATAGGATAAGCCATCAAATTGATAAAATCCAGTGAATGCTCTAGCAAGAGAGGATCAAGTGAAATGTGATAACATATACACTAGGATACAATGTCATGTGATAAACATAAGCAGTAGGATAGAGCCTAATAAGCAGCACCCTATGAGAAACATAGGTACCACTAGGCTAGGATAGGGTAAAATAAGAAGCACTATGTGATGAAAATATGTACTACTAGGATTGACGCAATTGGTTTGATTGGATGTAGGAGTACTTTCCCGAGATTGAGTCTAGAGAGAGGTTTCCCATGAACCAATGATTATGGACAAACTTGACTGTTTAGGACCATGCATCGATCAAGGTGATGGGACTGAGACACATCATGTATATGCCTAAGATTTGGGCAAACATAGGACTTCTGACTACTCTTGCAAAGAGATGGTACTTCAAGACTTGCACATTTCATCTATCGACTGGCGAGATGTTAGTGACATTGGAGGCTGTTTACAAGATTCTAAGGATACCCATACATGGAGAGTTAGTCATGTATGATAGGGAGAGAGATGCTAATGTGCTACGATGTCTTCAAAGACTCAGAGCTAAAGCTAAGGATAGGACATTTGAGCTAGGAGGTCATGTACACCAACGGACAGACCTTGGCGGTAATGGTGGGATGGATAATTAGTGGGTTTCTATGTCTGGAAAGAGCCACACATGATTTGGCTATAGGGTGGGGCAAGGCATTGGATATTTTGATTACATAAAGGACTAGGTTTGCATGGGGAAAATGTGTGTTAGTGCATATATATCACATGAGCTTCATTAGTTTGTGTATCTTAGTGGTTGTGAGCTCGGGTGTGGAGTGACATTGTTAGAGGTCCAAGCCTATGAGCATATAGTTGTGATGAAGCCTATTCATTTCAAATTTAGAAGAAACAACCAGGCATATGTTCACTTATATAGTATTATCACTTCTCAACCATGGATTGGGAAGCTAGAGTATTGGCGTAGGGTCATATGATATAGATAGTGTTATATGGAGGCCATATTTGGATTGTGAAGCTTGGGAGGAGGATGCAATAGAGTTACCATTTTTTTTTCCATAGCAAGTATCTCATCAAGTGGAATATCTATATTTTGGATAGACATCTAATTGATAGGGTGAATAAGCAGTTTAGAAGAGTTCAACATATGCCATAGGGTTTAGGAAAGTTTGCATGCACAATGAGAGAGCAGGTCCATGAGGGGTCTATTTTATCTTATGATGCAACTCTCACACAGTTCCAGTAGATGGTCCCTTTTTATGGGATATATTATGTGGTTGATGCCAAGATGATCAAGAAGTATGTAACTAGCCTATAATGTGGCACATCCTTTCCTACCGTTGATAGGCCTAGGGGAGCCACTACCACAGTTGGATGATGATTATGAGGATGATGAGGATAGGGGTGGACGATGGAGGTGGAGGAGGAGAGGAGGAGCCAAGAGGATTGTATGAGGGAGAGGAGGATAGAGATATGGAGGGTAGAGAGAGGGAGTCCAGGGTGGAGGTAAGGAGGGAGACATACCACCGAGGCCACACAGAGGGAGAGGGGGACAACCATTAAAGGTTGTTCCACAGATATAAGGATAGGTTCAAGGTAGGAAAGGACTAAGGGGATAGGTACAAGATGAATAGGATAGGGCTCTACAAGATGACTTAGAGAAGGCCAGACATGAGGAGGAGGGAGTTGGAGGGGAGGAGGAGGAGGATGAGCTCATTACACTTAGGGTGATCACATAGGGCTAGGTCGATGAGATCAGCGATCTCGAGAGAGAGGTGAATCGATTGAGGCAACATATCCAAGAGATATAGGATGAGAGGTATCAGGCCATCTAGTAGTATACAACCATGGAGGAGGATCTCAGGGAAGCTTGAGCTAGCCTTGCAGGTGATACATCTTCAGGCTTCACTTATTCTTTCTGGGTAGGCGAGGAGATAGAGTATTGGTATTTGCAAAAGAGGCTGAGAAAGATAGAATTATGCAACAAGAGAATTGGTTTTTTGATGTCCACCCCATTTACATTCATCCTTGGTTTTCCAATTTCAATCCTCTTCCATTGGCGGTGTATGACAAGCCTTTGTGGATCAGAATTTATAATCTCCCTATAGAATACTAGGTAGATAGCAATTTAGAGAAAATAGGGAGATCTTTGGGCACTTTGATTGAAATTGATGAAAGAATCATCAAAAATGACATATAAATATGTGCGATTGAAGATTTCAGTAGTAAAAAAGATCCCATCTCAAGTCATATTGTCGACTTCAGAGGGCACATGGTTACAATAGATTGAAATCGAGAAGGAAATAGAGCCCTGTATCAGGTGCAGGAGTAAATTTAACTCTATATTAGAGTGCAAACTATTTATGAGGTCGGCTAGGCACAAATACCCTAACAGATTAAAAAAGACTTGGGTTGAGAAAGTGAAAACTCCAGAAGAAAATATCTCGTGTCTTCCTCAAGGCGATGTAGAAATAGATAAGGAAACTATTAACATAATGCCTAATTCGAATGTAATAGGTAGACCATCCGGTCAAGCAACGAATTCTCCTCTGAATTTGAATGAGAAGTTGGGCTCCCCAAGGAAGAATTTGAATAGTGGCAAAGAAATTTCACACTCAGATAGAAAATTTGAGATGGCATCTGAGGGAGACTATGACAAGGGAGATGAATTGGACAATGTAGATCCCAGAAGCATTAGCCAATTGCCTAATGTTCTTTTAGGCAAGGCCAAGGGTAGCAGGGGACGAAGAAGCAATAAATAGGTGGAGAAGAAAGAGCGAATGAAAAAGGTATTGTAAGAGTTCTTGAGTTCATGAAAAAATCCAAGGGAGGAGGACCCTCCCTTGGAGGGAGATGAAGGTCATCTCCTGGAATGTTAGAGATCTAGCTGCCCTTGACAAGAGACACTTGGTCAAGAGGGCTTTGATTAAATTTTATCCTAATGTAATTATAGTCCAAGAAATCAAGCTTAATAGTGAAAAGGCGTCTAGTTTTTTGCATTTTTTCTCCAAACGGGAAGGCTTCTTTCAAGCATCTAGAGGGATGACTGGTGGTGTAGGTGTTTTATAGAATCCCGGGGTTATGAAAATCACCCCAATAGGATCAAATGAGAATTGGATGGCTTGTTTGGTTAAAAAAATAGGTGGTCAACATGAATTCCCAATTATCAATGTCTACGACCCCACCAAAACAAAAGAGAAGGTGAGAGTATGGATGGAAATTTCAAAACAATTCAACAAATTTAATAGTAATAGGGTGATAGTTGTAGGTGACTTCAATGCATTATTAGACTTTAGATGACAAGGCAAGTGGTTTTAGGAAAAGTAACAAAGTCATGGAAGATTTCAGAGAATTTGTTACTACAAATAGCCTAATAGATGTGATCCCCGATAACTGTCTATATACATGGACGAATCAGAGACCTAAATTCTCCAAGATCTCATAAAGGTTGGACATGATCTTTGTAGGTGAAGCATGGATGGAAGGATACAATTCTCTGGTAGTAAATATTATCCCACAATCTAGCTCAGATATTTAATGATTCAATTAACTATAGACAGTGAGAAATCAAAACAGAGGAACTACTTCAAATTCCTCAGTATGTAGTGGCGAGACAAATATTTTATTAATTTGCTCAGAAAATGGTGGGAAGAAAGTGATACTTTCTCAGGATCTCCTAGCTATTGTTTTGTGAAAAGAATACAGTTCTTAAAAAGGATAATCAAAATTTGGAATAAGGAAACTTTTAAAAAACATTTTCTCAGAAAAATTGAAAATTGAAGGCAAATTGAAAGATCTCAATGAGAAAGTGATGTTTATGGGCATGCCAAATTTAGAATTCAAAAAGGAAAAGGATCTTAGAGGACAACTTTATGAAATTCTCAGGAGAGAAGAACTTTACTGGAGAGATAAGTCCAGAGAGCTCTGGATTGTGGAAGGAGATTCTAACACTAAAAAAATCACTCATCTGTCAAAGAAAAGAGATCCCTCAATAGAATATCGACCATCAAGAATGAGGAAGGTGATTGGAGTTTGACCGATTCAGACATTGAACAAGTTGCTATCAATCATTTTGTCAAGGTGTTGGGTACTAACTGTGCGAATGATATATCAAGAGGAACATTGATCTCGAAGGTTATTGAAGAAATGATCTCAGAAGAAGATAATGCCATGCTGATGGAGCCATTCTCCCTCTAGGAAGTGAAAGAAGCCACTTTCTTGTTGCACCCTAATAAAGCATTGGGCCCAGATAGAATAACAACAAAGGTGTTCCAAAATTGTTGGGAATTCATGGGGGAAGATATATGGAAGGTGGTGGAGGAATTTAGGAAGCGAAGAAGATTTGTTATAGAAATAAACCATACAATGATTTCCCTCATAACCAAGAAACAAAGTTGTGAATCCATGATGGATTATCGACCTATAGCCTTGTACAATTCACTCTATAAAATCAACTCAAAAGCAATGGCTAGTAGACTGAAGAAGATTCTCCACAAGCTCATTTTTGATAGCAAACATGGTTTCACTCCAGGTAGAGAGATTGCAGATAGTATAATTTTGGCTGCAGAAGTCATCCACTCAATGTGCAAGGATAAAATAAGAGGTATAGAAATCAAACTTGATGTTAGTAAAGCCTACGATAGAGTAATTTGGTCTTTTCTTTTGCAAGTACTTAAAAAGTTTGGATTCAATGAGCATTATATAGAATGCATTAAATTTTGCATCGCAACAGTTAGATTTTCAGTTTTGGTCAATGGATCAGTATGTGGATTTTTTCATGCTACTAACGGTTTGAGACAAGGAGACCCTTTGTCCCCTTCACTTTTTGTACTGATGGCAAAGGTGTTAGGAAAAAGTGTGAGGAGAAAGTATAGGTTGGTTTTATGGAAAGGTATATTCATCCATCCAGACATTGATGCCAACACACATTCCCAATTTGCGGATGACACGATATTATTGGGGGAAGCTTCTCCTCAAGAGGCTGCAATCATCAAAACCACTCTAGAGGAATATGCAGATTTGTTAGGGAAAAAAATGAATAAGCAGAACTCCCAAATATACTTCTTCAACTCTAGCAAACAAGCACAAGTCAGGATAGAAAATATATTGGAGTCCCAAATTGGCTCCCTCCCCTTAAAATATTTGGGAGTCCCACTTTTTTCATGAGGTAAACAAGCAGCGCTATGGGAAGAGGTATTGAACAAATGCCAGGAAAAACCCACCATGTGGAAAAACAAATGATTATCACAAATAGAGAGGGTTTTAATGATAAAATTTGTTCTCTCAATTGTGCCTATTTACAGTATGTCTTGTTTTAGGATTTCCAAGAAGGCTAGTAGCAAGATAGATGGTTTGCTAAAAAAATTTCTTAGGGAGGGAGCAAAGGATACCAAACTTGAATCCCTTTAATAAACAAGGACACTGCATGCTTAGTCAAGGAGGAAGGAGGAGCAGGTTTGAGGAAGATGGACTTGCAAAACCTTGCCTTGGGAGCCAAACTTACATGAAAGATGTATAGGAATCCCGAAAGAGTATGGTGTAAGGTTATGAGATGCAAATATTTGGATTTAGAGGACCCAGAGAGGTTATTCACAATTGCTAATGCTAATAAGGGATTAGCTGTGTGGAACTTTGTATGGGAGAGTAGAAGGTTAATAACAGAGCATCTATCTTGGCAAATTGGTAACGACTTGAAGGCTAAGTTTTGGTCAGACTCATGGGGATGAGAGATCCCTTTGAGAGAAAAATTTGAAGATCAGGATTAGGTTAATGAAGTGGAGAATACTATTGGAAATAGAGTCGTGCATTATTTTCTAGACTGAAGACAAATGGGGGATCAGGTCATTTAAAAAATAATACACATAGGTTGTGAGGAAAAATAGAGAAAATCCTGAGCAATAGAATTGTTTTCGCCTCAAAGGAAGATGACAAGATTCGGTGGTGTGCATCAAAATCAAGGGATTACAATATGAAATTGGGATATGAGGTTCAAAGAAACAAAATTAGAGATCTGAAGTGGCCATTGCAGATATGTTCGAATAATAGAGTCCTTCCGAAAGCATACGCTTTCTTGTGGATTGCCCTCCATGGTCGCATTCTGATAGGTAATAGATTGCAGTCAATTGGAATATTAGGGCCGAGTCAGTGTGTCATGTGCAAAGAGAATGAAGAGACAACCAACCACTTGTTGTTTTGGTGTCCAGCGACAAGCGCTTATTGGGAATGGTTTTTTGGAATAGCTATGTGGTAGATAGTTACGAATAAAGAAATGAAATAATTTCTCATGACTTGGATGATCACACGTAAAAGATCCAAATGGAGTGACCTATGGTTTGTGGTTCTAGCAATGATAGCTTGGCATGTGTGGAAAGAAAGGAATAGACAGATCTTTAAGGAAGAGAGCCTTTCATGTGAATCTATTATAGTTCAGTTGAAAGAAGCTATTGAAGAAGTGGTATGTGGTAGATTATAGAAGAAAAAAATACAGTCATACAATATCTAGGACAAAATGATGGAGTCTAGATGGTCCCTTAAGGAAGCGGTCCCTTGTCAGATTACTAAAAAAATAAGGGATAGGAATCTAGTATGATGGAAAACTCCTCCTGAGGGTTGGGAAAAATTGAACTTTGATGGTGTCAGTAAGGATAATCCGAGTATAGAAGGATTTGGGGCAATATTAAGAGGAGAGTCTGGAGAAGTGATTAGTGTAGTATATGGTAGCTAAGGGGAGGCTATGAACAACGAAGCAGAATTGAGAGCCATGGAAGCAGGATTAGCCATTTGTGTGGATAGGGGAGTTTCGAGAATCAGATTGGAAGGCGATTCTCAGGTGATTATTAATGGAGTTGCAAATTTGAAATTTAACAATTGGAAATTAAGTATGTGGCTTCTCCGCATATGGAAATTGTTAGGCAATCTAGATAATTTTGAAATCATTCACACTTTGAGAGAAGGTAATAAAGTGGCTAATTGGATAGAAAATTTATGGTCTAGATCACATGTTGATAGCATACTCATGGGTCAAGGTGATAATACTGAAGACCTAAAGGACATTCCGTGACAAGACTGCTAGGCCAGAGCTCGTGAGGGGGTGGGTTAGTAGAACTTGGCAGTCGTTGGTTTAGGTTTTGGAGTCAAAAGAGATACACATTCAGAAAATTGGTGGGTTTGTTAGAGAAGTGAATGGGAATGCTATGGCAGAAGCAATACTGGTTCTAGAACCCGACACCAAGGCAAGTATACTTAGAATTTATCCCAACCCAGATAACTATATGTCATCGAAATCAGAGGAAGAGAGTGAAGTGGAAGACGAGAAGGAGAGTGGTGCAGAAGAAGAGTCAAAGAAGGAAGGATTAGAAGAAACAGAGGATAGTGAATCAGAGAGAGAGGAAGAGGAAAGTAAGGCTGCCAAAAAATGAAGGAGGAACTTCATAGAGGAGGCTTAGGAAGTATTTCAGATGGCGGTCATAAATGGGAATATGGACTCGTTACAAAGGCTAACGAATTTTGAATATTGGCGGCTTTCGAAGACACCTTCATAAACAGTGACAAATTTTGGAGAGTTAGTGGCCGAGATCCTATAACACATTAAGATTTAGAAGATCATAATGTATTACTTGGCAGTCATGGTATTAGGTCTTGGACTTTAAGTGGTAGATGGTCTTGGACTCTAGGTGGTAGATGGCCTTGATTAAGATAGATAGAGAGAAAAATTAAGTAGAATTATTAGATGTATATGTTGGGACCATATGATATGTAAAGAATATCCATGATGTATATTTATTTGAAGCAATATAGGGAGCTATCCCCAAAATAGATAACACTTACCATTAAAAATAAAATAAAATAAAAATATGTATATATATGTATATAGATACATGTATGTATATATATGGATATATGTATATACGTATGTATATATGTACATACATGTACATATAAACATATATATACATAAGTATATAGATATACATATATATGCATATAGATATATGTACACATATATGTAGTACATATATATACATATACGTATATACATATAAATATACGTATATACATATAAATATATGTATATACATATATATACATATATACATACATATATATGTATATATATATGTATATACGTATGTATATATAGACATGTATATACATATATGTATATATATAGACATGTATATACATATATATGTATGTATATATGTATGTATGTATGTATATGTATGTATATATACATATATATATATACGTATATATAGATATATATCTATATATATATAATACGTATGTATATATGTATATATAGATATATATCTATATATATATAATATGTATGTATATATACATATATACATACGTATTATATATATATAGATATATATCTATATATACGTATATATATATGTATATATACATACATATACATACATATATGTATACATACATACATACATATATACATACATATATATATAGATATGTATATATATATACACGTACATACATATATATATACATACAAACATACATATGTATATATATATATCTATATATATACCTACGTATGTATATATACATACATATATACATATATAGATATGTATATATATATATACGTACATACATATATATATATATATACATACGTATGTATATATATACATACATATATATACATATGTATATATATGTATACATGCATATATATACATATGTATACATACATACATATATCCATACATATATATAGATACATATATATGTATGTGTACTATGCTTTCATGTTTTATCTTTCACTGTGTTGTTCTTATCTTGCTCCGGTAAAAGGTTTATAATTTGCTTTAACTGTTAATCTTGTGGAAAATTGATTTACCCCCCCCTCCATTTTGAGTTTTCCTCAAGTATCAAAAAATTATAACAACTGGTATCAAAGCAAGGTCCTCTTTGTAGAAGCTTAACCTCTTGGAGAGATTCGATGGCATCAACTTCTACATTTAATCCCTACCGGAAGGAGATGTTGGCATTGTGTTGTCATTGATGTCAACCAATATGAGAGATGTATGTGCAACACTGTCAAGGAGGAAGTATAGGTTGAGATATCTTTTGTGTTGTAGATCACTAGTAAAGAAAGGATGCCAACTAGTAGGTGATGTTTTGACTTAGGAAGTCAGATCAACCAAGAAAGTGGATGTCAGCCTGCAAAGATCATGACCAGAGTTCAAGGAGGATGAGCAAGGTGTTTGAGCTATTGCTTATGATGAAGAGGTAGAATGTTATCTGAATCACATCAACACTGGAAGAGAAGAATGAACCGGTGTGCTATGAGGTTGCAGAACAACAGGACTCTCACCGGATGAAGATGCAATCATCATGAGAAGCAATGACGAACAGTGAGTGTGCCCGAATCGGATCACACATGCCTGTTTGAAGATATGCTACACAAACAGGGAAGTCACATGAGTAGGTGACAAGGTGTTACTCCACCAAGTAAGTGGAGCTTATCTCCTATATGCATTGAGTGCATTATATTTTGGTGAGATAAGAGTAAAGAGGTAACGACAACTACTTGAAGGATCACACTAGATCCACCGGTGAATTAAGGAAATGCCTTAAGTGCATGAGATCAGGGTTATGCACTGGACCAATAGAGAAGGAATGTTGAGATGCTAATATAGCAGAAGAGTGATGTGTTTATCATTCAGACAAAGCGGTTGAGCAGATACAATCAGAGGAGAATGGATTGACCAATTAAGGAGTCTAGTGAAGGTTGATGACTGGTAGGTTGATGACTGGTGTCATCAAGAGTGGTAACCGTTATGAATGTCCACCACTAATATGGACAAGATGCAGATGTAGATGTAGATTCTTCCCACATTGTGGGAATAAGAATGCTTTGGATAGACATGTCTAGCGACCTATTCAGATGTTCCATCGATAATACAACAAAGTGCAAACATGATGAGTGAACCGGTAGAATGTGAGATACCGATAGAGTTGGTAAACTAGTAGGAAAGAGGAACTGGTAGAGAAGTTGGTCGGTGATCCTATATTAACCGACATGAAGATGCCAAGCTGGTAGATTGTCGACTTGGATGCCACATGGAGTCAACGTGACAAACCTGCATTTGGATAAAGATGGAATGTACACCGATAGGGTTGTTGTAGGGTTGGTCGTCTTTAATGAAAGGTCCCACAAATCACAAGACATGTTGCAGAGCTATTGCAGGGGTTTATGGCTCAAGGTCGGTAGGACAACTGCGAACCAGCTAAGAGTGATTGAGGAGATCGAGGCGGATGAAGGAAACAACAAAACCAAATCCTGGTGTTTGACCAAGAGACCAACCGATAGGGTAAAAAGAAGATCACCAAAGATGGAAGGCATTATCTAGGAGGCGCATAAATGGCAGATTTGTGCAGTTTGGCAGTCTGAAAGATCAGAACAGACAAGATCTTATTAGATTTGTTTTTTCCTTGAGGATGATGAAGAAACTCTAACTGCCTAGAATTTGAATGAGATTTCAGTGGGAAAACCAATCTATAAATATGAAGGCAAAAAGACATTGAGGTGCTGCTCCAGAATAGAAGTATATTGGGCTACTGCGAAGTGTGATACTTCAGCAAGTAAGAGAAAATCAGCTAAGTGCTCAATGAGCATCTGACAAATGAATGTGAGTGAGGGTGAACCTGGTTTAAACATTCAACTGGTAGGAGAAGCAGAACCAGCAGTGATTATACCGTCAGAGTAAGAGGGAAGAGAGTTGTAGAGAAGGCAAACAGTGGACCGGTAGAGTTGAGCACTGATAAAGTGTTGAGTAGTAAGGAGGAGATCCTGCAAAGAAGGAGAGTTGAAGAAGTGTACCGGTAGGGCTTATCGGAAGAGAAGCATGAAGTGTGAGCAACAAGAGAAGTGAGTCGGTGTTGCAGAGAAAGCATCTCACTGGTACTGCAAGGTATTTGGAATGGTTGCAAGATTCACTTGTAACAGTGTAACCACTTTTGTATTTAATGTTTTCATTGTGAACACTGAGTTGTAGCTCAGTGCAGGGGTCGTAGCTCCTTTGGGTTGCAGCCCATAAATCAAGTTAGGGGTTGTAGCTCCTTGGGTTGGCTCCCTAAAGTTAGGGGTTGTAGCTCCTTGGGTTGGTACCCTAAAGTTAGGGGTTGGTGCTCATTGGACTGGTGGTCTAAACTTTGTAACAGTGTTTTCATTGCGAGGTTGGATTGGAGTAGTAGACTCCAACAACATTTCTCACCGAAGTTTTTCCCATCTTGGGTTTTCCTCGTATATGCAAGTGTTATGTGATGATCCCTTGTGAGTGTTTGCATGTGAGTTTTTAGAGTAATTGGGTCTTTACTTGATTAATTAAACAATATTTGTATAATTCTTTAAGTTCCCAATTATCTTTTTACACTTAAGCTAACATTAGGTGCATACTAATTGATTATTTTATTAATTATTATGTGCAAGCCTGGGGTTTTCCCTTTTTAGGGTTTGTTGACCTATTAGAGGTTAATTTTGCTTTTTATTGTATTATCTTTCATAATACTTTTTTTGGTAAATTGGAGCTCTCATCTTTTGAGAATATTTTTTCCTGTGTTTTGTGAGTTCTTAAGATTATTGCTTCATTGCTTCTCCTTGTAACAGGTTATTCAGCTTGCAGAAGTTCTTCAGGCTCCTGTGGTGTTGTATTTCTCAACTCCAATATGGTATCAGAGCTCAGATCTGTAGCAATCTATTCCTGTTTTTGAGAATTTTGAATTGGAAGCAGATCTGGGGTTTCAGGCAATTTGTTTGTGTGCTTAGGGTTAGTTTTTTTTTTCTCTGAGCACTTTGGGCCTAAACGGACCTCATCATCATGCTCAAAAGGCCCAAAAACCCTTATAGTCATATAAAATTTATCCTTTTTTGACTCCTGAGCGTCTGGGTGATTTTTTTCTCTCAACCAAGCCGTACGACTCTGGCACGCAAATCGAGAAAAAAATATTTTCCAAATTTTTTTTTTGTGCCTTTTTATGGCATGAAGGCCGGAATTTTGAATTTTTGAATAAAAAACCAAAAAAATCAATTCAAAAAATAAAAAATTAAAAAAAAATTAAAAAAAGAAGGGCACGAAAAAAAAAAAAGTTTTTTTTGTTTTTGGGTTTTGAGGGTACCGGACTTGAAAGTCCGGCTGCCGTACGGCACCTGTGGACCTATTAGGCCGGCCCCACCGGTAGCCCTCTGCGGCCCCCGCCACCAGCCACCTTGGCCCCCGCCGGCAGTCCTCTGCTGCCCTCGTCGCCGACCAACCCGGCTCCCGCCGACCCCTTCCTGGAGCTCCCCGCCGGATATCGCCTTGCCGGCCTCCGCCTAGCTGGCCACTGCCCCGCTGGAAATCTCCATCACCGCTAACGCTGCTCTGCCCAGCAACTCTGCCCGGGTTCACCACCTCCGCCCGGCCCGCCACCATCACCTCCGCCCTCCGGCCACCTCCTCCTCTCTCTAGTCTTTTTTGAGAGGGGGTTGGTTTTTTGGGTCTAGATTGAGCATCGGAAGTTTGATTTTGGCGAACAAATAGGCATCGGAAAGCTGGTTCCGAGTTAGATGTTGTGGAGTTGGATTTTTTTCCTGCATCTGTTGTTTGACTGTACTTTTTTCCAGTCAAAGTTGAGCTTCTTTTTTGCACTTTCGGGGCCGTAGAATGGGCAAACGGACTCCGTTTTTTGAAAACAAATAAGTGTTGGAAAGCTCTCAGCATGATCTATTCAGATTTGTGATCTTTTTTCTTAGAATTTTCACCAGGTACATGAGATATCAGTTTGAAGTTTTTTTGCTTATGCATTGCTTCCTTCTCATTACTATGTACTAGGGTTTGGGTTTCTCTATTGTGGGGTGTGTTTTTTCTCGCTTTCTGTCATTTATATCATAAATCAAGAACACCTAAACTCTCCAAAACAAACAAACCCTTTTGCATCTTCTGTCTATTCTGAAAGATCACATAATAAAAAAAACCAACAAGCAAGTGTAGAGTATTTTGTTCTCATGGCAGATCCTTCAGTTGAGTTGTTGACTTCACACAACTATCACACCTGGAAGCCCCACATCATGAGGCTTCTTAGGGCATGAGGGTTGTGGTCTTGTTTGGATGAGGTTCAACCAGTATTTTAGCGTCCTTATGAGCTTCTTATGCACATGAACAAGATGGATGAGGCCATGGGTTTTCTTTCCTTGCATGTCTTCGACGGTCTTTTGTTTCACCTTGATGAGTTGCTCAATCCTCGGGCTATGTGGTTGAAGTTTGATTCTCTCTTTGGGAGGGTCAATGAGATTCAGGCAGAATTGGTTTCTTTGTCCCCTGATTCCTTTCCTACCATTGAGGATTTCATGAACAAGATCAAGACTACCCGATTTGTTCTTCAAGGTTATGGCAAGATCAAGACAGACACAGAGTGCATTCATTTGATTCTTTCGAAGCTTCGGGGTCACTTTTAATTTTTTGCCTCTGCTTTCTACTCCACCATGGATGGCTTGGGTGCTCGTTTCAACATGCCTACCTTTGATGTCTTTTGTGAGCGATTGTCTCGTGAGCAGTCTCATCTTTCTCAGCTGGATCAGCTCTCAGGTTTCAAAAACAAAGCATTGGTTGCTCAGTCCTCTAAGGAGAAGGAGAAACAAAAGCAGAAACCGAAGCCCAAGAAGAATTTTGTAGGCAGTGAGTCTTCCTCCAAGCCACCTCCTAAGTCTAATTCTAAACCTTCATTTCCTCCCAAGCAAGGGAAATCTTCACAGTCTGGTGAGTCTTCCTCCAAGACTAAGAAGAAATCAGGAGACACTTGCAATTTTTGTGGCAAGGAAGGACATCCAGTTTCGAGGTGTTGGAAACATTTAGAGGCTTTAGAGGAAGCCATGCAACAACATCACATCTCCTCGCCTCAAGCATCTTCTCCTTCCACAGGAAAAGGTCATGCTCTCACTGCTCGAGCTTTGACCTATGGGTCTACATGGATTCTATATTCTGGTGCTTCTCACCACATGACTCACACTCAGAAGATGGTTACCTCTCTTGCCTCTCGTGGTACTTCACAGATTGCAGTGGGTGACTCTATTCAGCTTTCAGTCTTGGGTTCAGGTTCTGTCTCATTGGATGGGGGTACTCTGCAGGATGTTTTGGTTGTCCCTGACATCTTGATGAACCTCTTGTCCATCTATCAGATTTTCCACTCTGGCTATGGTAAGACAGTTGAGTTCTCACCACATGATGTGGTTATTCAGGACCTCCATGACTCTGATTTATTTGTTGCTACTGGGAATGTTGACACTGCATCTCGTCTGTACAAATTTGATGGATTTGAGCCCTCTGAGGGTGCAGGTTCTTCTCTTATAACACATGCAGATTCTGTGAGTAAGCTTTGGCATGAGAGATTGGGCCATGTCAATTATAGATATCTTCAGCAGATGAGTACACAGGCACTTTTTCTTAGGCTCCCACAGATTTCATGCACTGATGGTGTTTGTCATGGTTGTGTGCTTTGCAAACATCACCGAGATCACTTTATGAAGGGAAGAGCCTCTCGTGCTTTGGCACCCTTGGAGTTGATTCATAGTGATCTTATGTCATTTCCCATTCCTTTTTCTGGGGCCAAGTATGTACTCACTTTTATTGATGACTTCTCCAGACGCACATGGGTGTACTTTCTTGAGTACAAGTCTGATGTCTTTGATTCATTTCGAATCTTCAAGACATATGTAGAGAAGCAGTCTAGCTATTCTATTCAGCAGATATGTACAGATAATGGGGGGGAGTATGTGAATCAGGCTTTTAGATATTTTTTCACTGAGCATGGTTTGCAGCATCAGTTTACTGTTCCCTGCACCCCTCAGCAGAATGGTGTCGCTGAACGCAAGAACGAAACTTTACGGGAGATGGTGAATTGTATGATTCAGTCCAGGTCCATGGATTCATCTTTTTGGGCTGAGGCAGTCAATTGTGCCAACTATATTCAGAATCAAATGCCTCACAAGTCTATTCGACATATGACTCTTGAGGAGGCTTGGTCTCATGACAAGCCTGATGTTTCCTTTTTTCGAGTATTTGGTAGTGAGGCATGGGCTTTTATTCCTGATGCTCAGAGGAACGCCATGGAGCGGAAGAGCCGACCACTCATTTTTGTTGGCTATTGTGAGGATGTTAAGGCATACAGGTTGTTTGATCCTAATTCCAGAGAGGTCCTGTTTTGACAGGATGTTCAGTTTGATGAGAGCCTTCCCACAGTGGATACCACGACTCCAGTGTCTACTCCTCTGCCTACTCTGACCACTGCACCCCTTCAGGATCTTTTTGAGGATGATTTTGATGATGCTGCTGATGATCCACCATCCCCACCTCCACCTGCTCCACCTCCTATGCCCAAATGGGCTTGCCTTACTGTTGAGGCAGCAGGTCCTATGGCTGGTGATCCTTCGGATACTTGTTGCAGCCATTCTCATATTGTGGGTTCTAGTCTTTTGAGTCATGCTATTTCAGATGATCCTCAGAAGTTTTCAGAGGCGACATGTCACCCTGAGTGGGATTGTGCTATGGAGGAGGAGTATTCTTCTTTGCTAAGGAATCATACTTGGGATCTCTGTCGTCTTCCTAAGGGCAGAAAGATGGTTAGGTGCCACTGGTTGTATCACACTAAGTATGTTGCTGATGGTTCCATTGATAAGTACAAAGAACGTCTTGTTGCGAAGGGGTTTTCTCAAGTTGAGGGTATTGATTACTCCAAGACATTTTCCCCTATCGCCAAGATGAATTCCATTCGCTTTGTACTATCTCTTGCAGGTTCTCAGAGTTGGCTTGTTTTTCAGATGGATGTGAAAAGTGCCTTCTTGCATGGGGATCTACATGAGGAAATCTACATGGAATAGCCTCAGGGATTTGTGCGGGATAGTTCTTTGGTTTGCAGACTTTGGCGTTCATTGTATGGTCTCAAACAGGCCCCTCAGGCTTGGTATGAGAAGATGGACTCTTTCTTGCTCTCCACTGGGTTCTCCGGCAGTCATTCTAATCACACAGTGTACATTCAACTTCTTGAGGGTGAAATCTTGATTCTTGTGCTATCTGTTGATGATCTCCTCATCACAGGTAGCTCATCCTCTATGATTCAGCATACCCAGCGTGCCTTGATGGATCAGTTTGAGATGTCAGATCTTGGTCTTTTGCACTATTTCCTTGGTCTTCAGGTGATTCAGTCTTCTGATGGGATCTACCTTTACTAGCAGAAGTATGCTCTTGACAGGCTTCAGTGCTTTGACATGCTTGATTGCAAGCCTGCTCCCACTCCATTTCAATTAGGGGTTGTTTTGATCACCACTTGTCCCACTCCTTCAGTAGATTCTACACTTTACAGGCAGTTGGTTGGCAGTTTGTTGTACCTGACTCACACCCATCCTGATATTTCCTTTGCGGTTGGCCTTGTCTCTCGATTCTCCCATGATCCTCATGAGTCATTGGCAAGCTACCAAACGTATTTTGAGGTACATTCAGGGCGCTAGTTCTCATGGCATTCACTACACATCAGGGGAACCTCACATTGTTGGCTACACTGACTTAGATTGGGCTGGTGATGTCACTGATCGGAAGTCTACTTCTGGCTTTGTTTTCTATCTTGGCTCTGGTCCTATCACATGGTCTTGCAAGAAGCAGACTGCCATGCATTATCATCGATAGAGGCTGAGTACCGAGTTGTTGTGCTCGCTAGTCAAGAGATCTTATGGCTTCAACAGTTGATGACTGAGTTTGGTTTTCCTCTTGATAGTCCCACTGTTCTTTGGTGTGACAATCAGAGTGCTATTCATATTTCCCGCAACCCGATAGAGCATCAGCAGACGAAGCACATTGAGCTTCACATGCATTTTATCCACCAGTTGATTTAGGATGGTGTTCTCATTCTGGAGTACATTCCCACTTCCGAGCAGGTTGCATACATCTTCATGAAACCTTTTGCATCGCCACACTATCTTTAGTTGTTCTCTATGCTTGGGGTGAAGGCAGTTGTCCTTGGGGGGTCTTTATGAGGCCTTCCTTCTTTCTTCTTCTTTCAACATGTTCTTTTATCTCTTTTTGGAGAGGAGTTTTTTCCCACTGGGTTTTCTCCTTTGTCTCCATTTCATAGAGATTTCATTGTATTTGGGTACCTGATCAGGCCTTGTTGCTGGGACCCATCTTTCATGCTTTCAGTAGTTGTTCTAGGTTTTAGCTTCTCCCTAAGTCTAGCTTAAGGGGGGTGTTAGAGTAATTGGGTCTTTACTTGATTAATTAAACAATATTTGTTTAATTCTTTAAGTTCTCAATTATCTTTTTACACTTAAGCTAACATTAGTTGCATATTAATTAATTATTTTATTAATTATTATGTGCAAGCCTAGGGTTTTCCCTTTTTAAGGTTTATTGACCTATTAGAGGTTAATTTTGCTTTTTATTGTATTATCTTTTACAATACTTTTTTTGGTAAATTGGAGCTCTCATCTTTTGGGAATATTTTTTCCTGTGTTTTGTGAGTTCTTCAGATTATTGCTTCATTGCTTCTCCTTGTAACAGGTTATTCAACTTGCAGAAGTTCATCAGGCTCCTATGGTGTTGTATTTCTCAACTCCAATATGAGTTTGTCTTCTTACTAATCAGTAAGTCTACATAGAGTTAGATCTATTAACCAGTATGCTCACATAGGTTTGCAGAAGGGAAAAGTTTATGAGAGCCATTGATTCACCCCCTCCCCCTCTTAGTGGTGCATTGTGTCTAATGGGAGAGTCCCAGATTTAATGGTCCAAATTACAAATTATGGAAGGAACGAATGAAGATTCATCTAAGATGTCTTGGAGTTGATGTTTGGGAGATAGTAGAGAAAGGGTATACACCTCATGATCCTAATTCTGGAACATCGACAACTCCTGATGAGAAGAAAGTAGCTAATAATAATGTTAGAGCGAAAGAAGAATTGTTGAGCACCCTATCTGATGAGAAGCTATTGAATGTCATAGAATTGGAAAATTCAAAGAAGGTCTGGTTAAAGCTTGAAACTCTTTATGAGGGTGACCAAGTAGTTAAGATTGCAAAACTTGAAGGTTTCCGGGTGAGATATGAAACTTTGAAGATGGAAGAAGATGAGAAGATAAGTTCTTTCATGGATAAAGTGAATGAGATTGTCATGGGAATCAAATGTTGCAATGGAAATGTCATTGAGGATGAGGTTGTTTCAAATATTTTGAGAGTTCTACCTCCGGCTTACAAAATGAAGGCTAGTGCAATTAATGAACTCCGGACAATATCAAGTACCCCTCTTACCAGAGATTCATTACTTAGGAAGTTGACTATTTTTTTAACTTGAGGAACTTGGAGATCAGAGTGCTACTAAAACTGAAACTGCATTTAAAGCATCTGCCTCTGGTAAGCAAAAGATAGACTAGAAGGAGTTATATTCTAAAGATTTGGAAGACACTGAGAGAGAAGATAGAGAAATTGAATAATTGGAAGCCCTAATTGCTAGAAGAATCCCTAAAGGACTAGTTGGAAGTAAGTATGAAGGAAAAGTTCTTTTTAAATGTTTTTCATGCAATAAGATTGGTCATTTTTCTTCTAGATGTCTTGAAAGAGCTGCTAGGAATCAAGAAAGATTTATGAGGAGTTATAAGCCTAATCTTGAATATCGAAGCAGACCTAGATTTAGAAATAATAAGGATAAATTATGTTACTATACTGGTGATGATGATGATGATGAACCTGTAAGTGGATCTGGTAATGGAAGCTCTGGTAAAGATTGGGTCTTTATTTCTATTAAGGATGATTCTCTGGAACCTGTCATTGATACAACTCATACTGAGGAGAAGGATTTAGCTAATAAAATTGAAGAGGAGGATGAATGGGTTATAGACAATGGTTGCTCACATCACATGACTGGTGACAAGAGGAAATTCCTGACTCTGCAAGAATTCGATGATGGACTAGTCAGATTTGGAGACAACAAGGCATGCATGATCAAAGGAAAAGGAACAATATCCTTGGATGATAAGACTAATATTGACAATATTTATTATTTTGAAGGTTTGAAGAATAATATTTTGAGTGTAGGTCAGATGGTGGATAGAGGATTTCATTTACAATTCAAAGATGGAAAGTGCAAGATTATCAATGGATCTAGATTGGAAATTACCTACGAAAATTAGACCAAAAGATATATCTTTCATTTGAACTCCAGTGAGAAGGCTTGCTTGATTACTCAAATTGATGAAAGTTGGAAATATCATAAGATGATGCGTCACATGAATTTTGATTGCATAGTGAAGATCAATTCAACACAGGTTGTTAGAGATTTGCCCAAGTTTATTAAGCCTCATAATCTGGTATGTAGAGAATGTCAAATGGGTAAGCAAGTTAGAACTTCTTTCAGAAGCATACATGATAAATCTAATGGAATTCTTGATCTTATTCATATTGATCTATGTGGACTGCCAAGGACTAAAATTTTTCAAGATGATAGATATTTTATGTTGCTTATTGATGATTATTCTAGAATGATGTGGGTTGCATTTTTTAAAGAAAAAATCAGAAGCTCTTGAAAAATTCAAAATTTTCAAAGCTACGATTGAGATAGAAACAAGATTGAAGATAAAATGTTTAAGATCAAATCAAGGTGGTGAATTTACATATGATGAGTTTAATAACAACTTTTGTGAGAAGCATGGAATCAAAAGACATTTTTTTGCACCTGGAACTCCACAACAGAATGGAATAGTGGAAAGGAAGAACAAAACTATCTTAGATGCTGCAAGGTCAATGATGATGGAAGCCAAATTGCCTGATATCTATTGGAGAGAAGTTGTCAATACTGCGGTATACACTTTCAATAGAGTACACATAAAGGGTGATATTGGTAAGAATCCTTATGAATTATGGTTTGGTCATACTCCTACTGTCAGATATTTTTGAATTTTTGGAAGTAAATGCTATATTAGAAGAGATGATGCATTAGGGAAGTTTGATCCTAGAAGTGATGAAGGAATATTT
Organism: Cryptomeria japonica; assembly: GCF_030272615.1. Taxonomy (NCBI): domain Eukaryota; kingdom Viridiplantae; phylum Streptophyta; class Pinopsida; order Cupressales; family Cupressaceae; genus Cryptomeria; species Cryptomeria japonica. Next base: position 632,339,134 of record NC_081407.1, read on the forward strand.
TTATGTTATTCTACTAAGAGTAAACCATATAGATGTTATAACCAAAGATTGAATAGGATAATGTAAATCATAAATTTCAAGGTGGATTAGCAAGGTAACAATCAGATCAGATCATATGACTATAGACCAGAAGGTGAATTTGTCAGATCAGAACCAGTAGTGCAAGAATCAGTTCAGAGCGTTGATCCAGTTGCTCCGGTAACATCATAAAATTTCACAGTGGCTATTGATGAACAAAAAGAGTCAGAAAATATAGATAATCCAAATCCTCCCACGTATGTAAAGCTGAATCATTTTGAAGATCAAATCATTCAAGACTAGAGGAAAGGTGTGATGACAAGAGGAAGGTTAGTTGCTAAAGAGGTATGTTTAATTTCTCAAATTGAACCAAAATATTTTATTGAAGTTAGTAAAGATGAGATTTGGATGAAAGCTATGGAAGAGGAATTGAATCAGATAGAAAAAAATAAAATGGGAATTGGTTCCTAGACCTAAAGATAAAAATGTTATTGGAACTAAATGGATTTTTAGGAATAAATTAAATAAGGAAGGTGATGTTCTAAGAAACAAGGCCAGATTAGTTTGAAAATCTTATTCACAAGAAGGAGTTGATTATGATGAGACTTATGCTCTGGTTGCAAGAATTGAAGCGGCAAGTCTATTTCTTGCCTATGCTGCACACACGAACTACAAGGTATATCTGATGGATGTTAAATGTGCATTTCTGAATGGAGATCTTGAGGAGGAAGTCTATATTGAGTAGCCTGATGAATTTTATTTATTAGAGGACAAGGACATGGTATGCAGATTGAAGAAAGCTTTATATGGACTGAAACAAGCCCCTAGAGCATGGTATGCTAGATTAGATAAATATCTTTCAATGCTCGGTTTTAGAAAAGGTAATGCTGATAGTAACTTATATTATAAGATTGAGCATGATGAAATAATAATCATTGAAGTCTTTGTTGATGATATCATTTTTGGAGGAGAAGAAAGTTTATGCGTAAAATTTCTTGATGATATGAAGAATGAATTTGAAATGTCTATGATCGAAGAGATGAAATTTTTCTTAGGCTTGCAGATTACTCAGACTAATAAAGGTATTTTCATTTGTCAAACTAAGTATGTGAAGGAATTGTTAAATAAATTTGTTCTTGAAAATTGAAAACCTATTGGTACTCTTATGATAAACGATTGCGAATTGACTAAGGAAGATGAATCTCCTAGAGTGAATCCAAGTAGATACAAATCAATGATTGGTGGATTGATGTACTTATCTCAAAACAGACTAGATATAATGAATGTTGTCTGCATTGCTTCTAGATTTCAGTCTGATCCGAGAGGAAGCCATGATATTGCTATTAAAATAATATTCAGATATTTGGCAGGAACAATAAAGTATGGGTTATGGTATCCAAAAGTTGATGATTTCAGATTATGTGCCTATACAGACTCTAATTGGGTAGGTGATGTTGATGACAGGAAGAGCACTACAGGTGCTGCATTCTTTCTTGGGAAGAAATTGGTCTCATGGCTTAGCAAGAAAAATCATGCACTTCATTATCTACTATTGAAGCTGAATATGTAGTTGTGTACTCAGATTTTATGGATGAAGCAGATGTTGAAGGATATAAGGGCAAGTTATGATGAGCGTATTGTTATTCACTGTAATAATACTACTTCTATTGATATGTCAAAGAATTTGGTATTTCATTCCAAGACAAAACACATTTCTATAAGGTATAATTTTTTGAAGGAAAAGGTTGAAGCAAAGGAAGTCAGATTGGTTTATGTGCCTACTAAGGAATAAATTGCAGATATTCTAACAAAACCACTGCTTAAAGATACCTTTTAATATATTAGATATCAGTTAGGGGTCACCACCCCTTCGACAAAGACTTAGAGATGCAGGGATGCATCAATCCGGTGATCTTATCAAACATATATTCTGATCCAGGTTGATGAGATGATGCTGCTACTCAGAGGGAGTAGTCAGCTATTTGGTTCAGTATTTTAGTTTGGCATCAACCCTTTGTCATTTATGTCAAAGGGGGAGATAGTATTCATGTGAAAAACTGATAATTTTAGGGGGAGAGATATTTTTTTGGTTTTTGATTGTTTGGGGAGATTGTTGGCATTTCTTGGCACTTGGATGTTTTTCACATTCAGTGTTGCCATCAATGCCAAATGGGGAGATTGTTGGCAATAGTGACTATGTGTTGTCATTGATGTCAACACTGTGTCCCAGTTGGATATGGTTCTTTCCTGGATGATTGTTGTTATCCCAATTGGTTCCTAGTCTCGGTTGGACTTGGTTTTGGCTGATTCTAATCTGGTATCATCAGATCCTTAGATTCAATTTTAGATGGTTATTCATAATGGTTACATGCTTTTCATATTCAACTAGTTCATGATTTCATGCTTTGGCAACTATCGTTTATGTTCCCGGTTGATATTCTTGGTACTGGTTAGCTTTACCGGTTGGTGATATTTGATGATTGATTAAGTGATTTTGGTTTGTCTTATTGTATTGGTTCCTAACATCCTGAAGGTGCTTCTTGATCATGTCCTAATTGTTTGGTGAATTTGCATTGGATGGCGTGATGATTTGGTGGTCCTATTTGGATCCGGTTGGTTATTCTATGTTATTTCACGAAGGGTTTCTATCGGTTGGTGAAACGTGTTGTAGATTGGTCTTAGCATGATTTCCAATGGATATAATTGCTTGGGAATTTCAATTAGGTCCATGCTATGTAATTTAAATCATAATATTGGCCCAGTAGTATCGTGTGATGTAATTTTTGTAATTATGGGTCTATGGGTTTAGGTTTAGATGAACTTGTTATCAAGGTTGATGATCTGTATTTATAGGTGTCATTCATTTAATTTGGTATGGTATGGTTATGTATGCATTATCATAGGAGGGTTTATGTGCGAACAAGGTTAGATCATTCAATAAAGGTTGTGAAGGCTTTTGTATTGTAGGGAAGACATATGTGCTTAATCAAAACTGTATCAAACATTAGGAGATGCTACTCTCAAAGTTCATTTTCTCCAGATTGTAGTCTGATGTTTTTGTAAGTCAATGAGACTTCTTTTTGTGATGATAAGTGATCTCTAGGTGGTTACCCTGATTGCAAGTGTAATCCCCCTTGTAATTATTTCACATACTGCTATAGAAGTATTATCTAGTTGTGGGTAGGGTTTCCCACTGTGGTTTTTCCCTTTACCAAGTTTTCCACGTAAAAAATATTGGTGTTGTGTGTATTGTGCTTTCATGTTTTATCTTTCACTATGATGTTCTTCTCTTTCTCTGGTAAAAGGTTTATAATTTTCTTTAACTGTTAAACTTGTGGAAAACTGATTGACCCCCTTCCTTCTTTGTTTTCCTTAGGTATTAGAACATTCTAGCAGTATATACATATGTATATGTATATGTATATATATGTATATATATACATATATATGTATGTATGTATATGTATATACATATATATGTATGTATATATATGTATGTATATAGATACATATGTATATATACATACATATATACATATATACATATATGTATATATACATATATGTATATATGTATGTATGTATATATGTATATATGTATATATATATATGTATATATGTATATGTATATACATATACATATATACATATATATGTACACACACACACACATATATATACATATATATGTATATACATATACATACACACACACACATATATATATATATATGTATGTATACATATGTATATATATATATATGTATGTATACATATGTATATATATATGTATATATATATATATACATATGTATACATACATATATATATATATATACATATGTATACATACATATATATACATATTTACATATACATATGTATACATATATATGTATATATATATATGTATACATACATATGTATGTATGTATGTATATATACATACATACATACATACATACATACATATGTATACATATATATGTATATATATATATGTATATACATACATATGTATGTCTGTATGTATGTATGTATATATATATATATACATACATATATATATACATACATACATACATACATATGTATACATACATATGTATGTATGTATATATATACATACATATATATATATATATGTATGTATATGTATATGTATAAGTATATACATATACATATACACACACACACACATATATGTATATATGAGATGACCTATTCCTTGCAGCTATTATATGCATGAATTCCTATATGATGTTTATATATGCTTTATGATGTTTTTATGTGATTTTGATGTGATGATGTAGTGTATGTATTCTTACTATATGATGATGCAGTCTATGTATGATGCTTATGTTATGCATGTATATGATTCCATTATGCTAATGATGATTACAATTATTATGAGATGCAATCTACATATATGATGTGATGTATTATATTTTTTCCTTTTTATGTTTACATTATGCATGATGCAAATGAATATAATATGACGGATGTATGAAAATGATGCCTATATTCTATGCTAATGAGTAGTGTGTACAGGATGTGATATTGATATTATTATTTCTATATGCATGTAGTGCTAACATGTGGTGATGCAGATGATCACTATATGAGATGCAAATATATTTTTGGTGTTTCATTATACTTTGTCATGTGATATCAGACTACACAAGACTTGGGATGGGACAGTGAAGGACAAAAGAGAAAAGGGCAATGGAAGGTAGTGTTAGACACAATGTGCCATTTAGAGGGGGGGTGAATCAATGGCTTACAAACTTTTCCCTTTATCTACCCTATGTGTGAATATCAGTTATTATCCTAATACCTAGTGGGTCTATTGGTAAGATAAATCAAGACAATGAAATGCAAGCATACACAAGGGTACATCCCATAACACCAATATATACGAGGAAAACCCAAGATGGGAAAAACCTCGGTGAGAAATGCTGTTGGAGTCTACTAATCCAATCTAGCCTCATAGTAAAATCAATGTATTATAATTTTAGGGCACCAACCCAAGGAGCACCAACCCCTAATAGTTTGTGGGCACCAATGCAAAGGACCACCAACCCCTACTGTTTATGGGCACCAAACCAAAGGAGCTACAACCCCTACACCGAGCACAAACTTAGTGATCACAATACAATATATCACAACAAAAGTAATAGCCTAATTATAAATGAGTTCTATAACCACTAATGATTCAGTTCTTTGTCAATTTCCATTCTCATCAACTTTACCGGTAGTGTGTTCTATCTTCCACTCAATCTCCTCTCTGTCATATCACACTCTGTCTCATTCACTGCTACATCCTTTTGACTCTTCTTCTCTCTTACCGACTCAGCCTCTACTGGTTGTTTATTTGATAGACTTTGCACTCGACTGCAAATTACTCAGCTTATCAGTTCATCCCTACTCTATTCTATGCTTTTCAAATATTCTCTACCACTCTCGCACACAACTGCTTCACTCTGAACTACCTTCTAGCGGGCTTGATCACCATTGGTTTTCCCCTGCACTTAGCCTCTTTTCTTCTTAATAATTGCTTTGATCTTATTGGTTAAGCATCTGCTAAACCCTCTCCCTAGTTGCATCTCCAACACACAGTTAATATGATCTTCGATGAAGTCATTGAATGTTGGCTCTCTACTTCTCTTTCACACTCCACTCTTCAACATTCAAGATGCAACATCATCATCTCCTGGTCTTTGGTCTGCATACATATATCCAAGTTTTCCCGCCAAAACACAAATTCAAACACTGGCATGATTAGGGTTTTTTCTTCGACCAACGAGCCATACCATGTTCAATGAAATCTCCTCAAATAATGTCTTAGAGATGATTGCCCATATATCACTGCCAACATTGTTCCTTCTAGTGCACACCTTCCATCCTTAGCAATCTTCTTTCAATATGTTGGCTCATCTTTTGGTCAATCGCCATAAATGGTTCGATGCTATGATTTACCTACTTTGATCTGTATCTAGACATCCTGCATCGATCAGTGCACTCCATGGATTCGATCAGATACATCATGCCTAGAGCCACAACCCCTCTATAACTTGACCCATAAAAGTCATAGTCAACATTAAATGTCGACCAACTATGCAACAACCTCACCATCATGATACTTCACCGACCTCTACAAACTTGCCACTTCAACTCCACGTGGCATCCCTATCAGTATCCTTCTTAGCTTAGACCTATGTGTCGGTTCAAACAAGATCACCGACCAAATAGTCAACTGGTGCACACCTACCATACATCTAACCCTATAAGTTCTATAGTAACCATGTTGGTATGTCTTGCCTTGCTGGTTAACCTTCATACCTTCACCTTCCTTGTGCCAGTGAATCATGTTAGCTCGGTCATCAATTATACTGGTCCTCAACAAAAATCTCAGATGACTCATCATGTGCATCTTCATCAGAATGAGAGCACTTCACTTTTATCTCTCGGTCCACTTGGTAGTATGTCAGTATTGTTAGGATTCCCAAAGATGCTGAGAGGGGGGGTGAATCAGTATCTAACTGGTTATAGAATTTACTTGATTTAAAACATGTAAAGCATATCAATACTGTGTATCGGTAAACCATAAATAATGTAATAAACAATAATAACAACATCCACATGAAAAGCACACCATAACACAGTAGTTTAACAAAGAAAACCGGTGTGGGGAAAACCTCGGTGGGATTTGTGACCCACAATATTCACTTACTGGCCAATAAGGGAATATTACTGTTTTACAAGAGGGGCATGCACATGTAGGAAGGCCAAGTGCCTAGAGCTCACTGCTCAATTACAAAGGAAGTCACACTGACTTACAAAAATGGATTATGCAAATCCAATGTCTTGTACTACTTCAAATTAGCATCTACTATGCCAGATCCAGTACCGGTTTTAGCTCTGCTTCATACATAAACCCTTAACCTAAAATTCACATATTAGGTCTGCATAATTTCGCCTATCACATCATTGCAAAATGTTCTACAATGATCTCATACATATATGAGTCATGTTACAACTTGCCATGTCGGCTTACAATGATTTTACAAATAATTACAAAATATATTATAAACAAAATTCCTGTTGGCCTGGGTGCCGGTATCCTTCCTTTCACTGCCAGTGTTTTGTGTGTCGGTGTAGAGTTTGTTTTTGCTGGTACCGGTATTGTCTTGCCAATATCATATGATTGCAAGGTTTCCATCAATGACAAAACCTTCAATCACCTACAATTTCTCATTGGAGTGTGCATTTGCCAACAAGTATCCTCCTTGTTTACCAATTGACATGTTTTTGCCTTCATACCAATAGTGTGCATGATATCTTCATGCTATCCATCTCCAACTATTATGCATCTATGGCAACACCACTTTCCATCTTCATACCAGTAACTCCATGTGTTTAACTGCAGAGCCTCATTTTTATTTGAGTGGTTCTCTTATCAACCGGTTTGCCAAGGAAGCAAACTCACCATCTTAACTCTTCCTTCTCTACCTTGGTAGCATATCATGTCTTCACATGCTGACGTGGTGCAAATCTCTGATCTCAAACTTAGGGGTCTTTCTCATCTTCTACATTACTCGTTTGGTCTATGCATCCAATCACCAGCCTTTGCTTACTCAAACTATCTTATCCCGGAGAGTCACAATGTATGCCAAGTAAACTAGGATAAGCAAGGTACTACCACTTGCTAGTGGGAAAGGATCTATGTCACCTACTGGTATTAATGTGACATCCTTGAGGAATAGATGCATCTTCAACTTGACATATGACCTGGTAGCTTTCCCATATGCCATCCTTTCTTACTGAAACAACAAATTCTCTATCACTCTTCTCTTGATCCGTTGGGAATCCTGTTGTATGACATCCAACTCTTACTGGTGGACTACACATGATTCACCTCTAGTATTGATGTGATTCTTGTAACATTCTAGTTGGTAGACACTCAATGCCAACACATTACTTATCGATTATCATACCATACCAGTCTCTAGTACATGTCTACAACACATTCCAACACTGACTTGTGTACCAGTGACTTGCAATACTTGGCTGATATCAATGTCACCAATACATTTCACTCTCCCATACCGGTTATGCTATACCAGTTGACATCAATGACAACACAGTGCCAACAATCTCCCCCTTCGACATTCATGTCAACACACATGTAGTATCTGATATACTACTCATACTTTCTCCACCTTTGACAACAGTGGCAAAGGGTCTTGACAGTCGGTATATTTCAAGATCTCTTTTCCCCCTTTTGTACTGGTTGCTTGTTTGCTTTTTACCACTATGCTCTGCAACCCCTCAACTAGCAGCACTTGCATTGGAGAGCCGACACCAATCTATTTGACATATTCTCCCCCCGTGCAGGTTACTCACATCTTGTTCACGTCTCTCTGTATACCGGTCCATAGTATAGCAACAATGACACTAGATTTCCTCATGTGTCAAATGTATCAGGTACTAGTCATAAGATATGACTGTGAACTCCCCTTGAATCACAACCCTCTATTCTTCATTTCAGTCAAGTCCTAAACCGGTACCCCAAAATGCACTTTGTACCAGTGGAAGTGAGCATCTATACATGCTGACAGTCTTTCACTTCCATGAAATCCATCCCATCTTTGTGACATAAACATACCTAACCAAAATGCCAAGTCACATTGACTCCAAGTGAACACTCATACCGGTTGACATCATGATGTCTCATACACATGGGATCGGCTATTGGTCCAACACATTGTCATTTAGGACAACTTCTAGTATAATCAGAGACATAAACTCATCTGTCCAGGCTACCAGAGCCATTGCAATACAACAAGAGCATATCGACTCACATATTCTTCAATACTGGTAACTATCCCTATCGACAACATTTTGCACTTGCTAGTTTACTATACCCATTCAATATCTCTGCTAGTATACTTTGTTTGCTAGCTCTCCTTCTAGTGTCACATCCCACTTTTACACTTGCAGTAGTGATCCGTCCTGCCCATGTGAATGTGTAGCCAAGATATTGATTGCACACATTCTTTCATCCCAGCTCCTTCATCATGCAGGTGACTGCCTGTCCTTTCCTTTGTCCTTTTCAACAATTGGGGGTGAATTATCTAATCAACATATATCTCCCCCTAAGGATCTATATCTCCTTTCTATAGGAGATATCACTTGTGCATTGAGTGCACAATGCTAGTTCATGGTCATGTCCTCTTCCTTCTTCCTCCATACTTGTTTGGACTCCCTCCTCTTCTCATTTGTAGCCTTTGGAGCAGGTCTCATATTCTTCTTTTGATGTCTTTGCATTACCAGATTATATAGTATGACAGGATACATTGCCATAGAAGAATATTGCACTCATCCTAACTAGATGATTGGAAGACCTTCCATCAGACCAGCTTAATCTTCTTCTCAGGGTCATGCCATTGTAGCCCACTACCGGTTTCAACTGACTTCTTGTTCTTATAGGAGCATCTCTCCTTTGGGCATAGTTGTTATGCCGACTGCTACGTGCATGAACCATCCTCTTCTTGCACTCATTACTTCTATGGTCAGATCCATTATAGTTATAACATATATAATTTACATTTCTTGAGGCAGCAAATGGACTTTGGTTAGCATAACTGGGAGTGGGCTTATGCATTTTTCTACATTCTGATGTTCTATGCCCAAATGCATTACATCTTCTACAAACTAAATCTCTATTCCTAGGAAGAACACCTTTTCTATTCCTACACATATTTTTGCATTCCTCTACCCTATGGCGATATCCTTTAAAAGCAAAATAGTAACTGAAGAATGGAGGCATATTACTTACAAATTTTTTTTGCCAAAAATGAGGTTTTTAGACTGGTTTGGCTTCTCCACTTCTACTTCTTCGGGGTGCTGCATCTCTTTGTCTTCCATCAGTGGGGAATCTCTTAGGATGATTTCTTTCATTCTTGTTTTCGGTGAGCCTATCTTCTCTCACCTTTCCATTTCCTTTAGGATCTGCATTGTTTCTTCTTGCTGCACCGATCTTCATTTTTAGCCTCAAGTCCTCACCGGTTGTTGTAATGCCCATACCCTGGTCGGACTTTTAAAACCCGTTTAACCTTGATTGACTTCCTATGTGGCATTCTCGAATGGTAGATTAACCGATATGCAATGTGTAGTTTAGATAATATAAATAAATTGTGCATACTTATTATTGTGCTTTTGCATCGATTTTCGTGTAAATGCAATTGTTCCCTAACCCTTGAGATAAATCTCGAGCTAACGCCTTCATTGAATATGTATATGTATATGCATGCTTGTATGAGTTCATGGGTGCAGGAGATTGCAGGTACAACACCGCTTAGGGCAAGGTTCACCTCCTTTGGAACTTGCAAGGTTGAGTATGCTCTTTCATCTTTTGAATTCGGAATTAGTGGTCATATAACGCTCGTCTTGCCTTAGCCATGGTTAGGTGAGCATCGTGCGTGGATTCGTGGAGCTTGCCTTTCATTGGGATGCGTGTCGAGAGATTTGGAGGACTACCTCGATTTGCGTGCCTTGCACGAGGTAAGTGAGGTTTGTTATCCTAAGTATTAAATTTAAAATTATGATTAAACGTACACATTAGAGATATAGAAATTTAAATAGGTAGCTTATTTATACGATTAATCAGTAATTAAAGAGATTTGCTTTAAATTATTATTGTAGCAAGTTTAAGGTATTTAACTGAGGTTAGTGTGCTCATTTACGCATTTGTAACTTTTATGCATTTGTAGTCGAGAAATTAGAATAAATTAAACTCTTGCATTAGATTAGTCATTTATTTAAAAATATCGCTTTATTATGTTGTAGCGAGTTAACTTAATAGCTAATTTTAAAATAATGAATTTAATGAGATTATGCATTTTTGGAAAGGAAAAATTTAAAGACATTTGGGGAGATAGCAATAAATTATGCATTTTCGCATTTGGAGGGAAAAGGGAAAATTATTATTATTTAAAAGAAATTATTTCTTCTTACTTGTATAGTTGATAAAATATAAAAGTTTGATTTTCAGTAAATTAAAATAAAGTTGAATATGAAATAGAAGCTTTTAAATTTTAAAAGAAAAATGAACAAGGAGGGAATGAATGATTCCCATTTGGATTTTCATTTATTGTATTTTAGAAATAAAACCCTAAATTCGAAATTGAAATTAGGGCAAAATTAGGGTTTTTTCTTTTAACCTAGTTTTGGGAGACATTTTGGGGGTTCTTGGTTTTGGGAGTTTTTTTTTGAAAGAAAAATGGAAGATTTGGATTGGAGCAACAGAATGGGAAGCTTTTCATCAAGATTCATGCCTGGAAATTGCATTTTGAGGTAGGATTCGAATCCACTACCTTATTTATTTGTTGAATACAAAAAGAAATAGTCTTATCCATGAATGATTTGGGGTTAGTTTCCAAATTACTTTCAATCTAGTTGTTCTTGAATCAAACCCTCGTTGCTTGATGGATTTTGTGATTTCTAACTTGTTAGAAAATTTTCTCCCATAATGGAGATTTTGGTGTAATTCTGGAAATTTATTATATGACTGCAAAATGGGGTTTTATTTTGTTTACATCTTCATTTTGGGTGTTTTGTTTCATGATAAAAAAAATAAACAAAAAAAAAGAGGATTGCTGGAAAACGTTTTTTTTTAACCCCTGTCTGTGAGACTGTGAGTTAAGCTTCTAGAAATAGTTGTTTTTTTTTATGACTGTTATTTCTGTTTGTTTCCATAGCAAATATATTTTAAAGACAAAAATTTTTTTTTTAAAAAAAAGGGGTTTATTGCCCCCCACGGCATTGCTACCAGTTGGTAGCGATTTGCTACCAAATGGTAGCAGCGCTACCTTTGGTAGCGCCCTACTACCATTTGGTAGCAGCGCTACCAAAAGGTAGCAAGGCTGCCAGCAATGGGGGAGGGCCCACGTGGATGTCCATGTGGGTACCCTCTCCCCTCTTTTTTTTTGAAATTTAAAAAAATCAGTATATGTTATTTGTTTTATTTAATTATTATTATTTTATTTTATATAATTTGTTTTTTTTTTTTAAAAAAAAAAAGGGCTCAGTTTAGTGGGTTTTTAATTAATATTTGTTGGTTATTTTATATAACATGTTTTTTAAAAGAAAAAGAAAAAAAAAACAAAGAGATATATGCATGTCTCATAAAAAGATGAAATTCAGATTTATTTAGTGAACAAAAATTGGTATAAGGGATTTACTTCTAATCCATTGATATTATTCAACTTTAAATTCAGTTCTTATACTATTAATCATGGATTATAAATTAACATATTTGGACTTTAGGGAATCAACGTTAGTAAGCCCATACTTGAATACAAGTTTTCTTTTAAATTTCATATTGGTTTCAGCATACTCAAGTTAACTCTTATTTTTTTGTACATGGTCTAAATAGTCATAGTGGACTGACACGAATTTTTGAATAAAAATTAAATTATCAAATCCGTAAACTTGTTCGACATTAATGGTTAGACAGATATGATAAACGAACACCTCTTCCGGATTATACTTATGTAGGTTTAAATTCTCTATTATAGATTTTGGTTATGGAATGGCAAGACTTGTCATGATAGTGGATGGTTATAAGTCGGTTAAATTCCCTTAGTTAGGCTACCGTCAAGCAATGGAATCTAGTTTTGTTGTTTTCCTTTGGTTATAATTCAATTTGACCCGCTTTAGAAGGGATCACTGTGTAAAAATCAATCGAAATAGATGTTGAATAGTGTATGTGTTCGCCTAAAAGGCAAGATTGTAAAGACATGTAAATATGTAACCTTAACTATATTAAATACCAAAAGGGTCTTGCAGTTGAGCAGACCCGGAGATGTAGCCCATCCGGGGTGAACTCCGAGATCATATTCTGTGTCATGCGATGTTTATAGCGTGCTTTGTTTTATGTTTTAAATTATCATGAAAGGTTGTAATCTTGCATGAGTGTATGGTGGAAGTTTAATGAATTCGAATTTAAATGCATAACATTATTCATATGGACAAACGTAGTTATTCAAGTTCATTAAACGTTGTGAATTATGAATATGGCATGGTATTTATATATTGAAAATTAAAGTGTGGAAAAAGTAAATTGGTAATGTTAATTTGAATTGTAATAGTGGAAGAAATCTAGATAGAATTACTTCATTGGATTAATTGTTAAAAAAAATATGTTAATTGGAATGGATGTAAAAAGGAAACAAAGATAAAACTATGTCACTATTCTTTAATTGAAAACTAAAAGATGAACATAATAGAAATATCTATCCTTTACCTTAGTAAACGAACCTCGCCATGTCAATTATGTTTCATTGCATTGGGTAAATTTTGTTAAGTTATTTCACGATTTAATCTTAACAATAAACCTCACCAGAGTAATTTGATAACCGTGTGGGCTTAATTAGATATTCATGTTGTATAAGGGATGCATATGCTTAGTTATTCAGGTTGTAAATTAAAAACAATAATCCTCACTAAATTAACTTTATAATTGTGTGAACCCAACTGGAAAACCCATATGTTAATCTTATAAAAAGGAATTCCTCATGTTTGTTAAGATTGAATCAGAATGGGAAACGTTATGATAATTATGTTTCATTATATTGGATATAGTTGTTTGGTCAAATACGTTTAATCTTAACAGATCAACCTTACCAAAATTTAACTTGATAATTGGTGAAACTCATTTAGGCATTTACCATCTTACCCCTTGTAAATGAACATTGCCATGTTAATTGTATTTCACTCTATCAAATGAAATCACTTAGTTGTTTACGTTTTAATCCTAACAAATATTCTTTATCAGATTAATCTCATACGAGAGTGAACTCAACTAGTATCTATATTTGTAACCTTAAATAACGAATCCCTTATGAATACTGAAATGGATCTAGAAAAAGGAAGTTTTGGTATAGTTATTTAAACCTTAATCTTAATATAATATATGTACCATCTCATATTAACCTCGTTTATAAGAAGAGATGTGCAAAAAGATAATTGTATTCTAATCCTAATAGAAGAACATCACTATGGTCTGAATTATTCGAACCTTGAAATGATGAATGTAATCCCGTTAACGATATTTTAAATCGAAGGATGCTCTCGGGGGTTTAATGCATATCCAACTTAATGAAGTTAGTCCATTTATTACATTATTAAAAATTCAAATGAGATCTATGGCTACTCATAACTTACCCTTCGTATAAACACTACAACTCATTAGTTGAATATGCATGAAACCAAATGAGGGGACTTCACTCTATTAATTGTGGTTAATCCTTAAGAAATAAATCTCTCTCATTAACCATGCTTTTAATATAAAAAAAAGAGATAACAAATGTGGGTGAATATTTTAAAATCAAATGATGAAACCCTCGCTTTACTAATCATAGTTTAACCTTGAATGAATGAACCTCATTAGGCATATTCTTAAAACATTAAAGGATGAAATCAATTGTGAATGGATACCACAACCCAAGGTATGGAATTCATGAGCCCATTTTGGGGGCCTCTTAGTGTAATTATGATTTAAAGTGCAATGAATAAATAACTTCTCAATGGCTCCCTAACCGTCTAAAGTAAATGATCTCTTCCTAAAATTATAAGACGTCAAACCATTGAACACATTTGTAATTAAGATCTATGCATTGTCCTCGTAATTAAGTTATCCAGTTTAATGGATCAAATGACGCAAGTTGAGTTAGGTGTTAAGTTGTGTAATCGCGTTAGGAAACTCCTTAGGATTGTTTGAGCCTTCCGCTGTGTTATCTAGATAGAGATAACTTGAGATCACTTCAATCTATCTTAATATTGTAACCCTTTTATTAACGCACTTAATTATATTTAAAAAAAAAAAAAAAAATTTACACTCTATTTGAGTGTTTTTAATTTAAACCCATAGGGGTTTCCTGGCGGGGCATTACAGTTGTAGCTAGGTCAACCTTCTTTCTTGGTACACTTTGTACTGTGAAGATCTAACCCTTGTTATCTCCATTTGAGGAGGCAAAATGAATGTCCTTGTGAGAGACATCCTCACTTGTGGAGCATTCACCGACAGCATATCCTAGTCCTCCGGTATCCTTGGTGTGTTTTTTTTTACTCAAGATTTTTTCCAAGGCCTTAGTGCTACCATCATACCAGATCCTTACCTTGAGCTCATTTTCACACTTCTCAAGGTCTTTCTTGATGTTCTCCATTTCTCCTTTTAGGTCCTAACATTCTTTGTCCTTTGTCTCTACTTCTAGCTGGAGTTCCTCACATATTCTCTCCTTAGCATCAAAGACTGATTTCAATTCACCAACCGATCCTTTTGCCTCTTCTAGTTGAGATGTTAATATGTAGATATTATTATTTGATTCTTCAAGGCATATTCTCAATCAGATGCATTCTTCATGAACTGAATCTTTGTACCTCTTAAATTCATTTCTAACATTTTGTAGCTCTTCTAGTGCACTTACCAGTTCACATTCAAGATCAACTTCAGCTTCATCTTCATCATCACTCCCAAACACATCTTGTCAGTAAGAGTGATCTTCATGATTACTCTCTGATGTGTGTCTCTCATCTTCTAATTATTGAGCCATAAAGAGGTGAGTTTCCTCTTCATCATTTCTGCTGCTTCTAATAGATTTACCTTCACCATCTGTAGACACACGTGATTCATTCCTTTTCTTGTTTCCACAAACCGGTTCTGTAGTGCAAGGTTCATTGCCATAAAGTTTATTCAATATGTCCCATAGGCTTTTAGCAGATCTGCATCTGTCCACCTGTGAGGAGACATCACTAGATAGCCCACTGAGTATGGCCTCCATAGCTTCATCATTACATTTGTCTCTCCTTTCTTCTTCAAGACTGGTGGGAGGAATGACTTTACAAGGGCATCCTATTAATATTAACATCCATACATGAAACCCTAGGGAGGATAAATAGACTTCCATTCTATGAATCCATATGATATAATTTGACCCATTAAATACTAGAGCTGGGATTGACACTAAACAGACCATTGTGTCCAAATAGCTAGAATCTACCCAAGTTGGAGAAAGCTTATCAACCAGGAACCTAGGCTCTAATGACAATTGTTAGACACAATGTGCCACTAAGAGGGGGGGTTAATCAATGGTTTAAATTTTTTTCCCTTTATCTACCCTATGTGTGAATACCAGTTATTATCCTAATACCTAGTGGGTCTACTAGTAATATAAATCAAGACAATGCAATGCAAGCATACACAAGAGCACATCCCATAACACTAGTATATACGAGGAAAACCCAAGATGGGAAAAACCTCAGTGAGAAATGCTGCTAGAGTCTACTGCTCCAATCCAACCTCATAGTAAAATAAATGTATTACAATTTTAGGGCACCAACCCAAGGAGAACGAACCCCTAATAGTTTGTGGGCACCAACCCAAAGGAGAATAGACGCGTCTATTCTAGATCCAAAATGACAGTACGGATTGACTAACACACGTGTTAGTCATGTGTTTTACACCGTTGATTTTGCAATAAATGGCTGCGATTGACTAATAAATCGCTATCACGTTGTACGAAAGGTCTATTTTGGAGCTAGAATAGCTTTGGCCAAGGAGAACCAACCCCTTTTATTTATGGGCACCAACCCAAAGGAGCTACAACCCCTGCACCGGGCACCAACTCAATGATCACAATACAATATATCATAACAAAAGTAATAGCCCAGTTATAAATGTGTTCTATAATCACTAATGATTCAATTCTCTGTCGATTTCCCTTCTGATCAACTTTATCGATAGTGTGTTATATCTTCCACTCAGTCTCCTTTCTACCAGATCACACTCTATCTCATTCACTACTGCCTCCTTCTATCTCTATTGCTCTCTTGTCGACTCAGCCTCTATCGGTTGTTTATTTGACAGACTTTGCACTTGATTGTCAGTTACTCAGCTTACCGATTCATCCCTACTCTATTCTATGCCTATCGAATCTTCTTTGCCACTCTCACACACAACTGCTTCACTCTGAGCTACCTTCAGCTTCATCACCATCGGTTCTCCCCTGCACTTAGCCTCTTTTCTGCTTACCAGTTCCTTTGATCTTATCAGTTAAGCATCTGTGAAACCCTCTCCCTAGTTGTATCTCCAACACACAGTTTATATGATCTTCGATGAAGTCACTGAATGGTTGGCTCTATGCTTCTCTTTCACACTCTACTCTTCAACATTCAACATGCAACATCATCATCTCTTGGTCTTTGGTCTGCATACATATATCCAAGTTTTTCCGCCTAGATACAAATTCAAACATTGGCGCGATTAGGGTTTCTTCTTTGACCAACGAGCCATACCATATCCAATCAAATCTCCTCAGATCATGTGTAAGAGATGATTTTATGTACATCACTGCTAACATCATGCCTTCCACTGCACACCTTCCATCCTTAGCAATATTCATTCAATCTGTCAGCTTATCTTTTGGTAAATTGTCATAAATGGTTCGATGATATGCTTTACCTACTTAGATCTTTATTAGACATCCTGCATCGATTAGTGCACTCCATGGATCCGATCAGATACATCTTGTCTTAAGCCACAACCCCTCTACAACTTGACCCATAATAGTCATAGTCAACATTAAATATCGACCAACTCTGCAACAACATCATCGTCACGAGACTTCACCGACCTCTGTAAGCTTGCCACTTCAACTCCACGTGGCATCCCTATCAGTATCCATCTCAACTTAGACCTCTGTGTCAGTTCAGACAGGATCATTGACCAAATAGTCAACTGGTGCACACCTACCAGACATCTAACCCTACTGGTTCTCTATAAACCCTGCTAGTACGTCTTTCCTTGTTGTTTAACCTTCATACCTTCACTTTCCTTATGCTAATGAATCATGTTAGCCCGGTCATCAATCATGTCGATCCTTAACAACAATCTCAAATGACTCATCATGTGCATCTTCATCAGACTGGGAGCACTTCACTTTTGTCTCTCAGTCCACTTGGCAGTATGCCGGTATCCTCCTTGTTTACCAATTGACATGTTTATGCCTTCATACCGGTAGTGTCCATGATATCTTCATGCCATCCATATCCAACTATTATGCATCTATGGCAACACCACTTTTTTATCTGCATGCAAGTAAATCCATGTGTGCAACTGTAGAGCCTCATTTTCATTTGTCTGGTTCTCTTCTCAACCGGTTTTCCAAGGAGGCAAACTCGCCATCTTAACTCTTCCTTCTCTACCCCGGTAGCACATCATGTCTTCATATGTTGACCCGGTGTACATCTTTGATCTCAACCTCATGGGGCTTCCTCATCTTGTACATTACTCATCTGGTCTATGCATCCTATCACCTGCCTTTGCTTACTTAGATTGTCTTATCTTAGAGTGTCATGATGTATGCCAAGTAAACTGGGATAAAGAAGGTATTACCACTTATTGGTGGGAAAGGATCTATGTCACCTGCTGGTATTAATGTGACATCCTTGAGTAGATGCATCTTCAACGTGACATGTGACCTTGTAACTTTCCCATATGCTATCCTTCCTTACTGACACAACACATTCTCTATCACTCTTCTCTTCATCTGGTGGGAGTCTTGCTGTATGACATCCAACTCTTACCACTGGACTGCAGATGCTTCATCTCTAGTGTTGATCTGATTCTTGTAACATTCCAGTTGGCAACCACTCAATGCCAACACATTACTTATCGGTCTCCCGTTTATGTCTACAACACATGTTACCACTGACTTGTGTACCGATGACCTGCAATACTTGGCTGACATCAATGTCACCAATACACTTGAATCTCCCACACCGGTTATGCTATACCAGTTGACATCAATGACAACACAATGCCAATAGGTAGAAGATATGGAGGTTAAAATAAATTCTTGTGCTTTTATCATCATTGAGATTTATTATGGAAAATAGGTTATGACCATCCAGGTATAGGTTTGACATAGAAATTCATTGTATCTGTTTGCATAGAGAACAGATAGTCACAAACAAGGAATGCCCCAATTCACACTAAACTCACGGTGTCCACATATCCTTGGGCAAGCCATAGTATTACTAAGAGACAAGCCATAGACAACAAAGAATAGGTGAGCATACCCCATCCTTGCCTTTCTAGTCAAAGACATGCTTGAGATAGAATCTCTAGTCAAAGACATCCTAGAAAAGCTATAAGACATGTCACCAAAAGATAAAATCAAAAGAAAGCCAAGATTTGCCACCAACATCCAACGAAATCCTCAAGTTTTGTGTGTTTCTTACAGCATATATGTTAACATGTTTGATTTGGTCATGTAATGTTGTTTTCCTGATAAAGGACTGATAATGCTGAAAAACAATGTTGTTGCCAAAGTCTATTGAAAGCTCATTGCTGCTTATGTCTCATTTAAAATTTACTGAATCCATGAAACTAATATCTTACTATGAAGAATAATGGAACTTCATTGCAGATCAATGATGCAAGTGATATTTTATTATGGATTGTGCATGAAAAAGAGGAATTTAGAGAAAATGCTCCTCAAAAAATGCTCCACTTCCATTAGTAGATTTAGGATATGCCCCAAGTTATAGATTGGACCTGATTTATTATAAGTGAAAGGGAAACGTGAAAGGTTTATTATGGATAACGAACCAATCTTAGGTAGATCAATAACAAGCCATGATGGGAAAGGTATATTTATTGTGGAATGAAAGGTTGTGAGTGTGTGCAAAGTGTAAGGGTGAAACTGAATCTTGAAGGAGAGAGGAGAAAAGTCCCTACACATGGTACTGATAACCTGATTTTCACCATGGTACTTGCCCATGGCGCCACGAAAGTGGTTTTCATCGTTGGACAAATTTATTTCTCTTTACTTTTTCAAATTTTTTAATTTTTTTTTGGTCACAAGGATCTTGTTTGCTAGGTTTTCACCAAGTAACAATTTTTTTAATTTTTGATATGTTTTTATATTTTTTATTAGGATACTCTAAAAAAGTATGTATAAAACCTACGAAGGTGCATGATATTGATAGGATCCTCCAAATATTCTCCATCTAGTGTTGAAGGTTGAAATGCATGTGATCCATATACCGCAGTAATGATGTAAGGGCCAAGTTTCTCTTTGTCTTGCTAATTCTTAGGGTTTCCTCTTACTCATATGTTTTGATATGCCTTGAGATGGTTGAAATTATTTTGTCTATGGTCATCCAATAGTTCCAAATATTCTAAGCGAGAGACTTTGTAGTCTTCATCATTAATGATGTTATGTAAGGAAACCCATAAGGATGGTAGCTCGACCTCGATAGGAAAAATAGTTTCTACACCATAAACAAGAGAGTAAGGAGTGGCTCCAGTAGGTATGTGAACAATGTTGCAATAAGACCACAGTGTAGGGTTGAGTTGGACATGCCAAGTACGACAGACATCATCGACTGTCTTCTTGAGGATTTTTAGGATGGTTTTATTAGGCGCCTGATCCCATTACCTTGAGGGTAATATGGAGTGGAAAAGAAATGATGGATATGGAATTAGTCACAAATCTCATGAACATCCTAATTCTTGAAAGGACATCCATTGTCTGTGACAATGAGAAGGGGAACACCATATCGACAAATGATGTAGTTTAGTATAAAGGTGGCAATCTTCTTTCTTGTAACTTGAGTGAGAGGAACGACTTCAATCCATTTCGTGAAATATTTTGTAGTTTTAATAATGAATTTATGGCCATAGGAAGAAGGAGGATGAATCTTTCTTACAAGATCGAACCTTATTGACAAAAGGGACATGATGTGGCAATCGATTGAAGTTCCTATGCTAGTGCATGAGTGAGGTCTTCATGAATTTGACATTGCTTACACTTTCTGACAAACTGGTATGAGTCTTTTTCCATAGTAGGCCAGTAGTATCCAATCCTCATAAGTTTATTTGCTAAGGTTAGACCACTATAATGAGCACCACATATACCTTCATCAACCTCAGGTAACACAATCTGATCTTTTTCATTTTCTAAACATCTAAGGAGAGTACCATCTAGACCCCAATGGTAAAGGGTATTGGCTAAAAAAGAATAGCGGGATGATTTACGAATGAAGGTACGACATTGATTATGAGAAAGGTTAGGTGGAAGGGTATTGTTGCGAAGGTAAGTGAAAATGGTACCATACCAAGGGGAATTGAGATGAAAAAACATATTATTTCTTCAGGAGTAGTCTCATATCAGGGAACCAAAAGAGTATCCACCAAGAACTCATAGTGGGTCTCATTTTGAGGCATATCAATCAAAGAAGCCATAGTGGCCATGACATTGACAGTTATATTATTATCCCTTGGAATTTGTTCAAAGACTATCTGTATGAAGTATTGCTTAAAATCATCCACCATTTTCTTATATGACATTAACTTTTAATCTTCATTCTGGTAGTCATCATTTGCTTGAAGAATTACAAGTTGAGAGTCCCTCAAAATATGAAGATCCTAGATCTTCCACTAAATTGCAATTCGTAGGCTTGTAGTTAATGCTTCATATTCTGTGATGTTGCTTGTGCAAGGGAATGGTAATCGATATGGCTTAGGAATGGAATCTCCTTGAGGTGTGATAAAGATGATACCATCTCCTACGCCATTCTGTGTGTATGGTCCATCAAAATATAATTGCCAAGTCTTTGAATTTGTCACCATGAAGACAGATTCATCCAAGAATTTTGAGACAATAGGAGTGTCATCAATCATAGGTGCATTTTCTAGTTGATCTGTAATAGCTTGTCCCTTTATGGCTTTTCTATCAACGTATTCAATATCAAACTTGCTTAGCATCATGACCCATTTAGCCAGTCTTCTTGTAAGTGTTTCCTTGTTGAGAAGATATTTGAGTGGATCTATTCTTGTAATGAGCTTGGTTTTGTGAGTTAACATGTAGTGAAGAAATTTCTATGAAGAAAAAACCATGACAAGTCACACATGCTGAATTGGAGTGTATTTAAGCTCGTAACCAACCAATGTTTGACTAATATAACATATAGCTTTCTCTTTGCCTTCATGATCTTGTTGTTGTGCCAAGAGTGCCGCCAGTGTTGTCTCTGTAGCTGATAGGTAGAGTAATACAGTTTTTCCTTGAATACGTGGCATCAATATTGGTGGATTTAAGAGATAGTCCCTAAGTATCTAAAAGGCCTGTTCATATTTATCATCCCATTTGAACTTGATAGTTTTGTGAAGTATATGCTGAAAAGGGTGACATTTATCTAAAAGATGTGCAATGAATCTGTGTATTGATTGAAGTCTTCCTTGCAAAGATCGGAGTTGGTTGATATTCTTCAAAGGTGGCATTTCTAATATGGCTATAACTTTGGCTGGATCTGCTTTGATTCCCCATTGTGAAACAATGTATCTAAGGAGTTTCCCAAAGGTCACCCCAAAGACACTTCGGATTTAATCCAACTTTATAATTTTCCAAGCGATCAAAATCTACTGATAGAACATCCAAATGTGCTTCCTTGGCAGCTGATTTTCCCAAGATATCATCTACATAGTCTTACATAGTGACATGCATGAGATCATGAAATATGGTTGTCATTGCTCTTTGATATGTCGCTCCTGCATTCTTTAATCTGAAGGGCATGATATTCTAACAAAAGGTACCCCAAGGACATATAAATATTGTTTTGTGTTTATCTTTAGGTTCTATTTTGATCTTATTGTACCCAAAAAATCCATCCATTAATAATAGCATTGCATGACCGCCTATGAGATCAACTATTAAATCAATGTTTGGTGATGAGAAATCATCTTTGGGACAAGCCTTATTAATATCTCTGAAGTCTGTACATATTTTGATGCTATGATCTAGTTTTTTGATTGGTAAAAGATTAGAAATGCACTTAGGATAGTGAATTGGTTTGATGAAGCCAACATCCAATAATTTCTCATGTTCTACTTTTAGAAGTAATGCCACTTGAGGATGCATCTTACAAAGTCTTTATTTTATTAGCTTGGTACCTATAGTAACCGTTAAATGATGCATAACTAATTTAGGATCTAGTCCAACCATATCAACATATGACCATGCAAAGTTGATTTGTCACTCTGTGAAGAATGTTATATTAGTTGTCTTAAGTACATGGTTGGATTCAAGTTGTATTCTCTCATATAAGTACATGGTTGGATTCAAGGTGTATTCTCTCTTTAAGATAAAGGTGAACTTGAAGAATCCATTAGTTGTCTTAAGTACATGGTTGGATTCAAGGTGTATTCTCTCATGCCTTTATCTTTGTATTTTCCTTGAAGTTCACCTTGTTTTGATGTGGAAGATTTTAGTGATTCCAGATCAACATATGTTGAGGATAGAGTTTCTTCTCTCTTGAATGGGACTATTACTTCTAGCCTCGATCACAGGTTATTACAATATATGAATGGATTTGGATCACCTTTGACTATCACTTTAACTCCATTGTGTGGAAATTTGATACATTGGTGATATGTTGATGGTACTTCTCTCATTTAATGTATCCATGGATGTCCCAAGAGTATAATGTATGTGAGATCAAAATCAAGGACTTGAAAAACCACATCCTTCATCACTGGCCCAACACTTAAAGGTAAGGTAGAATATCCCAATTGTAAAATTGTTTTCAATGTGCAAATATTTAGACCCGCTCCTCCATCTATCAAAACTCGTTTAATGCGGTTTTTATGTAGATAGGATTCAATGTGGTTGGAATGGAGATGCATCATTGACTTCTGTGAATGTAAGACAATGAGTGGAAAGGTATCCCACCATGGCTTGAAACCAATCCATGTTCAGATCAATGGGAATAAAGGTTTCTCTCAATTATTTTTCAAGAATAGCCTTATGTGAAGGAGAGATGCACAATATCTCAAGGATGGAGATAAGGGTGGGTGTCTTTCCTAACCGGTCTACAAGGTCATACTCATTTTTGCTAGATGGTGAAGTTGTGGTCTTGGATGGAACACCTTGCAAGGTGAATTTACCCCATTGAGTTGTAACATTGCATTCAGGGGTTTCATAATTAGATTATGAGGATGGTCCAATGCCTTTCAAAACAACTCTACTCCTTCGGGTAGGACCTTTGAGAGTTTTGTCCTTAATAATAATGGTAGAAACATGATTATCCATTGAAATTTTGTCGATTGTATACTCATATGCTGTAGTAGTATAATTAGCATTGTTATCTGATTTAGAAGATTTTCCCTTATCATTCTTTGGGAATGGTTCCTTAAACATCGCATGTTCCTCATTGGAAATACAACAATCAAATTCTATGTTTCCCTTTGGTATGTGCACAAAGATGGTGGCTAGAAAAGTGGACACCACCCATAAAAAATATGGAAAAACAAGCAACGCGTGTGCGGTTCTAAAATTTCAAATGACTGCATACACGCTTAGGTTTGTTGTTCCCGAGCCTAGAGAAGGTAGCGCGTATGTGTTGCTTTTAGGGAAAGTAGCGTGTATGCGCTACCTCTAGGAAAATGAGCGCATGCGCGCTACTTATAGTAAAATGAGCGCATACGCACTAATAATCCCAAAAGAACCGCGTACACGGTGCCTGTCAAAATTTAAAAAAAAAAAAAAGAATGGGTCTTATTTTCCCATGAATAGCACATTTTTAGTTTGTTTTTTCTTCACTTTCTCTCCTAAACCATGAACGAGGTGCTAGATTTCTCCTCCAGACACTATGGATCAAGGTTAGTTTTTTTAATTTTTGTCTTTCTTTCCCGTCTGTTCAGTTTGTTTTACATTTTGAATTTAATTTCATTAATTTTGATTAGATTTTTTAATTTTTTGTTTCAAAAACCAGATTCTTCTAATCCACAACAAGAACAACCAAATGCACCTCTTGAAAACCCACAAGATACACCCCCAATTCCTCCTTTTGACCGCACACCTAAAACACAGGAGCAATTAATTAATCAGTTAGGACAAAATACGTCTAAAATCAATAGACTATTGTTAAATTGAAAACATCCAAACTTGAGCATCATCAATCCCTTACCACTAGCCTAGAAACATTAGCTAGTGGTGCCATAGTTGTTTCCACACAAATTACCAAATGGGGAAGCTTTAGGGATAGGTGTCATCAATTCTATGTCGATGGGCTATCATACGAGGGAGTAAAAACCAAAAATATTAGTAGACAACAAATATGTACCCTTTTTGTTGATCCCAAAACTGGTCAGTCATTACCTCTTAATGCAAAGAGGTTTCCTATACATTGGTGTACCAATGTGCAAATGAAGAATCTTTTTGGCAGAGGTGATGGATGGTCTTTGATGATCCACCTTGTAATAATTATGAGGTGCCATTAGATTTTTTGAGAAAAGTATATTGTGAGTTTGTGCTCAATGTGCGCCCAAACTATTTTGGCATGAGAGAGTTCCATGGTAGAGGTGGTGGCTCTGCCCAAGATAGACCTAGATCCTATAGGCGATTACCCACAGAGAGTCACTTCCCCCTAGCACCCAAACCCAAGGTGCATCAGGCTGTCCTAGTAGAGTTGAAAGAGTCGATGGAGCTACAGACTCTTCAGGCGGCCACAATGTTGACTAGTGCCATCATCCAACATGGGACGTCGTTAGCACACCCTATTGTATTGGATGATGAGCCATTAGTTGCTCTAGGTGGCGACAAAGAGCCCATCCAACATATGTGTGTCAGTTGCTCGGGGATATGCTCGGGGATAGATGATACAACTGGTGTAGATGGATCCACATCTCATTCGTGCACTATTTGAGGGAGTAGATGTCAGGCCCACATGACTGAGGATTTCGCGCTGACAAATGAGTTGATGGACATGGTGTTTGCCCATGAGCAATAGACACAGGTGTGTTGATTTGAATTCATAGCATTTTATTTATCAGTCACTTTAAATTTGTAATTACATAAATGAATTTTTATTTATACATTGAGAAAAATTGAGACAAATAATATGCATTTCAGGATGCAGCAGCGGTATCCCATACGCCTCCCCCAGTTACTACAGCTGCAACTTTGATGCTCGAGCTATAAATTTTGTAACATGTTAAAATAGAATTGTACACTTTGAATTCAAAAAAATACAAGATATACTAACTATCTTTAATGCTTGGTCCAATTTTTGGTTTGTAGGTGTTGACAGGGGACCAAATGTCCCAGATTGATGACATCACACTCTCAGCAATCAATTTTGGCCTACAAGGCTATACGGTATCATATTTTGTACAACCCTTTTTAGGTATTATTTTGATGGAATATGCAAGTCATTTCATTTTATATTTTTAAAATTATGTTTAATTTATTATCTGTACTAATATCTCATGTTAATTTTGTTTTTTTAGGGTACCCCCTCCACGTCTAGGGCTCGTCCTAAGAAAAAGAATTCCTCAAAGACGCCAAAATGTGGGAAGAAGGTTATTGAACACATTTTTAGTTGTACAATTATTTGAAAATGTTGAAATAAAGTATTAGTTGGGGTTTGTAGATTGATTAGTGTTTTTTGTCTATTTTACATGTACAATGGCCATTGAGCTATGTGGATTTTTTGAATGCACTTGATTCACCCGTGGATCAAGAGAGGGTGGAGGTATGTATCTCTACTTTATTTTCTTGATTTCATGATTATATGCACGCATACATGTGAGCTTTTGATATATTATAATCTTCTAATTTTTTCATACAGGAAATATCCATACCTATTTCATCAATGGTGAACCCTCCTCCGTGCATTGGAGAAGCATCTCAAGATCCGATACACTTTTGTTTGAAATGTAAAATTAATTGTATATAATCTTTGAACATTTTTTGTATAGGTAATAGCGACAGTTTCTCCATAGATGGTGAGCCATCCTCAATCCATTGGAGAAGCATCTCAGGCACAGGTACGCCATTGTTCTCTATATTATAGCTTTTAAGTATTTTTAATATATTTATGTTAGTACATTGTATTAATTGTACATTTAATCTACAATAGACCCCTTCGTGGTACGACCATAACATGGATCCATTTAAGTATGTCTTCAAGAAAACTCCTAAGAGTGACAAGGAGAGGAGAGTGAAGACATTAGCTCCTAGATCAGCTGATGGGGTAATCTACATTTCAATTGCAAAGGAATTATAGTTAAATGCATAGTTATGTTGTTAATTGTGAACTATTTTCTACAAAAGAATTCTAACTTGGCTTTTGAATTATGGTTTTGTAGCCATCTACAGATCCATGTACTGCATTGAACAGGCTTGATTTTGATGATTAACCACAAGTTTAGGATCATATAGTGTTAGTTTTGGTCATAGAATGACCAATACATGTAGATATATTCTAAATTTTTATTGTATATCGATTTGGACATGGAATATGCCACATTTTTGTAATACTTGTATTGACTTGGCAAACATGCCTTTTATATATATATATATATATATATATATATATATATATATATATATATATATATATATATATATATATATATATATATATATCGATATTAGATCCAATAAATCTATACTGAGTTCATTATATTGTATTTTTTGTATTTTGTGGTTGTCCTTTTTTAAATTTAATTGATCATTTGACTATGTAATCAACAATATGAATATAAACAACAAAAATATATGATATAAAACAATGTAATCGTGGAATATGATTTGATAAAAATTCTAAAATATTGAATTAACCCTACAAAAACTCCTTGTATTCAGTTCATTATTGTGTATTCGCTATATTTGGTGGCTGCCCTTTTATAAATTTAAATGAATATTTGCATATGTAATCAACAATATGAATATAAACAACAATATGTGTTGATGAATAATGATGAATAGAAAGTACTCAATAGATATTGAGAGGGGGGGGGGGGGGGAATCAGTATAGACAAAAACAAACTTAAGCCATTAAAACTGCACTAACTGGAAAACAGTATCACCGATCTAAAACAGGGTACTACTGGTAAAACACAGTATGACTATGAAAGACATAGACTGGTTAACACCTAGGTCTTCACCACACCTAATATCTCTTTTTCACTTCACCCATACACATAAACAGGCAATACATCAAAATATAAAGACCACTGGTTCAACATGCATTACCACTTAACGGAAAATACTAATCATCAGATGAAAAGTCATCACACATGACACACTGATTTTTCATGTGGAAAACCCAACTGGGAAAAACCACGGTGGGGATGAATACCCACAAGTTGGTCTTTGAACTCTTCTGAAGTTCGCTCTATTAGGAGCCTAATCCGGTTAAGGATTTTACAATAGGTTCTGCTAGGAACCGATCCTGCTAGTAATCACCCGGTTAAAGGTTAGAACCCTGTTAAAGGTTACCTTGCAAGAGGATTTGAAGAAATCATTGAATTGAGTCACCCTATTAAAGGATTTACACAAAGCCTATTAAAGCTACCTGATTAAGGGATTTTCCAATTGCTGAAATGGTTAGAGGTCAACAGGTAATACACTGATCTGATAACAGAACTCAATGCCAAGGCAGATCCACTTTAGCTCCTTTTCTTCTGCAATCACACTTTGCAGGTAACAACACACTTCTCCGGTCTGGCAAGAATCAAGTATCTCTTCACTTGGATACACACATGACATTTGCCAACAACTTCACAATGCAAATCATCATCGACCTTATAGGAAACAAATAGGTCGGTAGCATAAACCCTAAACCCTAAACATTTAGGTTATCAACACAATCGGTCCACTCCTGACCATTCAAACACTTTGCATAGTGTAAAAAAATATTGAACACATCTCAAGATGTTCTCCATCATTCATTCTTTGCCACTCCTGGAAGCTGATAACCCATCACACGCTTTCCACCATTTACAAAGACTTCACACATTCTAGAGGTAGATAGGATCTCCATGCAAGATCCTCAAGGAAATCCTTCACATGTACAAGGCTGACATGGCAACATGATCTGATCTTCATCTCAATGCAAACCCATCACAAGATGTCATCGGTCGAATCACGCAGACTTGAAATGCATCAACTGGAAACCCTGAAGCTGAGACTACCAACCGGTAGTCATACCAAATGAAACCTCGATATAAAACATTCCATATACCGGTTCACTTTGAACAAACATACCACTTCACTTTTTCACATATACCAGTTCTCTTGCCAGTTTTCTTACTTTAGTATACTAGTTCACACTTCAGCATATTGACATCAATGACAACATACAATATCATCATGTCATCAAACTCTACACATATGCCAACATGTGTTTGGTGTGAGAGCACCCTCACACTCACAATGGTCAAATTTTATTCATCGTGTGCATAAATTGACATTTCGAGGGCATTCGGGTGGGCAGGTTTACGCTAGGCATGCCCCTGTCATGCATCCCAAAGCGCTAAAACGTCGAGAGTCATACCATAACGGTGCAATCTCTCAAGTGCCTTGAGTCCAAAAAATTGTCAAAATTTGATGGACTGTTTCTTCAAATCCAGGATACATATGGTTGATCTGTTTGAACCCATGGGGTCGCATGAGACTCCTCTACAATGGCCTATCTCAGATTTTGACGACTCAGAGCCATTTTCAACTGGTAGCATTTTTTTGCCTGCTACAAAAATCGTCAGTTGCGTGCAAGTAATAAGTACCGCATACGCGCTCTTATGCCTTAAAAAAGCTATGGTAGGGCAATGAACTAATAGGTTCAGTACCCCGTACGTGCTATTGGTAGTAGAAAAAATGTGAATGAAAAGGAAGGGAGGGAGAGAGAGAGAGAGAGAGAGAGAGAGAGAGAGAGAGAGAGAGGGGGGGAGAGTAGGGGGGAGGGAGAGAGGAGGGGGACGGAAGGGAAGGAGGGAGAGAGGGAGAGAAGAAGGAGGGAGGGAGGGAGGGAGAGGAAGAGAGAGAGAGAGAGGGAAGGAGGGAGAGGGAGAGAGAAAGGAGGGGAGGAGGGAGAGGAAGAGAGAGAGAGAGGAAAGGAGGGAGAGGGAGAGAGAGGGAGAGAGAGGGAGAGGGGGGAGGGAAGGTAGAGAGAGGGAGAGAGGTAGAGGGAGGGAGAGAGGGAGAGAAGAGGGGGAGGGAGGGAGCGAAGAAGGGGTATGAAGGAAAGGAGAGGGAGAGTAGGGGAGAGAGAGAGAGAGAGAGAGAGAGAGAGAGAGAGAGAGAGAGAGAGAGAGAGAGAGAGGGGAGTGAGAGAGGAGGAAAGGAGGGAGAGGGAGAGAGGGAGAGAGGGAGAGAGAGAGAGAGGGGGAGGGAGGGAGAGGTAGAGGGAGGGAGAGAGAGAGAGAGAGGGAAGGAGGGAGAGGGAGAGAGGGAGAGAGGGAGAGAGAGAGAGAGAGGGGGGGGGGAGGGAGAGGTAAAGGGAGGGAGAGAAGGAAGGAGGGAGAGGGAGAGAGGAGGGAAGGAGGGAGATGGAGAGAGAGAGAGAGAGAGAGAGAGAGAGAGAGAGAGAGAGAGAGAGAGAGAGAGAGAGAGAGAGAGAGAGAGAGAGAGAGAGAGAGAGAGAGAGAGAGGGAAGGAGGGAGAGGGAGAGAGGGAGAGAGAGAGAGGGAATAGGGAAGGTAGAGAGAGGGAGAGAGGTAGAGGGAGGGAGAGAGGGAGAGAAGAGGGGGAGGGAGGGAGAGAAGAGGGGGGAGGAAGGGAGAGGGAGAGTAGGGGGGAGGGAGAGAGAAGGAGAGAGAGGGAGAGAGAGAGTGAGAGAGAGAGAGAGAGGGTGGAGGGAGGGAGAGAAGAAGGGGTATGGAGGAAGGGAGAGGGAGAGAGAGGGGGGGAGAGTAGGGGGGAGAGAGAGAGAGAGAGATAGAGAGAGAGAGAGAGAGAGAGAGAGAGAGAGAGAGAGAGAGAGAGAGAGAGAGAGAGAGGAGGGGGAGAGAGAGGAAGAGAGATCGAATCTGGAACACAATATGACCCCTAACAACATCTAAGGGGTCATAGGGTCTCCTAAGGGGTCATATGACACTATATTATCCCTTAGCACACCATAGGACCCATAACAACACCAAATAGTGTCCTAAGGGTCATAGAATACCATATGACCCTTTAGAGAACCATATGGTGTTGTTATGGGTCATTGGTGTCCCGAGGGGTCATATGGCATCCTATGACCCCTTAGGACACCATATGGTGTTGTTATGGGTCGTATGGTGTCTTAAGGGGTCATATGGTGTCCTAAGGGGTCACAAGACACCATATGCCCTCTTAGGAAACAATATGACCTCTAATGACACCAAAGGGGTCATATGGTGGGCTAATAAAATGATATATGAAATTTAAAGTTATGAATACAACATCATACAATAGAACATCAGTAGTTTAGTTCTGATATAGGTAAGTTAGACCATTGTCAGCATAAGAGAGACTCCAAGTGAACAAACAACAAGGCTTTGCTAAAAAGCAAGTGTAAGAGCTTTACCTAACCCTAAGAGTACTGCCTAAGTTCTAAAATATATGATGCTATTAAATTTGCAAGGTTATAGTACTGCTTAAGTTCTAAAATATATGATGCTATTAAATTTGCAAGGTTATAGTAATTATCTCTATTGTGACTATAGGAATTACAGAAGAAGAGAAAGAGGGAGGGAGAGAAGAAGAGAAAGAGGGATGGGGTATGGAGGAAGGGAGAAGGGGAGAGAGCGAGAGAGAGAGGGATGGGGTATGGAGAGAGAGAGAGAGAGAGAGAGAGAGAGAGAGAGAGAGAGAGAGAGAAGAAGGAAGGGGGAGGGAGAGGAAGAGAGATCGAATCTGGAACACAATATGACCCCTAACAACATCTAAGGGGTCATAGGGTGTCCTAAGGGGTCATATGACACTATATTATCCCTTAGCACACCATAGGACCTATAACAACACCAAATAGCATCCTAAGGGGTCATAGAACACCATATGACCCTTTAGAACACCATATGGTGTTGTTAAGGGTCATTGGTGTCCCGAGGGGTCATATGGCATCCTATGACCCCTTAGGACAACATATGGTGTTGTTGTGGGTCGTATGGTGTCTTAAGGGGTCATATGGTGGGCTAATAAAATGATATATTAAATTTAATGTTATGAATAGAACATCATACAATGGAACATCAGTAGTTTAGTTTTGATATAGCTAAGTTAGACTATTGTCAGCATAAGAGAGACTCCAAGTGAACAAACAATGAGGCTTCACTAAAAAGCAAGTGTAAGAGCTTGACCTAACCCTAAGTGTATTGCCTATGTTCTAAAACATATGATGCTATTAAATTTGCAAGGTTATAGGACTCATCTCGATTGTGACTATAGGAATTACACACTTGATTTCTTTCATGGGTATGTATTGTTCCAAGCCGTTTGACAAGTGATGATCATCATATACTACCACTGCCATGCATACAACAAATTTTAATTTCTTTAGGTCACAGGCATTGTGTAACAACATGGGAACTCTCGCATACCTACCACTATCATTCGCGAGGACATCATCTGTGTTACTCTCCCTCTTTCTCTTCCTACCAGTTGTTTCCTTTTGAAAAACATATTGCAAGTACTTTGACTCATCATGTTTCTTTGTTGACATTATTTTCCATATCTGCTCAGCTCATTAAAAACACATTTGAGAAGAATATTGCTGCAGGTTTCCTTGTTTGTCACGGTAATGCACCAGTGGTTCAATTTCAAACCCTATTCCTCCTATTCAATATACACACACAAATCCATCAGTCAATTTTGTTAGGAGAGCATACATGATAAAAATCAAAGAGGAAGTTGCAGACAAGAAATAAATTCACTTACTTCTATAGAAGTGCTGACACAGTTGCATTGGGGTATGGAGGGAGGGAGGGAGAGAAGAAGAGAAAGAGGGATGGGGTATGGAGGAAGGGAGAAGGGGAGAGAGGGAGGGATGGGGTATGGAGGAAGGGAGAAGGGGAGGGAGGGAGAGAGAGAGAAAGGGATGGGGTATGGAGGAAGGGAGAGAGAGAGAGAGAGAGAGAGACACCTTGTATGCGTTTGAGAGGGAGAGACAATACTTTTATATGTGTATATATACTTAATATATTATATATTATTATATACACACACACACACACACACACATATATATATATATATAAATATTATATATTATATGTATATACACATATTATATATGCAATATCATATTATACACATTATATATTATATATATTATATGTATATATACATATTATATATACAATATCATATTATACAATAGCGCATACGTGTTGTTTATAGTAAAAAGAGCACGTATGCGTTGTTTATAGTAAAACGAGCATGTACGCGCTTCTTACACAATAAGTACCCCCGTACGCGCTTTTGAATGTTTAGGCTTGGAAATAGGCCTGGATGACAAAGCTATGGTTTGGAAGTTTGATTTCCCTCCATTTCTCTCATTTTTTACATGTTTTATTTTATCAACTTGGTTTATCGACTTTGTCATCATCTGGTTTACACTTCATCAAGTGGGTATTTCTAAAATTGCCACCATATTTTCACCCATCTTCTAAGCTTTCTAACCATATAATTTATTTAAAATTTGAACAACAATAACATATTATTATTGAGTTTCTTTTACTAGTGTCTCCATAGTTCTCACAGACATAGGTGCACCAATTTTTTAATAACTTTTTATATATTTATCCAAATTTTAAAAAATTTATATATTATTGTAGTGCACTTGATTGTTTACAATTTTGAAAAAAAAATTTGTATTTTCAATTTGTTTAGTACAACTTATGCTTTGCGCACGAATAGGTACCTAATTTTTAGGATGTGCTCGATTGAAAAAATCATAAAAAAAAAAATTACTCAATAAAAAATTACAAAAAAATACACATCTTCTAGTGCTCACTCTAACTATATTTCTTCCAAAGGATTTTTCAAAATACTAAATCTAACTATGACGTTTTTGATGCGCACGTCAGACACTATGTTAGGTTTTTCAGAAAAAATTAGGGTCTGTTTTTCGTGCGTGAAGGATTTGACCCCCTTAATCTTATCCAGTTTTGAAAAATTTTAGTAGTTTGGAAACTAGATTCAGAGTAATACAATATTTGTTCTTTGATTATCTTCATATCTTGAGTGGATGACTTTCAAATTTTGCCTCCAAGTTCAGGCTCACCTGATTTCAGAAAAAAAGTGTCCACTTATACCCCCTTTTTTACCACCATCTTTGTGCACTTACCCCCTTGTCAATAAGATAGTGTATGATGTTCCTCAATCTATGGAAATTTCTATTTTTATGTCCCTTACTCTTGTGATACTTGCAATGATCATCATCACTCCACCATGTAGGTTTTACTTTTGGTTCACAAGGTGGATTATCTAGCATTGTCATAAGCTTCTTTGCAACCAATTTCTTAAATGTTGTCTCAATCGACTCTCCCAATGGAGTGTATTTTATTTGAGGCTTTGATGTCCTTTGAGCATTCACTTAATTATTGGAATTGGATGAACTTGCGTTGAGAAAAGTCATCTTTGGTTTTACAACGTTTTCATCTACTACCCCATTGTTATCGATACTCTTGTTTTTGTTCCAAAAGTGGAGTTTATCTTTCTCATTTGATTCATCTTTGTTGTCCTTGAATAGCTTAATGGTGCCTTATTCAATAAGGACTTTCTCAACTGCCAATCCTTTTTCAATGACTTCCTTAAAAGTAGACAAACAAGCTTTTCTTAGTTCATATCCATTGTCCTTATTCACATTTTGAGTGAACATTCCAGCCATTTTTTTAAGGAATATCACAAGAGCAGTGAAAAATTTAAGAAACCCCCTCTCAAAAAATTGTATAAAATCTTGGTGAATATTTAAGTTTTTTTTTAAATAATAATAATTTTTATTGGAGAATCTTTCTTTTTTTTTAAAAAGAAAAATATTAATTTTATTGGCGAAATTTTTATTTGCATTTTTTTTGGTAGAAAATATCGGCGAATCTTGGAAAATAATTAGAGTATTCATTAATTACTATTTCAAATCCTTTCATATAAAAAAATATTTTTTATAGTAAAGTAGAGACCTGAAGGTGGAAATCATTAATGAGTTTAAGGGGTATACTCTACTTTATTTAGTTTCTACCATTAATTTAAAATAACATAATAACTCTCTTTGTATTGTGAGAGAAAATGTACCAACAATTTGTAATACTCATGGGACCAAAAATTGCTAAATTAGACCATTGATTTTCATCGAGGTCAACAATTCAAAAGAAATTTCAACCCCCACAAGCATTACAACTTGTAGGTACAATTTAACTCATGGAATACAATGAAGGTCATTAGATTATATTTTAAATCAATGGTGGCAACTAAGATTGTTGATATAACCCTAAAGTGACTAATAATGATGATATATTATTGGCAAAATAATTTAGATTTCTACAATAAATTATAAAATGTTGGCGAATCTAATCCAATCATGTGTCGAATATTGTGGCAAATCTTTGAGTTAAAAAAATTATTAAAATAAGTTCCCTAGCAATTTAAATAACACTAAAATAAAAATTTGTAAAAATGTGGTGATTTTGGGCATCTTAAAAGTTGAACTTATTAGCCAAATTTTGATTCTCAAATTTTAAAAAGTAACCAATTGGCGAATATTAGCCACTAAAAAAATCACCGCACAAGAGCATCAACTAGCAAGACTTCTCCACCACTGTAAGAATGATGCAAAGGATTCTCCATTTTTCTGTTTGGTATTGTATAAAGTAGTAACTAACACATTTATTTCAATATTGTATGAGAAGTGTTGTATGAAATATTTGGGTAAATCACTCAATGACTTGATTATAGGTGGAAGTTGGGAGAACCATTACATAGCTTGTCCACCTAAACTTTGTGGGAACAACCTCATCAAGTATGTTTCTTCTCCTGCTACCTCATTGCAAGCTATAAAAAATTCTCTTATATGTGCTTCAGGATCTCCCTTGCCTCTACACTTGTCAAATTTTGGTGTCACGAAATGTGAAGGAAATGGAGGTATTGGGATACTTATATCAAATGGATAAGGACATATGTCCTTCATTGTATACTCTTGCTTTGGTGCGTTCATATCTACCATTTGTTTTTGCAAATACTTGATTTGTTGTTGCAAGTCATTCTTAGGTGGTGTCTTTTGTCTTCGATTTAGTCACATGCCTTAGCCACCGGGCAGAGGAGGAAAGATATAATGCATGTATGGATGATATTGATCATAGATGTGTTCATATGGAGGGGGAACATAGTTATAGCTATGTGATGAAAAATTCGTGCAAATACTAAAGATAAAAAAATCTAAACTAATTAATCAAGCAAACATAAGACATCAAAACACCTCAATATTAGAACGATAAAATAAAAGTGGAAATAAAAATTACAAAACAATGCAAACCACAATCCCGCTTCGATTTGATAGTTCCAAAATTTTATGTGTGCTAGATAACGTCTTCGAATGCTCGATATTTCTCCATGATATAAGATGTAAGGATGATTGATGAAAATGAGGTATGATTGGGCGATGCGTGATAATTTCAATAGAGTGATTATGTGAATATGGAAAAGTGGATGAAATGCTAATAAATGGGAGGGATTAAATAGGAAATGTGAGGAAGATGAAAGGGTTTAAAAATGCAACAGTTGTCCTCATGGAGGACAAGTGGCATTCCTAAAGATGCCACATGGAATAAGCTTCCACACTTGTCCTCAAAGAGGACAAGTGGCCTAGAAGGGGAAGACAAGTGTCCCAAGAGAGGGACACATGTCTTGGAGAGTAATAAAGGACACATGTCTATTTGGGGAGTAACCACCCCAAAATAGAATATTTTCTGATATTTGCAAAATAGGGAGTGTGCACACATGTGGGAGAGGAGGTTAGAATAGGATAAGATAAGGTTGGTTAGGGAGGATTGGGTTGGTTAGAACCCATGGGTTAGGCTAGGGATTGTGTTAGAAAGTGGTTAATGGTTAGGAGACATGTGAGGAATTTAATTAATTTAGAATTAATTAATAGGTTTTGAAAAAAAAGGATAATGAATTGAATAAAATAAAGTGAATTTATTTTATTTCATAGAAGAAAGGTTCGAAAGAGGGATTAATTAATTAACTAATTTTGCCACCAGGGATGGGATGTCACATATAATTAAATAATAAGAATTATTTAATTAATGCAAGCGACTAAGGGGATTTAAATTTGATTAAATTAATTATTCAAATTTAAGTGTCTACATTTTGCCCCTCTTCGCGGTGGCACTAAAATAGTGTCATTGTGAAGAAAGTAAGACACTTGTGACTTGAAGAAAAGGGGGCAAAGAAAAAATTTTCCAGACTAGACTAACGATGGATGGAGGATGAGGGAAGTCGTGCCCCCTTGAGAGGGTGCATGGGAAACGAGGCACAGGCGGTTACTTGAAAGAAATAGTGCCCCAGTGGACAGGAAGGAAGGGGATGAGAAACGAAAGCAAGAGGCGACAACGACTCCTAAAAAGGACACCTTAGGAATAAAATATGATAAAAAAGGTCCAGGATGGCCCGTGACGATCAAAATGAGCAGTTTGGGCATATTATATGACTAAAAATGGACAAACTAGGGCTCATTTGTGCACGTTTCTTTTGAGAATTGTGATCTCTAGTGAGATATTTCTTTGACTTTAGTTCATTTGAGATCTTATTGTGCGCATGGATGAGATGGTGGAGTAGGCGAGACTAGGGCATTGGGTGGAATTGGTTTGAAGTGTCAGGTGACACTGGGCACCAGATCGTGAGGTAGGCCTCAAAAAAATTGTCTTGTACGTCATTTAATTCACATTTTTAGCATTTATTAGGGGGGATTAAACATTCCCATTGGATCATGTTTGGTGGGTTCACTCTTGAGAACCACGAGATCATGATCCTACACCAATAGGATCACATAGAGAGGGCAAGAAAGGGGGAATGACAGGTTCATGGTCCTACGTGAGTGGGTTTGCAATCTTGTGGGGGAGAAGGTCAAAAGGTGAATGCCTCGTGGGAGAACGATCTCGCGATAATGGGTTTGCTGCTAAAACAATGGGAATGAATTGCCGCAGGAAAAGGACTGGTTGGTTTGTAAACCTGTTGGTTAGGGAAGGGAAAAAGGAAAAATGAGGGTAGGGAAAAGGGGGCGAATCACTGAGAGGCGATTAGGGAAGGTGGGAAGAAAGGGGAACCAAGAAACTGACTAGCTACCATGTGTCATGTAGTGGAGCATGGATATACTTGTTAGCTGAGAGAGGTGATCTACAGTCCTTAGACTTGGAGTGGAGGTAAGTGCCACAAATTAGGCATAGATTTATGTGATTGGACTAGGCTACATGGTGCAGATTCCCCACATGAGGTCTCACATGATGATGTTGGAAGCCTTGATCGAGAAATGGAGGAGTGAGATTGCCACCTTTTATTTGTCGATGGGAGAGATCACTCTCACTCTGGAGGACATATGTCAAATCTATAGGTTTTCGATATGAGGAGTATGAGGCATAACACATAGTGTGGATCAGGCTGAGGTAGTCATACTATTGGTTGGTGCTGATGTTCTACTTCACCATGGTCAAATTTTGCTAGAGTAGGCACTAGCCCAGGAACCATCTGCTAGGAGGATGTACTTCTTTGTCTATGCACTGGTTAGTTGCTATATACTTCCAGATCGTGGAGCTAGATCCATTGTACTTAGTATGAACCTAGTTGTAATTGAGGCAGTTGATGGAAGATGGCTAATGTCATGGGGGACCTTAGTGTTGGTAGAGCTATATAGGGAGCTCCACAATATTGTCTACCATACTAGACGAAGCTTTAGATATGTTACTCTATTATAGGTATGGGCATGGGAGCACATTTTAGTCACATGTCTAGTGGGTTGATAGGACATGAATCCAACATGACCAATGGTTTTCAGTACGGGTGGGGCTTTGAGGTATGAGGTGACTAATGACATTGATCATTGGAGTCACATTAGACAGGTTAGCCATTGACGTTACTACATGGAGACCTTACATGGAGATAGATTCATGGCTCGAGGAGCTACGACATATCCCCTATATGAATCCTAGAGGATATATCATTGGTAGATGAGAGTATGTCATAGATATGTATAGGGCAGAAAGGGTACAATGATAATTTGGATGGGTACAGGATGTACCCGAGGTACCTCACAAGTTTCAGTATGTGACACATGAGAGGGTGATTGAGTTTGGGCCATCGTTGCAAGACAGGGAAGGAATCATTAATGGGTGGACTCGATTGGCTCCAGAATAGTGGGATCCCCAAGGTGGGCCAACAGATGTTGGGGTGAGAGTAGCATATCAGACCTGGTGGGCGGAGGCTAGAACAAGGCTAGTTAGCAGGGTAGGCCTAGCACCCCTCATTGTTAGGAGGGTATAGATCAGGGTAAGGAGAGGCAGAGTCGGCCAGTATCGACCAACTCGACGATTAGTATAGAGGGTCATAGAGGTAGTGACTTAGACTAGATCTAGATTGGCTACAAGGAGACAAGGATAGGGAGGAGGAGATGGAGGGGAGGGGGGAGATGGAGGAGAGAGAGGAGATGGGGAATAGGCTATGGAGGCAGATCCACTGGCACAAGGATCTACGCTAAGACAAGAGGAAGGATACGAATGGGGACTTTCTTATAGCCAAAACCAGCCAGGAGGGCTAGGAGGGAGGAGAGAGGGGATAGGACAACACCACCACCAGATCCAATAACATGGATCCAATCCCTTGAGGAGATAGTGTCTAGGGCAGAGCGTAGACTATAGGAGGTCACTGTAGAGAGGGTTAGCCTATGTAGGGAGAGAGATGCAATAAAGTAGGTGGGGGAACACTTATAGGCAGAGAGGGATAGACTCCTCCGAAAGTGGGACAAAATGATAGCAGCCATGGATGTTGTAGAGCATGTACGGTGGAGGACAAAGGATATAGTGGCCCACTACTAGAGGGAGAGGGATAAGGCTAGGAGTTAGGAAGGATCTAGTGAAGGAGGGGGGAGATATGGATGGGATGATCGAGAGACAAACAATAGAGATAGAGGCACTATATCATCAGGCTGAGTACTACAGGGCTCATTATGAGAGAGTAGTACTGGCAGATCAGAGGGATCAGTATGTGCCACCACCAAGGGCGAAGGAAGTTAGTTTCCCTCGTAGTGGAGGATGCAATAGGGGGACAAGGAGATCCAATCGTAGTATAGGTGGATTGAGTAGGAGGACCCATATAGAGGCTAGTACAGGGTCAACATTAGGATCCACATAGGGATTCTAAGGACAAAGCGAGGGACAGGGACCTACATAGTCACCCTAGAGAATTTTGAGAGGATTGATGCAGATGATCATGTGGAGATATTTTTGTTGTACCTTTTACAAGATGCAGAGATTCATATATTCAATGTATTCATTTTTGCAACCCCATGCAGTATTTTTTGTGAACATGTGAGGTGATCATTTTTTATTGATATATTGTATGTACTTGATTCTTTTAGGATCAAATGTACCAGATGATGTACATATGTATAAATTTGCACATATAATTTGACATACATTAATGATATATATGATAGAAACTCTATTTTGGTATGTATATTTGGTACTTTTATGTGTTTTTGATGCATGGATGATGTATGGTGTATGGATGCATATGATATGAGATTCTGACATGTTTGTGATACAGGATGTGATAACCTATGAATGTATGATCTATTCTCTATATGCGATGATTTATTATGCGAGTCTATATGCTATATGCAATGGATTGATTGATTTGTGATGCAAGATGTGATGCAATTATACATGTGTGATATGAGATGATGTGTTTATGACATGATGTGCATGGATTATGTGCTAACCTATGTGCTATGTAGGATGCGATATTATGATGTGATGCATGGGATTATGACTGTATGATATTTAATGATTAGTAGACTATGTGTGTTGGATGCAATGTACATGGAATATACATGATGTATATAGATTATGTGCTAACCCATATGTGTTGTAGGATGTTATGCATAATGCTCAACCGAGACAAGGAAAGGATGGCAAGATGGATGACAAGACCAAGGGATGTGTGCACATTCCCGAACATGATAGAGGATGAAGAAAGACAAGGTGAATACAATTCAATGGAAATGAAGATATCATGGAGTGCGAGCACCTGCAAAAAATGAGATGCCATGTAGTGAGCACTTATTTTGATCTAGCATTATTTGTGAGTCACCAAGGTATAAAGAACTAGGGTGGAATTCCACAGCCAATGCATGGACTAACACATATAAATAGACATGCAAGGTTAATCTAGTACCACACATAGCTACAAAGACCCTATAGGAAATGGTGCTAGAACAACCACAAGTAGAATACATGCTCTAATGTAACATGAGATAATCGAGACCTCATGAGGGTATAACAAGGAAAACATCAAGAAGACATGCCAAGAACAAACCCAAAATCAACAAGACTGCATCCTAAGCCTTTTTATTCCTAGTGCACCATGATATAAAACATTGTGATGACTAAGAAGTAATGGGACCCGAGGAGATTTGAAAAAGATGAACGAAGATAAAAAAAATAATCAAAGCCAACACAAGTGTCTTAGATGCCTTTTGTCGAGATGATGATGAACTGATGAGGATTGGTGATACTGTCTGAATAGAGGAAGGATACATCCTATGCAAGCTGATGATGGCATGATAGATCAAAGAGACTAACCTACAAAAGGGAACCTGATAGACATGCAATGACCAAGATGTTAAATAATATATGTTGAAGAACTTGCTGAGAGGATATGATATCAAAGGACAAGAATGACACACAATATGTACAATGACACTTATATACAAGGCATCCTATATACAATCGACACTATGCACAAAGGACCGAACACAAAAGGGGATTATGTACAAGGACTATATACAAGCGAAGCATGAGAAGAAATAGACGGAGGTGAAAAATGAGTAAGCGAATGCAGGTAGTGTGTGATACTGCACAAAAAAGAGATGGAGATGATGAAGAGGCAAATGTGGGCGGGTAATAATGGGTACTGCACCATGGAAAGATGGATGTGAGGACCAAGGGATAATGGAACTGCTCTTTCAATATAGTGTCTTTTGCTAGGTTTTCACCATATGTACATGTCCAAGACACTTGTTTGCCAAGTTTTCACCATTGGACGAATTTATTTCTCTTTACTATTTTTTCCATTTCTTTTTTTTTTCGCAATTTTCTGATTTTTGGAATATTTGATATTTTTTGATTGTGAACATGAGGTACACTACTACGAACTAGGCATAGAATATCTTCAAGTGGAGGATGTTGACGGGTTCATTGGGAGGATCCCCTTCTAGAGTTGATAACTGATATGCCTCTGAACCATACTTTACGGTGACCACATATGGACCAAGCCAGTTGGCTTCAAATTTTCCTTTCTTTTCTCACTCTTGTTTATTTATGGGATTTTCTTGGAGTACTAGATCACCTACTTCAAACTCATGAGGGTGAAACTTCTTCTGATATTGCATCTTAAGGAATATCTAATATATTTGTAGATGATCATAGGCTTTCTAATGTTGTTCATCAAGGAGATCTAGTTGAGCTAGTCTCACTATTCTACAGTCTTCATAAAAAACAAAGTCTTTCAAGGATATGCACAGTGATGGAAATTTGACCTTGATTAGTAAGACTGTTTCTGCATCATAGACAAGGGAATAATGGGTGGCCCTAGCAGGAGTATGGATACCGGTGTGATAGGCCCAAACAATGAGGTTGAGATGGAGCTACCAATTATGGCCAATTTCATTGACAACTTTCTTTAGGATATGAAGCAAGGTTTTATTAGTTGCCTCAGTGGTGCAGGAGCACCCTTCCAAACTCTTTCTCTTTCTTTGTCTAGTTGGTGTTATGCTTCTTTAGAAGCCATTGTACATAAAATAATGAGCCATGTGCTCATAGGTCCTAGGTAGGGTCCTAGAGGAGATCTTAGGGGTCATAAGTCAAGATTGTGATTTTCTTGAAAATAGAGGGTATGTGTGTCCTGGAGGTGTTTAGGGGTCCTTCATATCATTGTGGTGTCCTTAGGTTGGCCCATTGTGGGTCTAGGAGTCATGAAGAGCAACATTGGGAAAGTTGCTCAAAAGTTGCATGACAACTTTTAAAAGTTGTCAAGTAACTTTTCCACCATGATGTCAAAATCCTTAGGTTGGCATGGAAAACCCTAAATGTAGCACATTGACCAAGGTATGGGTAGTATAAGTACTTGCAAACCCTAAGTTCATGGGTTGGATGTCAAACTTTGTACAACCCTAGCAAAAAGATCAGACTGAGACGGTAAAACTGTTACCTGTCAGTTTGTATGAAGTAATCAAGCAAGTTAATGGATTGAGAAATGTTTAAATATGTGTGGAATATTTTTCATGGTGTAAATAATTTCATTTCAAGCAATTAGTTTAGGTTTTTATTTGCAGATTGAGTGTGTTTGTAAATAGTCTGTAAATTGTCTTCTTATTATCCAGTTTTGGATAGGATTGTGTAAATGGCTGCATAACTCCATTCCCCATTGTGGAACCACCATGAAACCATGGGGAATGAGAGTGCAGACCTTGTATCATCCTAAAAAATAGGCAGGGCCCTTGGAAATTTAGGAAGTCCAAGCAAAGACCCACTCCTAGGCGAGACTGGACAGTGCCCGGTTAGGAGAGGTTAGATTGCAGAGGTCTTGGAGAGTAATGTTGGATAGAGGAGAGTACATCCTTTGGAGGAGGTGTAGAGGAGTGTTAGAAGCATCATTGGTGTGAAGGAGGAGCCTCCACCAATCCAAAAAAGGTGGCTAACACACAAAACCTTCACTGTGACCCAGGCAGACCACAAAACCCTCACAAAACCCTTAAAAAACCCCAAAATTTGACCTAGGCACTGTACGACCACTTGGAGGCCCAAAACCTAGAAAATCCTTGAGCCCTTGCCAATTGAATGGCAGTCCATTTTGGGAGTTAGGGTTTTTTGTGCATCATTTGTGAGAGGGAGCCCTAGAAGACCGGTTAGGAGGCCTAATTGGTCCCAATCCTTGTAGCCCTGTTTTGTAGGCAAAAACACAAAACAGTGAAATCGATAGAAAGGATGAAGGTAGCAACTTCTTGGGGGCACATGGAGGGATGTAAAACATGGTTTAAGACCTGATTTAACCTTGCTAAGACCTTGGAAAGTGTGGAACAAGCCTTAGCCCTTATTAGCCATAGTAAGGGATTTTGAGTCTCATGAGTAGGTGAGACCCTAGCAGTAGCAAAGCAACTCATTGGTGGGTGGATTGGGCAAGGTTAGGGGATTCCTCAAGCAAAGGGAGTCCTAGAGACCCTAGGGTGTGAGGAGAACACCAGGTGATCCAAGGAAAGGATCTAGGAGTATAGACTAGGCTAGTCTATCCCAAACCCCATCCCATCACTCAACTTGGTCGTTCTCTTGGGGGTAGTATGATGTAGACCAATGGTTTTGAATATGAAAGGTAGAATAGAGATCGCACATATGTTGGTTTTTGAAGAAGGTTCCATTATCGGTAATGATGGTGGAGGGGAACCCATAATGGTAAATAATGTGGTATAGGATAAACTTGGACACTTGTACACCAGTAGTGAGGGTCAGGGGAATGGCTTCCACACACTTGGTAAAATATCCAGTTGCAACAATGATAAACTTATGTTTATCTAAGGAAGAGGGATAAATATTACCAATGGGGTCAAGGCCCTCAAGGCCCCATGTAGAAAAATGCCATGGTTTAGTTATTGGTTGCAAATCCTGAGTTGGAACACAGATCAAATCTCGGTGTTGTTGACAAGGTGCACACTTCTTGATGAATTCACAACAATCATGTTCCATGGTGGGCCAGTAATATCCCACTCTTAAGAGCTATTTAGAAAGACCATATCAGCTTGTATGAGCACCATAAGTACCAGAGTGCACTTCTTTCATTGCAAGATTAGCTTTGTTCAAATCTAAACATC
This sequence comes from Cryptomeria japonica, assembly GCF_030272615.1. Classification (NCBI taxonomy): domain Eukaryota; kingdom Viridiplantae; phylum Streptophyta; class Pinopsida; order Cupressales; family Cupressaceae; genus Cryptomeria; species Cryptomeria japonica. The sequence continues at coordinate 632,384,092 of NC_081407.1, forward strand.
TAGAAAGGATGTCATGGTAGCCATGACAATATAGATTATCCCCTATGAGGGTGAATTGGGCACAAAGATGAATAAGGTTTTGACGTTCATTGCGGGATATGTTTGGGTGAAGGGTACCATCTTTAAGATAGGCATGTATTTCATGGTACTAGGGCTCAATTAGGGTTCAACGATGTTGCACAACATTTCTATGTGTGATGTCTCAAATGTTGGTTGTAGGAGATTCTCAAGTAAAAATTCATATCTTGGACTATCTGACCCAAAATCAAGAAGTGATCTGATGGTGGCCATTGCATCAGTTGCTTTATTCTGAACCTGAGGAATCTGGTCAAATGTGGTGCTTTGAAATTTTTTCCTTTAGGTCATTGACCATCCTTTAGTATGGCATGATTTTGTCATCCTTAGTTTTATATTCATCGTTTGTTTGGCAGATGATGAGATGTGAATCTCCATAAACCAAGAGATCTAATATATTCCACTAAATGGTTTTTTCAAAACTAGTGATCAATCCTTTGTATTTAATGATGTTGTTCGTACATGGGAAGGACAACTTGAATGAATTGGGGATGAGGTCACCTTGAGAAGTGACAAATAGGAATCCTCACCCCACTCCTTTTTGTGTATGTGAACCATCGAAGTTAAGTTTCCAGGGGGGTTGTCTAATGGAACAAACATACTCATCAGAAAGTTTCGTGACTAATGGATGAACATCAATCAATGGTATTTCCACTAGTTGATCAACACTAACCTGCCCCTTGATGGCCTTTCTATCCATATATTGGATGTTAAACTCACTGAGAAACATAACCCAGTTGGCCATGCATCTTGTTAGGGTTGTCTTGGAGAGAAGGTACTTAAGAGGATTAGTTTTACATGTGAGCTTCAGTGTATGACTTAGCATGTAGTGTCACAATTTTTGAGAACAAAACACGACAGCTAAACATGCTTTTTCTAGGATAGAATAATTAAGCTTGTATTCAACCAAGGTTTGACTGATGTAGTAGATTGCTCTTTTTTTTCCTTGGTCATCATGTTGGGCAAGAACTGCCCCCACAGTTGTTGAAGTAACTGAAATGTATAAAAGCAATGGACGACCTGGAATGGGTGGCATTAGAATTGCGGGATGAGTTAGATATTCTTTTATCTTATCAAAAGCTTGTTGGCATTTGGAATTCCATTTAAAGTCTGCACCTTCTAAGAAGATATGTAAATGGCTAACACTTGTTTTCAAGTTGGGTGATGAAGTGTCAAACAGATTGTAGTTTTCCTTGTGAACTACACATATTTTTTAATGTTTTGGGAGGAGGCATCTCTAGAATTTCTTTGACCTTTTTGAGGATCAACCTTGATACCACGCCTCAATACTATGAATCCTAGGAGCTTACTTGACGTAACACCAAACACACACTTTTTAGGGTTTAGGCACAATTTATACTTATCCGGACACTTAAATATTTGTTCTAGGATTGTTGGATGTTTGGCTTTAGTATATGATTAACATAGTATGTCATCCACATAATCTTCCATTATCTTATGCATAAGGTCATGAAATATCACTATCATGGCGCGTTAGTATGTGGAACCTACATTTTTTTTAGACCAAAAGGCATGACTTGGTAACAGAAGGTTCCCCATAGTATGGTAAAAGTTGTCTTATGCTAATCTTCTTCTGCTATCATTATTTGATTATATCATGAAAACCCATGCATGAGGCAAAGCATTTCATTTCCTGTCATCAAATCAACAAGGATGATGTGTGGGAGTGGAAAATCATCTTTTGGATATGCCTTATTTAGATATCTAAATTCTATACATACTCTGATTGCCCCACAATATTTTGAAACAAGTACCATATTGGAGATCCATTCTGAATAGTAAATCAAGTGGACGAACTTAACTTCTAGGAGCGTTTCCAACTCTACTTTGACCAAGAGTGCAATTCTAGGATGCATATTTTGTAGCTTCTGTTTAACCATTTTTGCATTGGGATTAACTGCAAGATGATGAACTACCCATTCAGGATGAAGGCTAGGCATGTCTACATAATACCATGCGAAGTTAATGGGCTACTTGTGAAGAAATATCAAAGAATACTTGAAATTCATCCTCAGATAAAGATTCAACCACCTGAGTGATGCGTGGATTTTTCATTATGCCCAAATTTATCTCTTTGGTCTGATCTATGAGGATGGGCCATCGCCTGGGAACATAATCGTTGATGAGAGGAAGAAGGGAATCCTCATCTTCTGGCACCTCAGAGAGGTTTTGAACAGAAGATACACCTTTTATTTTTACTATTTTATGGTCAATGGGTGCCTCAAAGAGGTTTTCACCATGAGATTTGATTTTTTACTTCTTTTTGACTTTTGCGGTTAATGATTCCTTCTTCCTTGAAGTATCCTTAAGGATCCAAATTATACACCGTGTTCTATTTAGGGTGGTAGTAAGGTGCAAACTCAGTTGGCCCCATAAATTGCAGGAGCATTGTCTCATTTTGAATTATGTCTAGGTGTGCAACGGTTTGACCCTAATCAATGAGTTCAAGATGGCAAAGAGGAAGGTCAATTAGGAGGATGGATGTATCAAAGAGGTTATATGTGCCATAGGTGGAGGAGGAATCTATTTCATTGTACGCTTGTTTGACAACCTCCTCAGGGACATCTTCGAGATCGACCAATGCATTTTCATTATTTTTAGAAGTGCCAACCAAACTTGAGGCTTCATTAGAGGGACATCCAAAACCAAGCCCTTGATGGTGGATAGTGGGAGTTGGTTCAATAAGTCTTCTGATGCCTTGTTCTTCTTGTCTTAACCACCTTGATAATTCTACTTTTGAGTAGCCAACTTATGGGTGACTGGATATTTCACCTTGAGCTGCTTGAGGTGAGTATCATTATCTATAGAGATATCTTTGTAGAGCCATTGATTAATGTCTCCTTCTATGACCTCGTGGTTAATCTCTCATTGAGATTGGAATGTGATAGAGCCATACTGTTAGACCACATGTTTTTTCTTCTTCGGTTCTTTGGTAGTTTTCCATTAGCATGTTGATCTAGAGGTAGGGCACCTATTGAACATACCTTGCAAGGTGTACCTGCCACAACTAGCATTGTTGATCTTGAGTTGGGGGAAGGATGAGGAGATGGAAGTCTTTTCTTTTGCAGTGGCTAGTATGGCATCAAGGTCAACATATGAAGATGATGGAGTGGCAGATGGAGTTCCAATGTTGGTACTTGGGCAATGATGAGAGTATGGAGATGAAGCCTTGAGAGTACGACAATACTCAAATGGTTGAGAATCACCATAGATCATGATTTCACATCCTTGAAATTGAAACTTGAGGCATTGGTGATAGGTGGAAGGGATGGCCTACATGGCATGGAACCATGGGCGACCAAGGAGGATATTAAATAGCAAATCAAGATCAAGGATATGGCACAAGGTGCTCTATGTTATTGGGCCCACCTGAATTAGGAGATTGATCATCCCTACTAAACTCCTTTTAGCGTAATCATATGCCTTGATAGTAATGCATTGATTATGCATGTCCACGACAGTGTACCCCACATGAGTAGCAAATCTCAAAGTACATAGATTTAGGGAATAACTATTATCAATCAAGACTCATTTCGCTTTGTTTCATTTAACGGTGGCTTCAATATTTAGTGGATGAATATGGTCAGGATCTAGGACCATAGCATTAGATTGAGTAAAACTGAGATGGTAAGTGGAAGACAAATAGGCTACCATATCCTGGAACTGCATGGGATCTATGTTACTGGGAACATGGGCTTCTTGCAACGTGCATGTGAGGATCTCCTGGTGAGTAGGTGAAGCTTTTAGCAAATCCAAAATGGAGATCTATGCAAGAGTTTTCCCTAGGTACTCAAGGATATTGTATTGCATAGATACTAACACTGCTGGGGTGACATTGGGTGCGGGAGCTCTAAGGACTAACATACGAGCCCTCCTAGTAGTTACTGCACATTGAGTATCAACCCCTTTAACGTGAATCATGTTAATATTGATCTTTTCAATTTTATTTTTAGAGCATTTTTAATTATTATTTATGCTTTTTTCTTAAGTTCGCTTAGTTGTGCTTCTAGTTTAGCAAGAGTTGAGCATTTTTTTTAGCTCCTTATGATTTCACTTCAGTTCTCCTAAATTTAGCCAAGGACATCTTTGTGCTCTCTATATAAGCACATCATTATGCATTGTAATTTCATCCTATAATCTTGGCTTTTGATGAATATGGCATATTTTTCTTGGTACTCTCATTTGTGGATGGTGTTCTAGTTTGTTTTCTGATCTTGCAAGCTTTTATTGTAAACTTTTGTGTTGTGAAATTAAACATTTATCTCTTAACCACATCCTCTTAAATTTGAAGGGGCATATTTTTGGATCCTTATCTAATAGGAAACAAAATTCTATAGGGAAGTGTTTTGATCCATGTAATTGTAGGATGGACAATTCAAAGGTAATAGGAAGCCTATCCCAATCCCCCAAAATTAAAAAATCTACCTATTTTTTTTATCAATACCATAAATCCTCATATCCTTATTCATCCAAGTGAAATTTCTATTATTTGGAGTCATTTTTAGTAAATGATTATCAAAAAGGAAATTCTATTAATCTACTTGAAGTTAAGTTTTTTATTAAGATAAACGGGTTTTACAGAGACCCGAAATCCAAATCCATCAAAAAATAAACAAAGTTAAACCAGAGTCTAAACAACCGCTAAAGAACGATAGAAACAAGGGAAGCACCCCAAAGAGATTAACGACAAAAAACATAATGCAAGCAAAAAACACAAGCCAAAAGCGACTAAATGAGATCTTTCATGAGCTCATCATTCCTCTGGATCATCCTATTGTTGATCTCTTGGAGTTCTTCCATGATAAATCTTGAATTGCCCCTTTCTTGGTTTTTTCTTATGGTCCTGGTAGAGGGCCCCATGGAGGTTTGCACATCTTGGTTCTTCTTGTCCAAGTTGATGTCTAAGGACAAGTCAGATCTGATCAGTTGAGATTTTTGAATGCCAATTTTCTCGTTCACTCTTTTGTGTCATTTTGCACTGTTATACATTGCCTCCTTACTAATCTCCACCAAGCCCTTGAGTTTACCCTTTAAATTCTTAATATCATTCTCTAGCTTGTTAATCCTAGCCTCATACTCTATTTTCATGACCTTGATATCTTCCATAATTTTTTAGCTCAGCTTTAGGAGTTTATTGTTTTTATTAGGTGTCAAAATCTTAGTGAAAGAGTCTATTATGTCTTTGATCCCTTGTTTTAGAAATTTAATTTCACCAAAAAACCAGTGAAAACATTTCTCTTGGTTGGAAAACAAATTACCCAAGAGCCTATCAAAACCTATTTCGTCACTTTTAAGCTCATTAGGGTCCATAATAAGGGGAATATCGAGTTTAATTTCATCCTCCCCTTTTTCTTGAGTCTTTTTCTTTTTAATATTTTGTGGGTCCAAATTTTGAGATTGAGATACAGGGGTTTTCAACTTTTTCACTGCCCATCTAGGTGGATTTTTGCTTTTCCTGCTACTAGTAGTACCAGGAGTGGGTTTTTGCAAGGGACCCTCATCCTCCAAGGGTTTATATTTAGAGTCATCCAATACATGGATGTCATTCCAATTCATGGAAACCCCTCCCTCCTCCTCACCAAAATCTATATCTAAAACATCATGCACATCTTGGCTAGCTAAGGGTTTGGGGCTTCTCAAAACAAGGGAGGGTTTAACCTCATGAGCCTTAGCATACTCCATAATCAAGAGGATTAACCCCTCATGAAAAATTGGATTTTCCTCATTTTCACGATGCTTATGAATAGAATGCTCAAGAGAAGACAGTAAATAGAACATCATTGAAATTCTTTTGTCATGCCTAAAGTGATTCAAAATAGTGAAATGATAAGTAAAAATACTTGCAAATTGGACATCCAAATTTATGTACCTCATAATGAACTCTGCCATATCCACCCAAAGCTTCAGAAAATCCTTTTGGTTGTAGCCTCCATCCAAGTTTTTCCCGACTCTACTTCTCTTTCTCTTTTTGTCATAGAAAATTGAAAGGGCTTCTTCCAAATTTTTCCTTTCCCTGTAGAATTTTTTCCCATCCATACTTAGCCTAGTAATCTCAGCTATGAAGGGTTCATCTACCTTAAATTTAGCACCCCATTGTTCCAGTTTTTAACAAACATTTCTATTAGCTTGTGGTTCTAGCCATGGAGTTTTCTAATATATGGTTCTAGACCACCATCCACAACTTCCCTCCATACCTCTACATTTTTCTTTTATATCTCACACAAGGATAGTTCCATTCTATTCTTCTCCGCCCCCCCATATAATTTTTACCTCTGTAATTTTTAGCGTTTACACTAAAACTAGGCTTCAAACAAGCGATAAAAAACTAGGCCCAGAGGAAAAATTTGGAAGGTCACCACCACTTCTTTCTAGGAATGGCTTTACATGTGTGAAAATATTTCATCATTAATGCTCTATCAGAGAGATATTTTCAACATCCTTTCACGCCATTTCACATAATTGAAATGGAAAGGATTCCTCTTCCCACCACCATTTTTCATCATCCCTGGCAATGCCAAGATTTGCCACATGGTCTGCAGGCATGTTTCCCTCCCTAAAAACATGTGAGATTTGAATTTCTTCAAGTTTGACAATCATTTCAAAGCACTCCTGCATTATATGATTAATCATCTAGTTGAGGGTTGTCTTTTTAATTAAACAGTTGATTATGTTTAGCGAATCACTTTCCAGCCAGGCCTTCTTTAACTCTCCACAAAGAGCCATTTTAAGCCCAATGTAGCCTGCATTTGCATTATCATAATGGTTTGTCTGCCCAGTGGGAGTGCACTTGAAGTTATGTTACCTTGGCCACAACCCCCTATATTTTTATATTCCATTTAGGGTAGCATTGAAATCTCCACCAATGATCATTCTCATCTCCCCCAAATTTTGTGGGACATCTTCAAATGCTCTCCACAATTCCTTTTTTTCATTATAACATTCAGGTTATACACATTGATGATGACAACCAAATCCATTGTGATTATCTTGATCTTTATTGGATGTGAATTTCTATTTTTTGTTACCCCTCCAAGTTGAACACTATTCCAATTCCAAAGGATACACAAACCTCCAAAGTCTCCACTAGCATCAACAATGGCCCTTCTAAAATCTCCATTTTTGCATAACCTCTTTGTGTTTGCCTTATCCAATTTTATTTTTTGGATTAAAACTAGGTCTCATTTCACTTGATCAAGAGATGTCTTGATCAAGGGACATTTTACAGGGGCATTAATGCCCCTAACATTCCAATTCGAGTCTTTGATGGTGAATTAAGAAGGGAGAGTTCATTCCTAGATTGTAGTTTCATTTGGCCCTTGGCCCTGCTAGCTAGCTCTAACTTAACATGGTTAGATTTATGACCTCTCTACTTTTTTTCCCCCAACTTAAATTTCATACTCTACCTAGTCTTCCTGACCTGCCTACCTCTAACATTAGAAATATAGTCATACTTGCCACTACCTTAAGATTCATTATTATTGTCTATATTAAACTATTCTACTATCTCTCTTGTCATTGGCATCTCATTCCCCTTCTCTTCAAGTCCACTAGTTGGAATGGGCATAACCATCTCTATTTAGGCTTCACATTTTTTCCTCATGTAATTTTTCCTCGATCGTCTATCTGTTTACTTGGGTTGGGGATGGCTCACAAGATTTTTGATCATCTAAAATAAAGCAAGTTTCTCTCCCCCCTCTATGTTGTCCTTTATCATGATGAACCTTCTTTTAATCTATTTTTGAATGACTCATTTTCCTACAAGGTTTACAGATTTCAACCTTTTCTTCCACCTCAACTTTTTGGTTGCATAATTCTATTTCTAATCTCATTTCATTTTTTTGTTGGAGAGTAGGGATGGGTTTCAAACTTATGTAAAGCCTTGCATATATACTATAGTCTCTATCTTTTATTTTCTCATTGATTAGCATAAAGGTGCTCACTTTCTCCCATATTGATCAGAATGTTTCTTCACCCTAATATCCTATTGGCAAATTATAAAGTCTAATCCATATAGGTAACTCTACCATCTATTCCTTTAAATAATTTAAGTTTAGGATCCAATCCTTAATGTAAGAACCTAATCCTCCCATCAAGTGTGGTCCATTATTTAAAATCTATCTTTTTGATCTTTCAATAGGACATTCCACCAAGTAGAAACCATTGGTTAGGGTTTTAAGCTTCATATATTTCCCCTATTGTTGCTCCACTCAAATTTTGAATTTTTCAAGAGCAAGCCACTCCCCAACCTATTTCATAAAGAAATCTCTTTCCTTCATTTCCTTTACATTATTTTTGAAACTTCATTTCCATCGAGATCAAAGGAAATGCATTGAATACTCTTAGGTTTAAGAGAAATATTATTCACACCTATTAAATGAGGATTCCCCTTTGGTCACAAGATATTTATATGTTGGGGTGTCTCAATTGATTTCTGATTATTACTGAAATGTCCCCATTTTTGCTCCTTCAATTTTGTAGAGTGTCTCCTTCCTTGTGGGTCATAATACCTATATTTTATGGGGTTCCATTTTCCTTCCTTTTGTTGACTTGCCCATCCCTAAGATCAATTTTTCTATAGTGCTTGTGCTTGAGATTGTTGAGTTGGATTGGATCTAACTCCACCCCATCTCCTTCACCTTTCCCCAAATTGGTAGTTCCATGACCAAAACCTTAGAGCACCATGATTTAAATCTGTAATTTCACAAGTGAAAATTAAACCAAATATCTTCCATCTAAATAAGAAGTGCCACATTCATATATTTTCAATCTATTGTTGAAGTGTTTCTCTTGATCCACATTTAATTTTAACATTTTTTCTATTTTCTCGCTGTAATACCACTCCTTTCTATCATCTAACCAATTTTTTTATGTTTCATTAACATATTTTTTACTTTGGATTTTCAAGCTCTTATGAATTAGTATTTGATATATATCCATTATATATTTTACTTATGGTAGAATATTTTAATTATCAAATAAAATTAGAAAGCATGTTGCACTCGTTGCATATATGCAAGTAAATAGATATGAACATTTAATATTAAAGAACCATGAATGATAGAAAAGACATTTGATATTTTTAATCTAGATATTGTTAAATATCGATAATTTACTTTAAAATAGTTCTTATCTATTTCATGACACATTATCTAAATAACTTCTTCCTTAAGGTATGCATATCATATTAGGAAAACCATGTCACTTCTAAAGTTTTACAAATTGAGATACCTAAAATTTTAAAAAAATTCTTCTCCTAAAATTTGCATATATTTATGTTTAACTCATTTATGTATCTATTATATCTTTACAAGTGTAGATGCAATTTGTAGTAATGTTTAAAATTTGTGTAAACTTGATGGTATGAAGAATGTTTAGTGGGTGTCAAAGAAGTGCATGAGTAAAAAAGATGATACCCATTAAAATATATTTCTTAGATAGATTTTCTAGATATATTTTTTTTAAATGTTATAAAAAAATATCTTGCACTTCAAAATGGCAATACTGGTAGAAAACAAAATGTGTTTCACTTAATCCTATACATTTAAAATTCATTTAAAGAAATTTGAAAGAAAGATATGTATTTGTTTGAGGGAATATTTTTTTGTCCGAATAATTGAAAAAAAAGACATGTTGTATCAAATAAGACTAGTGTTACACAATAATTGAGAAGACAAAATTTGTTTTGATTGATGAGATAATTCCTAATATTGATCATGAGTAGCCAATTAATTTTTCTATATCCAGAGGTTTAACTCCACCAAGTAGTAATAGAGAATTTGTTTGTTGTTCAAAAAATAGGCCTTTGTTTTTATTTTGCTTTGTGTTTGTTATATTTCTGCAATTTGATTATTGTTGTTATGGTGTATTCTTTGCTATTTTATTTGATTAATCAGTTGGCTCAGAGGAGACAGAGTAGTTTTAGATTCTACAAGTGGTATCAGAGTAGGTAAAATTGTTTTGGGATAAAGTTTTATTGTTAGAATTTTGCCAAAGATAATCATGTCGAGTTCTAATAGCATGCCCATTCCATAATTTGATGGGAATGACTATGATTATTGGTGCATTAAGATGCTGACCTTTTTGATTGGAAAATATTTGTGGGAGATTGTTGAATCAGGTTACGAGGAGCTAACTGATTGGAATGCCCTTATAGCCAATGAAAGAACAACAAGAAAGGAAGCAAGGAAAATAATGCTCAAGCTTTGTTTCACATTCACATAGCTCTTGATAAGAGATTATTTCCAAGAATATCAGGAGCAACAACTACCAAAGATGCCTGGAAGACTCTACAAGAATCTTACCAGGGTAGTGATCAAGTTAAGGTGGTGAAGCTTCATACATTGAAACGAGAGTTCAAGAATTTGAAGATGCAAGAAGATGAAAGTATAAGTGATTATTGTGTCAGAGTCAAAGATGTGGTCAATAAAATGGCTACACTTGGCGAAACTGTAAGCAATGAAGTTTTGATAAAAACGGTATTGAGATCTTTGATTCCCTGATGGAATCATTTTGCCATAATCATAGAAGAAAGCAAGGATTTGACAAAACTACAATTTGATCAATTGGGTGGATCCCTGATGTCTCATGAAGAAAGATTGAAAGATTCTTTTGAAGGTGTAGAGAAAGCATTTTCCTCTAAATTGCAAATCACAAAAAATGAAGATGCAAGCAGCAGTAGTGCCAGAAGCAATCAAGGCCAAGATAAAGGGAAAAACCAAAATTCTTCAAGAGGTAGAGGCATAGGTGGCTCAAGAGGAGGAGGTGGTTCCAGAGGAAGAGGTAGAGGAAAATTCAATAAGATAAATGTTCAATGTTACCATTGTAACAGGTATGGCCACTTTGAAAGAGAATGCAGATTGAAAGAAGATTAAAGTGCTAACTATGCTCAAGAAAGTAGTGATAATCCTCCAGTCACTTATGTTTATCTTATGCCAAAGGTGAAAATACTAATAAAGATGTTTGGTACCTAGATTTTGGATGCTCTAACCATATGACAGGGAATGAGAAGTTGTTTTCAACAAAGGGGTATATGCACGAAGTTGTGGTACCAAAAAGGTGCCACACTTCAAAAAAAAATTAAAAAGAACATAAGGCGCATGCACTATAGGGCGCACGCCCTATAGTGCACATGCCTTATAAGGCGTATGTGCATTGTAAACAACAAAAAACCTTGCTCCGCATTTCTACATTCCAAACCCACGTTTTGGCATTTTTGGGTGCTATTTTCTTGCACTCGCCCTTTGTAAAAGCTTGAAATTGGGCACTAAGAAGTTGTCCATCTCTCATCAAAATACCACCATGCCATCGAAGAGCTCAAAGAGGTATGTATTTTTATTTTCTTATTGTCATTTTTTTTATTAATTTGAAGATTAAACTAGGTTTATTGATTTAAATTTATTTTCATTATTAGGAAATGAGATTAGACAAGAAAATGAAGAAGAAGCACATCAATCAGCTCCTCATGAAGACCATATTGAAGAAGAAGCACATCAAGAACCTCCTACAATCCCTAGACACCCCATAGGTACACAAGAAAACCTATTAGGTCAAATAGAAAATAGCCAAAAAGAGCTTGAAGGTTTAATCACAAGGCTAAAAGATCCCACTAGAACAAACTCCCATAGGACAAACCTTGCCAATTCTTTGCAATCCATTGTATCTCACATACAATCTGTGAGTGGGCAAATAAATTTTTGGTCCCGTAAGAAGGAAGAACAAAAGCAATTTTATGCTGACAAATTATCATATGCGGTAGTGAAGAAAAAGAAAATTAATAAATTTGACTTGTGTGCTCTTTTTACGGACCCCCGAACGAATCAACCTTTACACCCTAGATGTAGGAGATTCCCTATTCATTGGTGTCATCATGAAGGGATTAAGAACAATTTTTGGGATAGGTGGTGGATGGTTTTTGATCAGCCCACATGCAATAATCATGAGGTACCCCAATACTTTTTGAGAAAACTGTACTGTGAGTTTGTCCTTAATGAGATCCCAAACTATTTTGATTTTCTAGATTTCCAAGGTAGAGGTGGGGGTTCCTCACATGATAGAGAGGGTGCAGAGCGTGATCCAAATCTCCCACCAAGACCCTTGGCTAGACCTATGGTGGAGCATGTTATTATTTCTTCCATTGTGAAGGAGAGTATTGAGGTCGAAACTCTAGACTCGATTAGCTCACTCACTCAGACCCTTATATAGTATGCTAGTCCTCTAGTAGAGAGTGATGTGAGTGATGATGTTGATTCTTCTAGGCATCAAGTTCCAACTCATTTTTGTCGATCTTGTGGTTCTCTTTGCACTTATGATCCTAATAGTTCTAAGAATGCACGTGCACGAGCGGAGTTTGCTATAGAGAACATTGTCATGACAGAATCCTTACGGAATAAAACATTTGGCATGATACCCAAGTGAATTTCATTACAAGTTCATTTCATTCTTTTTATTAAATCTTATATGTAAATTTGAGAATATATCTAAATTAGTAAATTATTATGATAAAAAATCAGGGTCAAAGTGTTCACAATACTAGCAACATTCTTGTAGCACCCTTTTTCACTACTTTGTCAACTCCACAGGTATGCAACGAGTGAAAAAATATAATTATTATATGTAGATAGTTGAACCTTATGTGAATGATTTTCTAATTACTCATTCTGGATGTCAAATAGTTTGATGCTAGAGCTTCAACATCAACACCTCGTAGTGTATTTCATCGACAATCTTTCACCCAGGTAAACAATTTATCTTTAATGTTGTTATTAAATAATATAGATAGTTTTGGTGATTAATCAATATACTTTGTTTAATTTTCAGATGTTGAATTCAGAGACTCCTCCTGTTGTCCACGCGTCAATGGAGCACGGTGTTGCTGCAGCAGTAGCAAGTTCAACTGCTTTAACAGAAGTATGAGACATATTTGTAAATTTAGTAAATTTAGCATTACATTTGTTATCTTAATAATATGTTATTGAAAATTTTAACGACACTTGTATTTAGTTTAATTTATATTGTGATGCTTACAGGAGGGGCTTGTCACTCCAGATCATGAACGTGCACCTGTTGTGGATGAACATCATGATTATTTGTATGCGGTAAGTGACTATTCTATTATATGTCATTCTAAAATTCATTTTTTGTATATGCTAACATCATTCTTTTCATTGTATCAGGTGGAGTTACAAAAAAGTCTGGAGAGGAGGTCGAGTGGACGTACTCAAAAGACACCCGCATCATATACATCTCCATCCCCTTGACAAGCAAAGATATCTCGTGATCTGTTTCCTTCCCCTAGAGGGAAATGAATAGAATAGGGTCCTATGTTGTATGCCTATATGGCAATTTTGAACATATGTTTTGTATTACGAATATGTGACATTCTATCGCCATATGGGTTTTGGCAAGCTCCTATTTGACTTTATTGGATACCATGTTGTATGCCTATATGGCAAATTCGAACATATGTTTTGTATTACGAATATGTGACATTCTATGTCCATATGGCTTTTGGCAAGCCCCTATTTGACTTTATTGGATATCATGTTGTATGCCTTTATAGCAATTTTGAACATATGTTTTGTTTTATGAATATGTGAAATTCTAAGTCCATATGGCTTTTGGCAAGCCTATTTGTTTGTATTGGATATATTTGATAGTTTTAATGGTATACAATGTTGCATGGATTTGTAGCTTTTTGGTTAATGCAAATCATTTATCATGGTTATCCATAGTTGCAGTACAAATTATTAGATGAATAATTGCACAAAGTTTATTATTACTTAAGCTTTGAACCTAAATATGTGTTTGTAATCCAAGACACAAGCCACCCCGACACGTACGAGTTGATGGTTCGGTGTCGCAACATGACCCCACAGGATCGACGGATCGTTCTTATGATTAATGGGCACGAAGAAATGCGATGCCGAATATTGACAACTTTGAGCAATTTGAGCACTTGGGCGATTTGGCTGCTACGGTGTGGCCCACAATGATCGGATGAGATGGAGAGCAAAAAGAAGGCATTCCTAGCATAAACCCAGCCACCCTGACACGTACGAGTTGATGGTTCGGTGCCACGACGAGCGGATTGAAAGATGGGGCATTGTGCAACTTTTCATTGAACTCATCTGTCGCTTTTTGTCCCAACCGAGAAAGAGTCGCCACAAGCAACTGGATCAGAGTCTACCCAAACCGAGAGAGGATTTTTTAGAGTGCCATAATATGACCCCGTAGGATCAAATGGATCATTCTTATGATTAACAAGCATGGAGAAACGCGATGCCGAATATTGACAACTTTGAGCAATTTGAGCACTTGTGCGATTTGGCTGCTAGGGTGTGGCCCGCAACGATCGGGTGAGTTGGAGAGCAAAAAGAAGACATTACTAGCGTAAACTCAACCACCTCGATGCGTACGAGCTGACGGTTCGGTGCCACAATGAGCAGATTGAAAGATGGGGCATTGTGCAACTTTTCATTGAACTCATCTGATGCTTTTTGTCGCGACCGAGAAAGAGTCGCCACGAGCAACTGGATCCGAGTCTACCCAAACCGAGAGAGGATTTTTTAGAGTGCCATAACATGACCCCGTAGGATCAGACAGATCATTCTTATGATTAACAGGCACAGAGAAATGCGACATCGAATATTGATAACTTTGAATAATTTGAGCACTTGGGCGATTTGGCTGCTAGGGTGTGGCCCGCAATGATCAGGCGAGTTGGAGAGAAAAAAGAAGGAATTCCTAGCATAAACCCGGCCACCCTGACATGTACGAGCTAACGGTTTGGTGTCATGACGAGCGGATTGAAAGATGGGGCATTGTGCAACTTTTCATTGAACTCATCTGACGCTTTTTGTTGCGACCGAGAAAGAGTCGCCATGAGCAACTAGATCTGAGTCTACCCAAACCGAGAGAGGATTTTTTAGAGTGCCATAACATGACCCCATAGGATCAAATGGATTGTTCTTATGATTAACGGGAATGGAGAAACGCGATGCCGAATAGTGACAACTTTGAGCAATTTGAGCACTTGGGCGATTTGGCTGCTAGGGTGTGGCCCGCAACGATCGGGCGAGTTGGAGAGAAAAAAGAAGGCATTACTAGCGTAAACCCAGCCACCTTGATGTGTACGAGCTAATGGTTTGATGTCATGATGAGCAAATTGAAAGATGGGGCATTGTGCAACTTTTCATTGAACTCATCTGTCGCTTTTTGTCACAACCGAGAAAGAGTCGCCATGAGCAACTGGATTCGAGTCTACCCAAACCGAGAGAGGCTTTTTTAGAGTGCCATAACACAACCCTGTAGGATCAGATGGATCATTCTTATGATTAATGGGCACAGAGAAACACGATGCCGAATATTGACAACTTTGAGCAATTTGAGCACTTGGGCGATTTGGCTGCTAGGGTGTGGCCCGCAACAATTGGGCGAGTTGGAGAGCAAAAAGAAGGCATTCCTAGTGTAAAACTGGCCACCCCGACGCGTACGAGATGACGGTTTGGTGCCACAATGAGCAGATTGAAAGGTGGGGCATTGTGCAACTTTTCATTGAACTCATTTGACGCTTTTTGTTGAGATCGAGAAAGAGTCGCCACGAGCAAATAGATCCGAGTCTACCCAAACCGAGAGAGGCTTTTTTAGATTGCCATAACATGACCCCATAGGATTAGATGGATTTTTCTTATGATTAACAGGTATAGAGAAACGCGATGCCGAATATTGACAACTTTGAGCAATTTGAGCACTTGGGCGATTTGGCTGCTGGGTGTGGCCCGCAACGATCGGGCGAGTTGGAGAGAAAAAAGAAGGAATTCCTAGCATAAACCTGGCCACCCCGACGCATACAAGTTGACGGTTCAGTGCTGCGACGAGCGGATTGAAAGATGGGGCATTGTGCAACTTTTCATTAAACTCATCTGACGCTTTTTGTCGCGACCGAGAAAGAGTCGCCACGAGCAACTGGATCCGAGTCTACCCAAACCGAGAGATTTTTTTCTAGAGTGCCATAACATGACTCCACAGGATCAAAAGAATCATTCTTACATGTCACTAATATCGAGAAAAACCATGCCAAATTTTGACAATTTTTCACATTTTGAGTGATTGACAACAAATGAGCGTTTTTTACATCTTTTACCATATTAACATGGTATACTTCATGAAATGATCCCATGTGATCTCTAATGGTCCAAAATGACATTATTTACATAAAATCATGCAAAACAAGACAAAAACATAATTTTTTATATTACAATGCCTCGAGTAGTCAAAAATACAAGTCATGTACATATATCCAAATAAGATTGATATTACAATTTTATACATTTACATTTAATCCAATGAACCATCTAGATCTACTCTACTCTTTATCATGTCTAGTATAGACTCATGGTCAGACTCACGAACCTTCCATAGGTTCTTGTTTAGTGGTCTACCCCCATATCTAACCAAATGAACATTTGAAGCTACAACAAGGTTAGAATAATGAAGAATCTTCCTATGTGTCTCGAAGTCCTCAAACAACCACAAGTTAGACTTCTTCACTGGGTACCTTCTAAGCCATGTACCAGTAACAACTACTAATCTTGTGGGGTACTCAATATTTTCTCCATCTACCACAGGGTGATCCAATTTGTTTTTTGCGTCCACACAACGACACAGGTAATAATCTGTTCCTTCTTCATTGTCTTCAGTTGCAATTACTGCATAAACATGCCTTGCAATGATAAAGTGACAAGAATTTAGCAAACAACTAAAGTAAAATATTAAAGTACAAAAAATTGCATGTGGATAATTTACCTTGTTGGACTAAATCCGACACATGGTCAAAGTCAATTAATGCTTCCATCTATGTGAGTTTTAGTGCTCTCGGAGGTTGGTATGTCTCAAGTGGGATTAGAGGTCTCATACACCATTCGTCCACCCACTCCTTTGACTCACAGTCATTATAGGCACCATCTCTACATGAAGAACAATAACATGCCATCCGTCGCGTATGGATAGTCCATGAACCTGCATTAGAGCTTTTGAAAGAGTGTAGCTCACTCGATCCTGTCAATGTACAACAATCTTCTAATTTTGCAATGTTAGTATCATCTACCAACCAAAAAATTCTGCGAACTAAAGACTTACCTTGATTACCTGGACCAATTGTACCATTGCACCATTGAACAATTGATTTTGCATCTTTCAAGTTTGCATTCCCTTTGTACTTTAACTCTTCTTGTGCTAAAGCTCTTTTAATACATGCTCCTGCACCATCATGCTCCCCTTTTCCATGCCTAGCCTCAGAGAAATTCCACATATGTTGAATAGCAGTCAACTTATGCATCCTACTCAACCAATAAAACATCCAAGAGTTCTTAAATTGCGATGCACAATTATCTGACCATATGATATGTTGATGGAATGATATGCCTCGGCTAGCCAAATCATCGTAGAATATCTGAAAACAACCTTGCACAAACTCTGTAGAGTGTGAGCGATCATCACTGATGTAAAAATGATACTCCCTCAATATCTTCCTATCCTCTTCCATACTATCATGTGCATGAATGAATTCTATATGCACAAATATGGCAACTTGTGTGGAGTTGTACTATTGTGATTACACCTCGTTCTACAGTTGTAGTGTGCAGTTCTTTGCAAAGTCAACAATTTAAACGATTGTATTAAGTGGAAATGTGTCCTTGCATAGCTTAAATTGTGAGTCCAACCAACGAGCTTGATGGTTATGCCTTGCATACTCATACACTATATTCTCATGAAAGATGCCCATAAACTGATATACTGGAATCTTCTCACTAACCAATTCACACCTTTTTGCTTCTTTTCCATCTTTTAGCATGTAGGCCACTATCTTATATTTTCCAAATTCTACTAATTCATTACCAATTTCTTGTCCAATATCCATATGTTGACAAATTTGTAAATGTCACAATCCACCACAATCAACACATGTGCCATCCAAGCAACACTTATTGTAATATACTTGACCATCTACTCTTTCACATAAGATGCTAGATATGAATTCCCTTGAAGATGTTGGTGGACCATTTATGTTGCCTTCCTGCAAAACATTGTTAGCATGCAAATCTATACATATGCGTTGATAAACATCATAATGGTTAGAAAATTCAATATGTACTCTACAACAACAATTTGTGCGTGTGTGATTTATTTTGATATAAAAAGGCTTTACCATTTCAAAGAACCTTTGACTAATTTTTATTTAAGGATACATACGTCGAAACTTGGCAAAAAATTGTGTTTGAGTCATATCCAAAAAATGTTTCGGATGTGCATCACGGATTTTACTACCAATCCTCCTCCTTACAACATCTCTTTGATTTGGAGAGACCCTTGTGTTATTCTTCCAAAAATCTTCAATTAGGGATCTCAAGGCTTCAACAATTGCTTTATCTTTCCGCGGTAATCTACCAGAAAATGCCCATAACTCATTGTTATATGGATCCTCCGTTCTTTGTCGCCTTCCCAAATCTCTCATTAGAGTTTGTCTACTTATCTTCAATTTTTTACTTGTCTTTCTAAGGAGGCGAGCTTTCTTAGTTTGAGTGCTTACAATTGTTGATGTAATGACACGTCATGTGGCATTACTATCTTTTGTGTGTGAGTTAGAACCAGCAGTATCATATGTATTCATCAGATTCTTCATAATAGATTTGTCGCTTGATTCAATCGATGTTCTTAGCCCAAGAATCTTCATTATAGGCTTAAATTTCAGATTTCTCATCATTTCAACAAATAGTTGACATCTTCCTGTCTCATTTAAAGGCTCAAAAAATATTTTCCATATCCAGTTAGCATGTCTTTGACAAGTACGCTTCGGAAACTTGTCAACCATTGGTTTCAAAACATTAGCATCAATATCAATCAAATACTTAGGCTTTCTATGCAAAACTCTAGGAGGTGTTCTCAAACTTTGAGTTATCTCAAGATTAGGAATGTCAACAATATTAGGGATAGGTGGCATACCTTCAACCGGAGATGAAAATGATGACATACCTTGAAATTGAGGTGTATAAGGTGGTGTAGCTCCAATACTTGATGTCAGTCATGAAATACTTGCAATGTCAAATGTCATAGAGGGAGTGCATTCAATATGAGATGTTGTAGACACCAACGGTGTGCCAATAAGAGATGGTGTGCCTTCAACTTGAGATGTAAGAGATGGGGTGCCTTCAACTTGAATTGTGGTAGACATGCTCTCAACCTCGGGATTCAATTGTCTCATTGCACGAAGGTTTTGCATCCGTTGCCTTTGTTTGGCCAATTTTGTCTCTCTCTTAGATTGGATGGATATTTCATGTTCCTCTTCAATTGGCACCTCTTCAATTGACACCTCTTCTTCTATGGTATTCAATTTCCTTTGTTCACGAAGTTGCTTCATTCCTTCTCTTTTTTTTGCATTCTTAGCTTCACGCTCTTCCGGTGTTACATTTTTTGGTCGTTTCCTCGGCATGATGATGATTATGCATATGTTAAAATGGATATATGAAATTGAAATTATTTCATGTATTCCTTTTCTAAATTATTTCATAAGATCTTAAAAAGGATGTATGAAACTGCAAATTTTGTTTTAAACCACTAAACAAATAATTTTCTTATGCAACTTCCTTCAAATGCATTGTTAAATCTAATGTAAATCTAATAGGATTATAATCAATTTTGACTCACACTTTTATTCTAACATTTAAACAAAATAACACTTAATAAGTATTTGAATTCTAAAAACAAGAAAATATTACCTCAATTATTCAAATTTGATAAAAAAACTATGTTCTCCCTCTTTGACATTGCTAAATGAAAAAAAAGGTGGTGGAGAGCTAATGGAATGTATACAATAACCTTGCATAAAATGTCAACACCATGCAAAAAGCATTTTTTTGTCTAATCATGCACAAAAAGAAGACAAAATGAGAGAATGTGGGCTTGGATCACGGGTCAAGGGTCCCATATAACCGTTTTTTAGTGTAGCTCATTTGGCTAGTGCCAAATGACTTCCATTGAAATTTTTTACTTTAAACTAAATACTAACTATATACCCTATAACCTTTTTATTGTGCAGCTCATTTGGCTAGCGCCAAATGACTTCCATTGAAATTTTTTACCTTTGATAAATTTCTACTCTATACCCTATAACCTTTTTTTTGTCCAGCTCATTTGGCTAGCGCCAAATGACTTCCATTGAAATTTTTTAACCTTTGATAAATTTCTACTCTATACCCTATAGTTTGACAGCCACAACCATAAAAATTAAACCATATGACTCTTTAGGACATAATATGGTGTCTTAGGACACCATATGACCCCTTAGGTGTCGTTATGGGTCGTATAGTGTCCTAAGGGGTCATATGGTGTCTTATGACCCCTTAGGACACAATATGGTGTCGTTATGGGTCGTAAGGACACCTAAGGGGTCATATGGTGTCCTATGGGGCCATAGGACACCATATGACCCCTTAGGTGTCCTTATGGGTCGTATGGTATCCTAAGGGGTCATATGGTGTCTTATGACCCCTTAGGACACCATATGACCCCTTAGGACACAATAGGGTGTCGTTATGGGTCGTATGGTGTCCTAAGGGGTCATTTGGTGTCTTATGACCCCTTAGGACACCATATGACCCGTTATGACACAATATGGTGTCATTATGGGTCGTATGGACACCTAAAGGGTCATATGGTGTCCTATGGGGCCATAGGACACCATATGACCCCTTAGGTGTCGTTATGGGTCGTTATGGTGTCATAAGGGGTCATATGGTGTCCTATGACCCCTTAGGACACCATATGACCCCCTAGGACACAATAGGGTGTCGTTATGGGTCGTATGGTGTCCTAAGGGGTCATATGGTGTCTTATGACCCCTTAGGACACCATATGACCCCTTAAGACACAATACGGTGTCGTTATGGGTCGTATGGTGTCCTAAGGGGTCATATGGTGTCTTATGACCCCTTAGGACACCATATGACCCATTAGGACACAATATGGTGTCGTTATGGGTCGTATGGACACCTAAGGGGTTATATGGTGTCCTATGGGGCCATAGGACACCATATGACCCCTTAGGTGTCGTTATGGGTTGTTATGGTGTTGTAAGGGGTCATATGGTGTCTTATGACCCCTTAGGACACCATATGACCCCTTAGGACACAATAGGGTGTTGTTATGGGTCGTATGGTGTAGTAAGGGGTCATATGGTGTCTTATGACCCCATAAGACACCATATGACCCCTTAGGACACAATAGGGTGTCGTTATGGGTCGTATGGTGTCGTAAGGGGTCATATGGTTTCCTATGACCCTTTAGGACACCATATGACCCCTTAGGACACAATATGGTGTCATTATGGGTCGTATGGTGTCCTAAGGGGTCATAGGACACCATATAACCCCTTAGGACACAATAGGGTGTCGTTATGGGTCGTATGGTGTCCTAAGGGGTCATATGGTGTCTTATGACCCCTGAGGACACCATATGACCCGTTAGGACACAATATGGTGTCGTTATGGGTCGTATGGACACCTAAGGGGTCATATGGTGTCCTATGGGGCCATAGGATACCATATAACCCCTTAGGTGTCGTTATGGGTCGTATGGTGTCCTAAGGGGTCATATGATGTCCTATGACCCCTTAGAACACCATATGACCCCCTAGGACACAATAGGGTGTCGTTATGGGTCGTATGGTGTCCTAAGGGGTCATATGGTGTCTTATGACCCCTTATGACACCATATGACCCCTTAGGACACAATATGGTGTTGTTATGGGTCGTATGGTGTCCTAAGGGGTCATATGGTGTCCTATGACCTATATGACCCCTTAGGACACAATACGGTATCGTTATGGGTCGTATGGTGTCCTAAGGGGTCATATGGTGTCCTATGACTCCTTAGGACACCATATGACCCGTTAGGACACAATATGGTTTCGTTATGGGTCATATGGACACCTAAGGGGTCATATGGTGTCCTATGGGGCCATATGACACCATATGACCCCTTAGGTGTTGTTATGGGTCGTATGGTGTTGTAAGGGGTCATATGGTGTCCTATGACCCCTTAGGACACCATATGACCCCCTAGGACACAATAGGCTATCGTTATGGGTCGTATGGTGTCTTAAGGGGTCATATGGTGTCTTATAACCCCTTAGGACACAATATGGTGTCATTATGGATCGTATGGTGTCCTAAGGGGTCATATGGTGTCTTATGACCCCTTATGACACCATATGACCCCTTAGGACACAATACGGTGTCGTTATGGGTTGTATGGTGTCCTAATGGGTCATATGGTGTCCTATGACCCCTTAGGACACAATATGGTGTCATTATGGGTCGTATGGACACCTAAGGGGTCATATGGTGTCCTATGGGGCCATAGGACACCATATGACCCCTTAGGTGTCGTTGTGGGTCGTATGGTGTCGTAAGCGGTCATATGGTGTCCTATGACCCCTTAGGACACCATATGACCCCCTAGGACACAATAGGGTGTCGTTATCGATCGTATGGTATCCTAAGGGGTCATATGGTGTCTTATGACCCCTTCGGACACCATATGACCCCTTAGGAAACAATATGGTGTCGTTATGGGTCGTATGGTGTCCTAAGGGGTCATATGGTGTCCTATGACCCCTTAGGACACCATATGACCCCTTAGGACATAATATGGTGTTGTTATGGGTCCTATGGACACCTAAGGGGTCATATGATGTCCTATGGGGCCATAGGACACCATATGACCCCTTAGGTGTCGTTATGTGTCGTATGGTGTCGTAAGGGGTCATATGGTGTCGTATGACCCCTTAGGACACCATATGACCCCCTAGGACACAATAGGGTGTCGTTATGGGTTGTATGGTGTCTTAAGGGGTCATATGGTGTCTTATGACCCCTTAGGACACCATATGACCCCTTAAGACACAATACGGTGTCGTTATGGGTCGTATGGTGTCCTATGACCCCTTAGGACACCATATGACTTGTTAGGACACAATATGGTGTCGTTATGGGTCGTATGGACACCTAAGGGGTCATATGGTGTTCTATGGGGCCATAGGACACCATATGACCCCTTAGGTGTTGTTATGGGTCGTTATGGTGTTGTAAGGGGTCATATGGTGTCATATGACCCCTTAGGACACCATATGACCCCTTACACAATAGGGTGTTGTTATGGGTCGTATGGTGTCGTAAGGGGTCATATGGTGTCCTATGACCCCTTAGGACACCATATGACCCCTTAGGACACAATAGGGTGTCGTTATGGGTCGTATGGTGTCGTAATGGGTCATATGGTTTCCTATGACCCTTTAGGACACCATATGACCCCTTAGGACACAATATGGTGTCATTATGGGTCATATGGTGTCCTAAGGGGTCATATGGTGTCCTATGACCCATTAAGACACCATATGGTGCCGTTATGTGTCCTATGGTGTCCTAAGGGGTCATATGGTGTCCTATGACCCCTTAGGACCTAGAGAGAGGAGGGAGTGAGGAAAAAACTGAGGGAAAGAGGTGAGAGAGGGAATTAGATGGGTGTAAGGATGAAGAGGGAGATAGCTCGAGGGATAGGAGAATAAGGGAATTGTGAGAGCTAGAGAGGGGAGGGACAAAGAAGAGTTTGTATCTATTCCACATTTGACACGCGCCAAATAGGGAGAGTGCCAAATGTGTACATAGAAACCCCCATCTCACCTCTCCCTTCTTTATCTCCCTTCCCTCGTAGTTCCATCTCTCTCTATGAACTAGATCTCATATTCTCTCTCTCCCCTTACCTCTTCTCGGGCTCTTCATTCTTATAGATACATACTCTTCTTTGTCCCTCCCATTTCTATCTCTCACAATTCCCTTATTCTGCTATCCCTTGAGCTATCTCCCTCTTCATCCTTATTTGGCACGCACCATATGTGGAATATGGACCACATTTGGCACGCACCAAATGGAATATCCATTCATCACATTTGGCGCACACCAAATAGGGCGAGCGCCAAATGTCCCGCTTTGGGAAACACCAAACCTATGGTTTGGATTTGCCTTGGGCATCCAACCCAAAGGTTTGGATGACCATTTTAGGCTAGAGATGTGTTTTTGTCAGAACATTAAAAATTTTGACATATTTTTGGTCGTGCTCTCCGTCAAGTTTGCACGTGTTTCAATGAAGTTAAAAAAAAATACCGTGGTAAACTTGAGCTCCCTCTTAGCTATCCAAAAATGTAATTTATTTCAAATTTTGATTTCGTTAAGTCTTTCATCTATAATTTCTTTTGTTAGTGTGTCCGTTTTTTGTCAAAAACCAACATGCACTATTTTGGGTCTAGATTTTTACACGTTCATCAGATTTTGAAAAAAATTACATTTTTAGAAACTAGACTCCATTCTACACAATTTAAAAAAAAAAGTTTTGATTTTTGATTTGTTTTCAATGATTTTAGGGGGGAGCACGCTCAAATTTCTATTTTTCAGGATGTGTCCACTTCGAAGATTAGTAAACAATCATATACTCATTAAAAAATTAGCTGAAAATTCTGGCATAAACTTCAAGGTGTTAGCTAATTTCTCACCGAAGTGATTTTAAAAATTAAAAAAAAAAAGTTAACATTTTAGGGGGGCCACAACAGACGCTATGTTATGTTTTTTGCATAAAAACAGGACCACTTTTTGTGGCCCCCCTTTTTGAAGCCCTTAATCTCCACCATTTAAAAAAAAAATTAGTAGTTTAGAAAGTAGACTCGAAGCACTCTGACTCTTGTTCTTGTTGCATCTTCAAATTTGGAGTGTAACTATCTTCAATTTGTCGTTGAAGTTCAGACTTTGCTGATTTCAGAAAAAAAGTGGCATCTTAAGACTCCCTTTTGGTACCACAACTTGGTGTACATACCCAGAGGATGGAAGTTTTAAATCCAAGATCCATCTTGGTGACGATAAATCATTGGAGGTTGTTGCCAAAGGAGCTATGGAGGTCCAAACAAAAGAATGTATAAAGAGTATTCATGATATTTATTATACTCCACAATTGAAGCATAATTTGTTAAGTGTTGGGCAGCTATGTGTGAAAAATTATAAAGTAGTCTTTGAGAATAAGACATGTACTATCTATGATAAAAACAAGGGCAATATGGTGATCACTATTGTGCCTATGACAAGAAATAGGATGTTCCCTTTTAGGTTTGGTGAACATAATAACACCCTTGCAAATATGGCTTATGAGGATTCAAGTTGGTTATGGCATCTCAGGTATGGGCATTTAAATTTTTACAGTTTAAATTTTCTGACCTCGCATGCATTAGTTTTTGGTTTGCCTAAGGTTGAGGAACACAAGGAGGTTTGTTAAGGTTGTGCTAAAGGAAAGCATGCAAGGGAAAAGTTTCCAAAGGGAAATGCATTGAGGGCCCATCACCCACTTTAGCTTGTTCATTTAGGCATATGTGGTCCTATGCAGACTAAGAGTTTGGGTAAGTCATCATATTTCTTCACTTTTATTGATGATCACTCACAAAATTGTTGGGTATATTTTTTGAAGGAAAAAGTTGAAGCCTTGGATACATTCAAGAATTTCAAAGCCCTCGTAGAAAATGAGAAAGGGTGCAATATCAAATGTTTAAGGACTGGTCGTGGAGGAGAATTTTTCTTAAAGGCTTTCCAGAGTTATTGTGATTTGAATGGCATCAAGAGGCAACTCACAACTTCATACACACCTCAATAGAATGGGGTAGTTGAAAGAAAGAATCGTACTATGGTAGAAATGGCAAGGTGCATGTTACAAACCAAAGGATTGAGCAATACTTATTGGGGAGATGTGGTTGCTACAACAATGTACATCCTCAACCGTAGCCCCACCAGTGCACTAGAAAAGATGACTCCTTATGAAGCTTGGTATGGGAAAAGGCCTAATGTTAATCATTTCAAAGTTTTTGGTTTTTTGGCTTACATGCATGTACCTGATCAGAATAGACAAAAGTTAGATGCAAAGAGTGAATCATGTATTTTTATTGAGTATAGTGAGAAAAGTAAGGCTTATAGATTGTATAATCCTATCACTAACAAGCTTATTGTCTCAAGAGATGTAATTTTTGATGAAGGGGGAGTTTATGGTCATCAAAAAGGCCATGTTGAGAAGACAAAATCTGTTTTGAATGATGATATAATTCTTGAAATTGATCATGAGCTACTAATTAATGTTTCTGTATCCAGTGGTTTAACTCTACCAAGCAGTAAAAGAGAATTTGTGTACTGTTTAAAAAACAGCCCACTCTGTTTTTATTCTGATTTGTGTTTGTTATATTTCTGCAATTTGATTATAGTTGTTATAGTATGTTCTTTGCTATTTTATTTGATTAATTAGTTGGCTCAGAAGAGACAAAGTAATTTTAGATTCTACAATAATTATATTGTGGAAAGACCTTAATACAAATGTCCAATAATTAAACAACTAACTAAACTGTAATATATACAATAGATAAAATTAAATATAATTATTAATATTTTTAATCTTCGAATAATAAAACTTATTTTAATAAATAAAATAGTTATAGTTATAATAATAAAACTTATTTTAATAAATAAAATAATTTAATTATAACTTCTATACAAAATATATATATATATATTTTTAAATCTCAAATTAAATACTTAAATTTTCATTTTGCAATAATCTTCTTGTCCGAAATGTCTCAGCAATTTCAGCTCCAATCTTTTAATGCCCCCAATGTCCTGTTTACACGTAAGAAAGCTTTTGGCTTTTCCAGGGTTGCATTGTCCTTTTGGCGGGAACACATTTTAATGCTTGTTGCTCACGGTTATACAAAGAAGGTCAAGTAACTGAAAGCGGCTCTGCAAGGGGTTTCATATTTAATAAGCCACAATGTCGACTAGGAGTAAGTATCAAATGCTCTGTTTCTCCCATGAATCCTACTTTGCTATATCTACTACTCTACTATTTTTTTTGTTTTTTTTTAAAATATTACTGAGATGAAGTATTTGATTTTTTAGTTATTTTCATCATGATCATATTTCTTTTAAAAAAAAGGCACACTTAATCTTTTTTTCCATTTAAGAGAGAGATTTCAAACGTTAAATTAGAGGTTGCTACTTTATGATTTTGTTTCTTGTCTCTTTGATTATTCTATATCTTATTATGTTTGTTTGAATTTATCTTTAATGTCTTAATTGTAGTCAAGACATGAGACTTACAAGGGTTTCTAGTCCCCATCTAATTTAACTTGTCTTATCTTTTTGTGAGTTCATTCTTGAATTCCTCAATAGAAGATATTGTCTTGGTGATCATAGGGTACATTTTAGTAGCAATCAATGTAGAAGCAAAATTTGAATAGTTTGGGTCAAGTTGGGAGAAAATATTTAAATTAATTGCGAGAATATATTTTTTTTGAATTTTTTAAAATATAATACATTAGTAAGTGTGCTAGTAAGCAATACAACCTTTCTAAATTTTTTTACCTCAAATACTCATAACACTGAAACTAAATAAGTTTCATATCAAAATAAGAGTTTTTGGATTTTTTAGATGCAATGGTGAAGTCCTTTTAGCCTAAAATGCCTCACTAGAAATTTATTTGCCCCATCTAAGCTTAGAACCCTTATTTTCTACTATATCATATGTATTGGAGTTGAAAAATACAACACCACAGGAGCCTGGAGATCTTCTGCAAGCTGAAAAACCTATTACAAGGAGAAGCAATGAAGCAATAATCTGAAGAACTCACAAAACACAGGAAAAATATTCTCAAAAGATGAGAGCTCCAATTTTCCAAAAAAGTATTGTAAAAGATCTTCTTCTTCATATAATGAAAAGAATGAACTCAACCTTTAATAGGTCAAGAAACCCTAAAAGGGAAAACCCTAGGCTTGCACATAATAATTAATAAAAGAATTAATTATTATGCACCTAAAGTTAGCTTAAGTGTAAAAGAGATAAAGGGAACTTAAATAATTAAACAAATATTCTTTAATTAATCAAGTAAATACCCGAATACTCTAACACCCCCCCTTAAGCTAGACTTAGGGAGAAGCTAAAACCTAGAATAGCTACTGAAATGAATGTAACTTGTAAAAGGACACTTATGAATGGAATAACATCTGATATATGCATCTGGTATCTATGACATTATTATTCTGCATTATGTGTTTTATCTGTGTGCCTTAAGTTATTCACCCGAGAGGGTAAACATTTGGCACCGTTGCCTAGACGAACTTGGGAACGGAAGACACGGATGGCGCACGGACACGATGGGCCACCCGTCGGTGAGATTAACATAGAGGTCGATGACGCGCAAAGGGAACAATCGTCGTGGGATGCAGAGGGTGATGACAAGAGGCGAAAGGGAAATTGAACCCTGGAATAATCTCGACACACTGTTGATATAAATCGTGGCCGAAAGGCAAAATAAAAATAAAAATAATAAAAAGTTTTTTTTTGTACATGGCGTGTGTTTACTATGTACGGAAGTGACTTACGCCCAATAGACTAAATAAGGACAAAAATAAAAAGATACAAAGTGATGAATGGGAAGTGTCACAAACCACATTGAATCTCAGACAGCATATAGAACGAAGGCGTAGGCTAAAGCAGCTTGCCGAGGGACGACTGACCGAGGGGTTGCCCGAAGGGAACCCAGGAGGTGTCACGGAGGTTGCGGAGGCAGAGATAGACGGAGAGAATTACACTGTCGTAGGGTTGCCCGAAAAAAATTTGCTTGAAACCCCAGATCTGCTTCCAATGCAAAAATTCTCAAAACAAGAATAGATAACTGCAGATCTGAAGCTCTGATACCATATTAGAGTTGATAAATACAACACCACAGGAGCCTGAAGATCTTCTGCAAGCTGAAAAACCTGTTACAAGGAGAAGCAATGAAGCAATAATCTGAAGAACTCACAAAACACAGGAAAAATATTCTCAAAAGATGAGAGCTCCAATTTTCCAAAAAATTATTGTAAAAGATCTTCTTCTTCATACAATGAAAAGAATGAACTCAACCTTTGATAGGTCAAGAAACCCTAAAAGGGAAAACCTAAGGCTTGCACATAATAATTAATAAAAGAATTAATTATTATGCACCTAAAGTTAGCTTAAGTGTAAAAGAGATAAAGGGAACTTAAATAATTAAACAAATATTGTTTAATTAATCAAGTAAATACCCGAATACTCTAACAATATGATCTCCAAATCAAGTGATATGACAACCAATTTCAATTTTTTTGAACTTCCAAGACACTAATAGAACAACTAAAAACATTACCAATGTAACTAAAAAATCCACAATCACTTAGATATGACTAGAATACATATACAATATAGAACAATAAATTAGATAATTAAAACACATAATGAAAGAGAATTAGATTTTACAAGATCTTGCAAAATTCTCTAATCTCTTATAAATTTTTAGTCCACAAAATTTTGAAAATAAAAATTTAGTACACTTAAAAAACCTTAAATAATGTCATAATCCATGAACATTTTAGAGAGAAATAAGGTATGAAACTATAAATAAACAATATAAATACAAATTAAATTTTTTGAGAAATGTGTAAATATCAAGATGACAAGATTGCTTTAAGAGTTCACAAAGACAAGCTACTTAAAGAATAGTGAAAATATATTCTAGGTAGTGAGTGTTTATAGACTCAAAAAGAGGGTGCGGTGGCATGTCCAACTAATATGGAATGACCATCAACTAGTATAAAAATAACAAATTAGCTTTCTTGTAGTATGACAACACCTCAAAAATTCAATCATTTAATCAATTTCATTTTATTACTTTAAGAAAACCTAAACAAATATAGAGAAGTCTTAAAATGAAAATGAAAATCTATCTAATAAAAAATAGAAAAATTAGTACAGTTTTTTGATATAAGAAAAATATTAAATTACTATAAAATATTTAACCATTAAACGAATAATATAAATAATTCCATTCTAAATTTTAATTAACAACCGTCTGACTGTTAACAACTAACCTTTCTCCCCTAGCAAGATGCTTTTTTATTTAAAATTTTAGTTGCTGCACCAATCTATTTAAGCATGTACTCTGTTCGATCATCCCTGCTATTGAATCATTCTTAACAGAGTGATATTTTAGGTCATTGTTAATATATTATGCAATACTGTTTGCTTTTATTTTTTCTTTAATAGCTGAGGTATATTGTATGGATTGTTTTATGACAGGCGTCCGCGAATAAAGGTTTAAAGCATGTTACTTTGAGATAAATCTTTATTGGAAATAGGTTATTCATGATCCCACAAAAAGCATGTTTCCCAAGAGAGGGACACAATTCGCAAGGCTCGAAAAAGTTAATTTAAATTCTTCTTTGTGCATGGTAAATTAAAAGCATAAGAAAATACAAAGAAGATTTCCCAAACCTTAAAACATATACATTTTGCAAAGAGACATACTACGTATAGAAAAGCTATGATAGATGTGCTAAATAAGCAAGAGAACCAACTAAGGGAGCGTTGATATAAGTTATTGGTTTAGACTGGGAATAATCACTCCGTTCATCTGAGAAGTGGTCATTATTGTCAGGGCCTCCAACAAGCGCTCCCATTGGAGTATTTGGGTTGGGAGCGTTACTATACAGTGCTTCAAACCCATCGTTGCATGCTATCATTTTAGGATGGTGATAAATGGACGGCAACGAAGATCCTCTGTGATGAATGTGCTGTGGGAACTTGGCACCGTAGCCCACTATGTATGACATTCGTAGTGGTTGTTTCCCAAAACATAGTCAACCTGTGGTATTATAAAATGAAGAAAATCAAGGTCACATACTTTATTCCAGGATTGAATGAAATCCAATGTTTTGAGTTATATATATACTTGTCTCTTTGCAATAGCCCTTATTCTGGAAGGAGTTGCTGCAATGTTCCCGCACCGGACTACTTGCTTATAAACGCTCAAGTACTTTGCATATGTGAAGAGAAGAAAAGATGTGGACTACTCGTACTTTGAATTGCTTCGGTTCATTTTGTAAATAAGCCCACCTGCACCAACTGCCACCAAGCGTTGTTAAATTAGAAACCTGGAGTGTATTGGGTTTGCGAAGTTTTCAAGAGAGAGCAGAATCGCAGATGAAGTTGTATTCCTGAAGGGAGTGAACGCTTCTGAGCAGAAATGCCTAGGCAAAAGAGGAAACATAAGAGTTAAGTACATACATTGATTAGAAGAAAAAGGCTAAAAAAATGGCAGATATTTTGAGCTTCGTCACCTTTGCCAGAGGGACTTTAGGTCCTGCATGCTTGACGTCCCAGCTGAATATATTGACATTATCCTCAGCACCCAAAGTATGGCCATTGACTTCAATGTACTTCAGGTAAGTTTCATTTGCCCGTAGCTCTGTGCACCATGCTACTCTCCAAAGTAATTCTTCCTGCATATTAGGTGAATATTAGTAAAATGGACAGTGGTCAGACTGTAGAGATTAACTATAAGCGCCTCTGTATTTGTCAGCAAACTCGAAAACCTGGCCACACATGACTAGGATTGTCACAAGGAACAGTGAAGAGAAACCAAGATTGTTTCTAAAATTAGTCGTGTGTATTTTTTTGTTTCAGATCATAATGAATGAACTTTTATCAGGAAGATGATATATATATTCTGATGAAGAATTTGTGATCTGGGACTTCGATAAAAAATCACACAGTTACTTCAAAAATAATCTTTTAAATACTATATGGATAGTGAAAAACTAACGAAGATTATAGAGAACAACTAGTTGGATTTAATCATCCATAAGCACAAGTTATGAAAATATGTTGAAAGCATGCATCTGGATCACTATCGGCATACGGTTGATTCTAAAAATAATCTTTTGAATAGTACATAAATTGGAGGAACTAATACCAGGGTATACCTAGGTCAATCCCCTTATGCGGTTCATGGGATGATCTCCTTAGTATTTCATTCAAGGGCTGCATGTCTTAGAAAGGAATTGAGAGGTTCGCCTCTAAAAATCACATTATATATATTTTTTTATTGTAAATTTGGATTTTTCATTATTAGATCATAAATTTGATGGTAAAGATTATGTTGGTTTTTTTCTTTTTAGAAGACAATCTTTTTATGTGGGAATTATATTACAATTGTATTATTTTTTAAGATTTTAATAGCTAGAAAAAGGATGTTACAAAAAATGTGTTGTAAGTTGTCCTTCATTTTGTTAGATTATAAAAAAGGGGACTGATTGTTTGTTCATAAACATAACCCATTTTTGGTGAACCATGCATATTTGTCTCTATATTTTGTGTCATTTTATGTTTTAAATTTGATTCATTTTATTTCATATTTCTTTGCAATTTTATTCCTAACATGTACTTCACTTAAAATTTACATGTATTTATGTTATACTCATCTATGTATCTATTATATCTTTAAGACATGAATATATAATTTGTAATAAAGATATTGATTTTAATACCTAAAATTTGTGTAGAATTGATGGTATTGAGAATGTTTAGTGGGTGTCAAAAAAAAAAGTATGAATAAAAAGAAAAAAAAGGCCCATTTAAATACATTTCTTAGATGAATTTTCTAACTATATATATTTTTAGAAGTTTCTTAGCAAAGGATATCTTACACGAAATATTAGTTTTTTAAATACATGCATTTTTCATCCAAATAAACTTGTAAGAAATATATGTTTTTTCTCTAAGGAAATAACATTTTCTGTAAATAACTAGAGAAAATGACGAGATGTCTAAAATAAGATTATTATTACCAATAAACTATATTGTGGAAAGGTCTTAGTGCAAAAGTCTAACATTTAAGCAATTAACTAAACTCTAATATATGTGATAGATAAAGATTAAATATAATGCATCACTATCTATTATTCTTGTTTTTTTTTTACCCTTTCATGTAGCATATTCTCACGAAGAGTTTAATAGATATTTATATTATCTACAACAAATTTATCTAAGCATATTTTCACTTACGAAATAAGACCTCAAAAAATCATTTTTATACCCACATAAAATGATTAATAAAAATACTTATTTACAAATTATTTAACTAATTATTAATATTTATATTATAAAAATATTAATATTTTTTAATTATTTAAATTTTTAAATTAATAATATTAATACATACATACTATTTACACAAAAAAATTAATTAAAAATAAAATAATTATTACAATATAGATTAAATAATTTAATTATATCTTTTATAAAATATATAAATTAAAAAAAATCTCAAACATTTAGTATTAAATACTTAATTTTCATATTCCAATATAATTTTCTCCGAAATTGTCTCCGCAATTTCGGCTTGAATCTCTCTAATGCAGCCAATGTCATGTTTACGCGTAAGAAAGCTTTTTTCTTTTCCAAGGTTGCATTGTCCTTTCGCCGGGAAGACCTTTTGATGCTTGCTTAACACGGCAATGAAATGATGGGATGTTTTAGTCAAAAGAAATATGCTATTCATTAATGAAGTTTAAATAAAATTTAATTTTTTAAAATGACAAGCGCGTAAATAAGTTTGTACGCGGTCCTTATACGCGTTCTGACGAATTTGTCATATGCGGAAGTCATTATGTTGATGGGTTTGTATTATCAGATTTTCACAATTTATATTATAATATTTAACATTTTGAACCACATTCTGTAATTAATAAAATTTATGTTACCCCTTGGTGTTTGGCCAAGCTATCGTTTAAGCTAAATACTGGCAAGCCAATTGTTCCTGTGCTATATAATATTGATTTTCAGTGATATCCATTGGATCTCTTAAGGCAAAGGAATCAATGCAGAAGCAAAATCCAATCTTGAAGCCAAGGCCATGGAATCTTCTTTCCTGTATATTGCCTTTACTTTCACCCAGATATGCAGAATCCCCTTGGTGTTTGGGCGAGCTTATATCGTTTATGCCCAAAACTGGCAATAAAATTATTCCTGTTTTCTACAAATTATGCTGAAGCGTTCCCAAACGTGAAGGGTTATGCAAAGAAAGTTGAGGAATGCGAAGCGGCGATTGAAGAGGTTTGATGTTTAATAAGCCACCGTCAAAGAGGAGTAAGTATCGACTCCTCTGTTCCTTGTATCACAATTTCTACGATGAAATGTCTTCTTTTTAAAATATAGATTGGAAAGATTTATTATAATCGGAATCAGTTTTGATGTCTTTGCCTCGTTATATTTCTCAATACATTCATTATGCTATATACTTTCACCGAATTATGCACTCTCCAGAAATGAAAACCCAATCCTGGAGGAGCTACGAAATGCAGGAAGAGAGAATTCCTGTGAGCCTCATATCCAACATGAAGAGAACGGTGCCCTAAATGGTTTACAAAGTCGCACCCGACATGAAGGAAATGCTGTGAAGAACAAATGGATGTACATGAATTGCTCACTGGTATCTCTCTCACATTTTTGCCATGCTTTTCCTTTTCCAAGTTTTGTAAGGTTCGCAGAGATTAAATTCAAATGGTAGGAGCTTCAATTCATATTATGAGAGCGCCTTGTCCAATATTGATGCCGTTTGCCTGTAGGCCTGTAGGCACACCGCTATATTACCATCTTAGTCTTGGCCTATTCAAGATAGGAATTAAAGCTCCCAAAAACAAGAGAATCGTATGCTGGTTTTTAAGTAATTGATCTCTCAGCTTCGCATGTCTTCGAACACATGCATGATTACCCTACATTGTTTACACCATGTCGTATATGCGTACAAGTTTGATGTTACAACATTACTACTTAAAAGACTTAATGTCAATACGGATTTCAGCCATTTCTATAATTTGGTCATTGTGGAAGTTCTTAAACAATTAAGCTCATAAGGTAGTTTAGGATAAAGAAATCGTGGATTTATCATTATAAGTATATCTTAAGTACGTTAAAAGCATTACAGCTTAAAAAGGGATTCGAAAATCAAAGCATAGATTTAATATATGTTAAATATAGGTATTATGAAACCTTTATGTTTACTATAGTGGACGTTAGGAATAAAGTAGACTTATCCAAATTTTTAAAAATTATTTATGGGGGCCATGTCATGCTCTTCAATAGGCTTTCAATGGCGTCTTTTATATTTTTACAAAGTAGAGATCTATAGTGTAAGTTATGGTCTATTAAAGAATGATGTTTGAGTTGCTAGAAGGAGATGTGTGAGTGGTCATAGGGGTAGAATTTATGCAATGAACATATTAAAATTTATTGTCATGTTTGCTTGTTGAATTTTGTAGGGGACAAGTATTAGAGCTCTTTGCACTCAACATTTGATGTTACATTTTATATATATATATATATATATATATATATGAAATTTTTAATGTATAGTACATTATAGTAAGTGTGTCCATAAGTAATACAATCTTTATAGCATTTTTTTTGTTTCAAATATTCTTAGCAATGGTGAAGTCCTTTTAGTCTTAAGTAGTTCTCTTGAAAATTATTTGCCATATCTAAGCTTTGACCCCTTACTTTCTACTTTATCGTATGATCTCCAAATCAGGTGAAAATTTTTAAACTTCCAAGATATTGAGAAAACAACATTTTTTTTTATCAATATAACTAAAAAAGCTACAACTTAGATATAACCATACTACGTATGCAATATAAAAAAATAATTAGATAATTAAAATACATAATGAAAGAGTATTATAATTTCCAAGATCATATGAAAAATTATAATCTCTTATAAATTTGCAATATATAAAACATTGAAATTAAAATTTGATACCATATTAAAAATTTTAATTAAATGTATAATCCAAGATTAAAATAAGTTATGAAATTATAAATAAATAATATAATAAAAGATTAAATTGTTGAGAGATGTGTAAACATTGAGATGACAATATTGTATTAAGAGTTCACAAAGAGAAACTACCCAGAGAAATAGTGAAATATATTTTAGGTAGTGAGTGTTTATATACTCAACAAGAGGGTGGAGGTGCTAAGTCAAACTAATATGGAGAGACCATCAAGTAGTTTAAAAATAGAAAATGCAACTCTCTTGTACAACAATGACAACACCTCAAAAATCCAATCATTTAATCAGTTTTATTCTATTGATCTATGTAAACTTAATAATGTAGAAAAAACCTATGAAAATTAAAATAATACTCCCCAATAGAAAATAAAAAATAAAAAATTGTCCAACTGAAAATTTTAAAAATTTCATCTAAATGAAATAAAAAGTTAAGTTACTATGAACTATTAAACCATTAAATTAAACAACATAAAGAATTCCATTCAAATTTTTATTAAAATATTTTTAATATTTTATTATTGATAACAAACGTTCTCCCCTAGCAAGATGCTTTTTAATTTTTAATTGGTGCACCTAACTATTTAAGCATGTACTTTGTTCGTGCATCCATGCTTTTGAATCATTCTTGACACATGATATTTTAGTTCATTGTTATTATAATATGCGATACTGTTTGCTTTATTTTTTTTGATTGTATCTGAGGTGTACTGCACGGTTTTTTTTATGACAGGTGGCGTCCGCAAATAAAGGTTTAAAGCATGTTAGTTGGAGATAAATTATTGGAAATAGGTTATTCAGGATCCCACAAAAAGCATGTTTCACAAGAGAGGGACACAATTCGCAAGGCTCGAAAATGTTCATTTAAATTCTTCTTTGTGCTTGGTAAGTTAAAAGCATAAGAAAATACATAAACCATTCCCCAGAACCTACACATGTACAGTCTACAAAGAGGCATACTACGTATAGAAGAACTAAGAAAGATGTGCTAAATAAGCAAGAGAACCAACTAAGGGAGCGTTGATGTAAGTTGTTGGTTCAGACTGGGAATAATCACTCCGTTCATCTGAGAAGTGGTCATTATTGTCAGGGCCGCCGACAATCGCTCCTACCAGAGTGTTTGGGTTGGGAGCGTTGCTATACAGTGCTTCAAACCCATCATTGCATGCTATGATTTTAGGATGGTGATAAATGGATGGCAGCGAAGATCCTCTGTGATGAATGTGCTGTGGGAACTTGGCACCGTAGCCCACCATGTATGACATTCGTAGCGGGTTGTCTCCCAAAATGTAGTCAACCTGTGGTATTATAAAATGGAAAAAACCAGTGTCATATACTTTGTTCCAGGATTCAATGAAATCCAAAGATATGGGTCATTAGAATACCTGTCTCTTTGCAATAGTCCTGATTCGGGCAGGAGTTGCTACAATGTTCCCGCACCGGACTACTTGCTTAGAAACGCTCAAGTACTTTGCATATGTGAATAGAAGAAAAGATGTGGACGTCACGTACTGTAAATTGCTTTGGCTCATTTTGTATATAAGCCCACCTGCACCAAGCCTTGTTAAGTTAGAAACTTTTTTAAGGAATTCTAATCTGCTATTCATAGAATTTAGTGGTCGATATGTAACCTGGAGTGTATTGGGTTTGCGAAGTTGGTGCTCCTGGCAAGAGAGAGCAGATGAAGTTGTCTGCATGCCCCTTGTATTCCTCAAGGGAG
Source organism: Cryptomeria japonica (assembly GCF_030272615.1). NCBI lineage: Eukaryota > Viridiplantae > Streptophyta > Pinopsida > Cupressales > Cupressaceae > Cryptomeria > Cryptomeria japonica. Next base: position 632,421,681 of record NC_081407.1, read on the forward strand.
TTAATGTTTCTGAGCAGAAATGCCTAGGCAAAGATGAAACATAAAGAGTTAAGTACTTACACTAATCACAAGGAAAAGCTTGACAAAAATGGCAGACTTTTTGAGCTTCTTCACCTTTGCAAGGAGGACTTTAGTTCCTGCATGCTTATCGTCCCAGCTGAATATATTGACATTATCATCAGCCCCCAGAGTATGGCCATTAATTTGAATATAGTTCAGATAGGATTCATTCGCCGTGGCTTTCTGTAACCATGCTGCTCCCCAAAGTAATTCGTCCTGCACATTAACTGAATATCAGCTCTATTCTATTCCTTTGCTACTTTGAAGGTTTATGGCAGGCAATACTTACATGATATCCAGAATATGAGCAGTAAAATGGGCAAACGTCAGACTGTAGAGAATCACTATAAGCGCCTCTGTACTTGTCAGCAAATTCGAAAACCTGGCCACCCACACAGATCATCCCATTGTCATTTGTCACAGAGAGCACTAGAAGAAGTAAAAGAGGTAAGTAGTATCCAAATGGTTGCTTTTGGAATCAATTACCTAATTTTCTTGAATACTACATGAACTGCGGAAAACTAATATCCATACCCAAGATGATTGTAGAGAATAACTTGTTGGGAGTTAATCATCACGAAGATTATAGAGAATAACTTTTTCGGAGTTAATCATCACGTACGTACATTTTATGAAAATATGCTCAAAGTATACAATCTGTATATAACAATGTATCACTAATAATAGTTACGGTTGCTTTACCCGCATTGCAGTTTGGAGAAGAAGCTGAGAATAAGGGCGGTCTGTGGATCTGAAAACCATGGAGGCGGCAGCAAGAGCAGCAGCGGTTTCAGAAGCAACATCAGAGCCTGGATTTTGAGCATCTACTTTGTAAACATTACGAGGTGTGTCCATGTCTTCGGGTCGCTCCCAGCATTTGTGATCCAAGTTTGGATCCCCGACCTTTTTTATCAAAAACCCATTACAATAAACTTCATAATCACTGTAACACAAGTAAAACAAATTTTCAAACTTAAACTTCACTTTAATACCTGTACATATATAGTATCTGGATGAGCAGTGGCTTTGAGCAAGTAGTCTGCGGCCCAACGAATGGCATTCCTTGCATGTGGGAGATCGTCACCCATCCGCCCACCAAACTCCAAAACACTCCACGACAGCATTGTGGTAGTGAATGCCATTGGCAGCCCAAATTTCACATTGTCTCCTGCGTCGTAATATCCCCCTGTCAAATCCACCTGTCATAGCAATAGTCACAGTAAACTATATAAAGACCATTAAAACTATCAAATCCTTCGTGGGCTTGAGCATTTGAAGAATTTGAACGTACCCTTTCAGCAGATCCATCAGAAAGGCCCGAATCTCCTCTCCATCTCATTCTCTGATCAGTAGGAAGTTTCCCAGAACGTTGGCCTTCGAAGAATAGAAGAGATTTAGTGAGAGCATCTCTGTAGTTATGAGACAAAGAAGAGCCTCGCCGAGCATATACATAACGCATATTATTGAAGTAGTTAGCTTCAGCTGTGATTGCAAAAACCAAGCACATTATGACCACAATGCAACTTCCACTTTCCATTGAAGTCGTCATTTTTTCTTGACACTTGGGCTTGGTGGTGGAATCCTTTGAGTATGTGGGGGATTTATAGAAAACTGAATGAAGATAAAGTTAATGATGGAGAATGGAGAATTAGGGCGCCATCGGCGTATGGGAATGTGGATGGTGGACCAAGGGATGATTTCTAGTCCATTTCCGCATGTTAAGGAGCGTTTTCGTGAAGGCCACTAAACCGTAGAAATACATATTTTTTTAACAGACAAACGGCACAAGTGGGGACGCTGTCAATCTACGACTGATTTGCTTGAAAGAAGATCCAGGGCGGGCACGGTAATTTTCTGATGTGACTGAAAGTGGCACAATTGTGGGTCCAATTATCGGCTTTACCTTGTAAGAAAACAAGATGGTAAAGCCGAATTTTTCCTTTTTATCCACGGAAATCTATCTAAATTGGAGTCAGCAATATGCTTTATTGAAAGCAGGGTCCAAAGACGATTAATGGTTCTGGATATGCCAAACATCTATGCTGAAAAATGTGCGTCGATGGGCCCATGGATCCCACGCTAAAGAGAAAAGAGGTGCTCGTACAAGGAGATTCCTTTTCACATCGAAGTGATTGATTTAAATATATTCGTGATTTACGGACAAATTGTATTCACGGAGATAAGTATAAAAGACATTGTGTGTGACCCCCTACAAAACTACTCCATTAACTTTGCCCGTGCTTGGATCATCCATGAGCACGAGATTCGTACCTTAGTTACAGGACTGATAGCCCACCCACATCTACCTTCTCAGTAGTCGCTCTCGTGATCTCTTGATTGTTCATGGCCGTGATGAAATGATTTTTTGCAAGAATGGAATACTAGCTAATCATGGTTGTTTCTTGTTAGATCTAAACTTATATTGAAGCATCTTGACTTTTAGTTGGGGCGCGTGGCAACATCATGTGCATGTAATTAAAGCTCTCTATCTTAAAATTCTTCATATAGGTGTGATATGACAATTATTCAATTTTTATATATATCAGAGTATAAAAAAAAATACAATTTACGGAGAGTCTATGTTAGCGAACAAGAAACATTATTATAAAAGTAAATCTAGACCAGCAATATTAGACCATGTAGGGCCAGCCAAAACACACGAGAGACATTGTCTATTAATGCCTAACTACTAACATCCTTCTTATCATTTTGAAAGTATAATACCCCATCAAGGAACTTTAGAGGATTTAAGTGTCAACATGCATAACATATACTGCTCTACCTCAAGATAAATTCAACTAACAATTAACCAATTATGCACATGCGGAAGACTAAACTTTTGGAGCTCCATCGAAGATAACTCAAGTCACCTTTAAGGGTTCGCTAATGACGCTACCTTAGCAACACATCCAAGACTGGATCAATATCTCATGACCCACTAGGAGATGGCTATTAAAGCAACCTTCAACACTAATCCAAACACATCTATGTTCATTTTAAAACACCAATTGAAATGTTCTTATGATAACATTGTGATACATAAAGAGTAGAGAAGTATAAGAGATCATACTTTGTGCACGACCCCACAACTGATGCACAAAAAACAATACTAATACATATGACGATGATTACATCCATCTCCAACTGGAGTGTTTGATATCTACATGATCAAGGATACAATACATGTCCCAAAATACAAATGATTACATCTAGAGAGAGAGAGAGAGAGAGAGAGAGAGAGAGAGAGAGAGAATATTAGAAGAATCTAGTGTTGAGGAGGGAGGTAAAATCCATCCAAGCAGTCATGAACAAAGTCCTTCGATCCCCAATAGTGGTTAAAAAATCCACCCGACCATGTGGTACCCTCAAGTCCACCCCACCGTGCTCGTGGAGATAGTCACACAACCTAGATAGTCATACAAGTATACAGAGGAAGCAAAAGGCTTACACAAGAGCCAAACATGGAGTAAATGCTCAACATGAAGATATCAACTCAACAAGAGTCATAAAGCCACAACAAGATGGAAATGCCAATAATGTATCACTCACATCAAAGAGAAACAATCAAGTAAGAGAGAGGGTGCTTGAGCATCAATAAGTGAAACACCACAAGAGCAAGGAAGCATCCTTAGTCAACAACAATAAGGACAACGAGGCACCCACAAGAGAAACACCAAATTCACCATGCAACATATATCATAATGAGGTAATCAAAAGATTAAGCAATAGTAAATCCATAGGGTGTCACTCAACTATTAGGACCTAGATAGTACAATGCTAAATGCAGAGAGTGTCATCATGTGTGCTCGAAGGATGGGAACACACACAACCACGTAGTCCTCGCATATGGATGAGGAGACTTAGTTATACCAGATAAACGCCCTATGAATGGCTAGGCCCTACCAATACATTCTTAGTTTCATACTAGCACTGGAGGCGGGCAAGTGACAACCAAATATCTTTCATTAATTTTTTATCATATCCCAAGTTTATTATTATGTTATCACTTGTCTTACTTTCACTCTCCATTGGGCTATTGTGGCGGCCACTTTGGGCCCCAACATCCAATGAGAGACACTCCCATGACTCACTCTGTATCTAGTCCTAAGGTTTATCCATTCAATTGAATTAGGAATCCAAAATTAAAAAAATAATGCAATGATTTGCTTTTCATATGATCAATAAAATCAAATATCTCTTTTATACAATGCCATTTAATCCATATGCAAGACATACTCAATTCGTCATACTACTAAGAGAATGTTCAAATCCACTTAATTCCATAATAAAATATAATCATATAAGAAGATAAAAGGCATCTATTCAAGATATCCATAAGTACTCAAGTACTCATAACATTTTCTCATATCTAGAGCCATTAACTCATTTCACTAGAGAAGGCATAGGTGAAGCAACATCTAAAACCTCAATGTAAATCAATATACTATAACACCACATACGCAGATCTCATGCATGAATAAGAAGAATGCATAGATACACATACTAATCATCATAATAACATCACAAGAGATCTTGTACCCAATACATAACAAGGCCATTACATAAGGAGCAACCTTTGGGTCTTCGAGTCAAGAATTCAATCCTAGATTGATCTCAATTAAAAAGTATAAATGAAATTCTCTTTGACATCTCATGGAAGAATTCCTTAAAATCACAATTCATCATACCCCATGCCAATTGGACCCACACACCAAGACAAGTAGGCAGAACAACTCATTGAACCCATGAAGAAGGTCAAAATCCCAAAAGTTGGATTAGGACAACCAATTGCATAATCCTAAAGGAAAATTCATAATTCAAATATAAAATGCATAATTCATTTAGCATATGTGTAATTCAATTAGTAGATGCATGATTCTATAAGTAGATGTGTGAATTTGGAAGTAGTTGCATGATTCTGCTTCAAAAAACTAACTAGGGAATCAAATTCGACAAACTCAAGGTATGGGAAGTCAAATTAGAGACCAACCCATTTGAGGAATACCTTAATAAATTCTAAAAGAACAATTACAAATCCCATACAAAGATCAAGGAGAGTTGGGCAACATTATCCCATGAAAACTCTATTTTCACATTGATTTCCAAAACCCACAATCAAAACAACCAAGCAATCCATTAGACACATAAAGATTGGGTTTCATTTCTCTAGAAGCTTTCAAATCCACATTAAAATACATTGTAAGAATTCAAGAAATGAAATTAAAAGACAAGAATAAGGTTAAGTCTCCTACCTCAACTTGGAGAGAAACTTTGTTAATGAATTGCAATCCATATTCTCCATCAATAGCCTCAAAATTTAAACAATAAAATAACCTCCTCAAATAAAAACTATCAACACCATACCCATAAAATTCTACCTAAGAAATTCTAGATCTCAACAATTCCAAACTAGCCATGAAGAGGGTTTTGAGAGAAGACTTGAAAATTACACTAAGTATTTAGCAACTGAGCTCAATTGCAAAATATAAAAACCAATCTAAAATCTAATTATCAAGTAAACTCCTGAAAGACCCCCATGATTCATCATTCATACCTCGATAAATCAAATACTTATAAGACATATTTATCATATAACTATTGAATTACCATTAATGCATGCAATAAGATGATGACATATCAAAATTGACTGAATATGCACAAATAGTCATTATGGGTTGACTCAACATGAAGAATGGGTATCTAAAAGCTATCAATTGTGGTAGTCGGGGCTCAAAATAATAAAAGAACTAAAATAGTGCAATAAAAAAAAATTGCCTTAATCAAGGGGCATAGGTTTTGGCTCAAGGTATTTTAACAAGTGTGCTATCTCTTGTTAACCACCATCAGGGAATGCAGGCATGCTCAAACTTGTGGAGCGAATTGGAGTCGATGCCTTATACATGTAGTCGCTCAAACATTCCCACATCAAGTGTACTTGTTCATGCGTATATAATAATCAATGAACTAAAATCATTGAAGGGAATTTTAACATTATATGCATTCTCATATAATTGAATGACACAATATCATCCCTTTCACTTCTAATTACTAATTAAACTTTCATAATAATAATTTCATATAATTACCTCCATAAATAACATCATCAATATTATTCCTCTACAACACTAAGGGTAAGTGCACAAAGTTGTGTCCACTTAGTGTGGAAGTTTTACACTTAGAAAAAAATGGCAAATCTCACGGAGTGCATGAGAAATGAAACGGGATCCTGAGCCAAAATTTGAAACGAGATCCCGTTTAGCTTCAGGATCCCGAGCCTAGATCTAAGAAACGGGATCCCGTTTCAAAAACAAAACGGGATCCCATTTAAAAAAAAACGGGATCCCGTTTTAAAACGGGATCCTGTTTCCTTTTTTAAATTTTTTTTTTTTAATAGAAAATGCAAGCTATATATACATGAAATATAAAATTTATATATAATTCACATTTCTCTTTGTCTTTTTTTTCCTTTCCATCTAACTTTGTCCCCTCTCTCCCAAAATCTAAAACTATGTCTCTACCTCTCTCTCACATCCTTGACTCTTTACTCTTTATCTTTGCTATATCTATACACCTCCCCTTACCCCCTACCTACCTATATTTCTCTATATATACATCTCTAACTCTCTCTTAACGTACCATCTCTCTCTCCCAACTAACTTATCTTTCTTTACATATGTCATAATAGATCCTACTAAGGGGTCTTATGTCATAATAGGTCCTAGTAAGAGGTATAATGTCTTAATAGGTCCTCTTAAGGGGTCTTATGACATAATAGGATGTATTATGACATAATAGGACCTATTTTGACATAATAGGTCATATTATGTCACAATGGGACCTATGATGACATAATAGGTCGCATTATGACATTATAGGTCCTATTATGTCACAATAGGTCCTATTATGACATAATACCCCTTAACAAGTCCTAGTAAGGGGTATAAAGTCATAATAGGTCCTCTTAAGGGGTTTTATGACATAATATGACCTATGATGTCATAATAAGACCTATGATGACATAATAGGACCTATTACATCATCATAGATCTTATTATGTCATTATTAGTCCTATTATGACATAATACCCTTTAACAGGTCCTACTAAGGGGTATAATGTCATAATAGGTCCTTTTTAGGGGTCTTATAACATTATAGAACATATTATGACATAATAGGTCCTATTATGTGATAATTGATCTTATTATGTCATAATAGATCCTACTAAGGGGTCTTATGTCATAATAGGTCCTCTTAAGGGGTCTTATGACATAATAGGACACTATTATGACATAATAGGTTGTATTATGTCACAATAGGACCTACTATGACATAATAGGACCTATTATGACATAATAGGACGTATTATGTCACAATAGGTCCTATTAGGTTACAATATAAACTATTATGACATAGTAGGTCGTATTATGACATTATAGGTCCTATTATGTCACAATGTGACCTATTATGACATAATAGGTCGTATTATGACACAATAGGTCCTGTTATGATGAATACCCCTTAACTCTCTCTAAAAGTACCATCTCTCTCTCCCAACCAACTTATCTTTCTCTACATATGTCATAATAGGTCCTACTAAGGGGTCTTATGTCATAATAGGTCCTAGTAAGAGGTATAATGTCATAATAGGTCCTACTAAGGGGTCTTATGTCATAATAGGTCCTAGTAAGAGGTATAATGTCATAATAGGTCCTCTTAAGGGGTCTCATGACATAATAGGTCGTATTATGACATAATAGGTTGTATTATGACATAATAGGTCGTATTATGTCATAGTAGGACCTATTATGTCACAATGAGACCTATTAGGACATAATAAGTCATATTATGACATTATAGGTGCTATTATGTCACAATATGTCCTATTATGACATAATACCCCTTAACAAGCCGTAATAAGGGGTATAAAGTCATAATAGGTCCTTTTAGGGGGTTTTATGACATAATATGACCTATGATGTCATAATAGGACCTATGATGACATAATAGAACCTATTACATCATCATAGATCCTATTATGTCATAATATGTCCTCTTAAGGGGTCTTATGACATAATAGGACCTATTATGACATGACAGGTCCTCTTAAGGGGTCTTATGACATTATAGGACCTATTATATGATAACCAATCCTATTATGTCATAATAGGTCCTACTAAGGCTCGTCTTATGCCATAATAGGTCCTAGTAAGAGGCAGAATGTCATAATAGGTCCTCTTAAGGGGTCTTATGACATAATAGGACCTACTATGACATAATAGGTCCTATTATGTGATAATTGATCCTATTATGTCATAATAGGTCTTACTGAGGGGTCTTATGTCATAATAGGTCCTAGTAAGAGGTATAATGCCATAATAGGTCCTCTTAAGGGGTCTTATGACATAATAGGAGCTATTATGACATAATAGGTTGTATTATGACATAATAGGTCATATTATGTCACAATATGACCTATTATGACATAACAGGACCTATTATGACATAACAGGACCTATTATGATATAATATGACCTATTATATCATAATAGGTCCTGTTATGTCATAATAGGTCTTGTTATGACATCATACCCCTCAACTCTCTCTAAACGTACAATCTCTCTCTTCCAACTAACTTATCTTTCTCTACATATGTCATAATAGGTGCTACTAAGGGGTCTTAAGTCATAATAGGACCTATTATGACATAATAAGTCATATTATTTTTTAATAGGACCTATTATGTCACAATGGGACCTATTGTGACATAATAGGTTGTATTATGACATTATAGGTCCTATTATGTCACAATAGGTCCTATTATGACATAATACCCCTTAACATGTCCTAGTAAGGGGTATAAAGTTATAATAGGTCCTCTTAAGGGGTTTTATGACATAATATGACGTATGATGTTATAATAGCACCTACGATGACATAATAGGACCTATTACATCATCATAGATCCTATTATGTCATAATTGGTCCTTTTATGACATAATACCCTTTAACAGGTCCTACTAAGGGGCCTAATGTTATAATAGGTCCTCTTAAGGGGTCTTATAGCATAATAGGACCAATTATGACATGACAGGTTCTCTTAAGGGGTCTTATGACATTATAGGACCTATATGACATAATAGGTCCTATTATGTGATAATCGATCCTATTATGTCATAGGAGGTCCTACTAAGGGGTCTTATGTCATAATAGGTCCTAGTAAGAGGCATAATGTCATAATAGGTCCTCTTAAGGGGTATTATGAGATAATAGGACCTATTATGACACAAAAGGACCTACTATGTCACAATGAGACCTATTATGACATAATAGGTCGTATTATGACATTATATGTCTTATTATGTCACAATAGGTCCTGTTATGACATAATACCCCTTAACAAGTCCTACTAAGGGGTATAAAGTCATAATAGGTCCTCTTAAGGGCTTTTATGACATAATATGACCATTGATGTCATAATAGGACCTATGATGACATAATATGACCTATTATGTCATCATAGGTCCTATTATGTCATAATCAGTCCTATTATGACATAATACCCTTCAATAGTCCTACTAAGGGGTATAATGTCATAATACATCCTCTTAAGGGGTCTTATGACATAATAGGACCTATTATGACATGACATGTCCTCTTAAGGGCTCTTATGACATTATATGACCTATTATGACATAATAGGTCCTATTTTGTGATAATCGATCCTATTATGTCATAATAGGTCCTACTAAGGGGTCTTAAGTGAGAATAGGTCCTATTAAAAGGTATAATGTCATAATAGGTCCTTTTGAGGGGTCTTATGCAATAATAGGACCTATTATGACACAATATGACCTATTATGTAACAATAGGACCTATTATGACATATTAGGACCTATTATGTCACAATGAGACTTATTATGACATAATAGGTTGTATTATGAAATTATAGGTCCTATTACGTCATAATTTATAAGATCTTCTAAAATCTAGAATCTGTATTATAACTCGTAGAGATGTGAAACCACTCTCAAACATCCTGCCAATATATACATGAAATATAACTTAAAGTATAAGGATAAGCGCAAGAAGTTGTGTCCACTTAATGTGGAAGTTTTACACTTAGAAAAAAAAGTGAAAATCGAGCTGAGTACAAAGGAGTCAAAACGGGATCCTATCTTGGCATGGGGTCCCAAGCCAAAAAAAAAACAAGTTTCCGTGGGTCTTGGGATCCCAAGCCTAAAGCTCGAAACAGGATCTCGTTTTGAATAATATAATTTAAAAAGAAAAATGGGTCCCATTTCATTTTTCTAAACGAGATCCCGATCAGAGTCGTCCAGCAAGCCACCAACAAGCCTTCCAAGTATGCCCTCTCTTAATTTGTTTCAATTTTTCATAGTTAATTTTTTTTTTAGTTTAATTTGTTTTTGAATTGATTATGAAAAGATTTTTTTCTTGAATTGATTAATTAGGTCTTTAAAAAAATGTTAATCTAGGTTTTAATGAAAGTAATTTTTTTATAGAATTATTTTTTCATGGTTAATGAATGAAAATAAAATGTTGAAAACCTTGAAACGAAAACAAAAATTGAAACCAAAACCAAAATGAAACCAAAACAAAATCCAAAATCAAAACAAAATTCAAAATGAAAACCAAAACCAAAACGACAACAAAAACGAAACTAAAAGATTGTTAAAAAACAAAAGCCAAAACCAAAATGTAGATAAACCAAAACCAAAACCTTTCAAAATAAAAATGAAAATGTATAGGATCACATGTGACCGACCATATGAACCATATGACCCGATATGACCATATAGGATCACATAGTGTCCTAAGGGGTCATATGTGGTCCTAAGGGGTCAGAGTAAGTGCACCAAGATGGTGTGCAAAAAGGGGGGTATAAGTTGACACTTTTTCTTTTCTAAAATCAGGTAAACCTAAACTTGGAGGAAAAAGTTGAGAGCCATCCACTCAAGATATGAAGATATTGATAACTCAATGATGAATAATAAGTACCTAACCGATACTGAGAGGGGGCAGGGGGTGAATTAATACAGGCACAAAATTCTTTTCCCAAACCAGTTTGATTGCAAACACTGCAAATGTCTGACAGACAGTAACACCGGTCTGAAACAGAGTGCAACCAGTAAAGATAAGAATGACTGTGACAAGCATTAACCTGTTAATCACTTAACTTTCCACTCTGCTTAATACTACACTTCCATTTCACCCTTATGCATGAATAGGTAATCTATCATCAGAAATATAATAACAGCTAGCTTAGCATGATTTACCTTCAGACATAAATCACTTAAATCATCACATGAAAAATATTACACATGACACACAGCTTTTTCACGTGGAAACCCAACTGGGAAAAACCACTATGGGGATGAATACCCACAAGATGCTTTTGAACTCTTTAGAAGTCCACTTTGTTAGGAGCCTAGTCCGGTTAGAGATTGGTACAACAGGTTCTACTAGGAACCGATCTTGTTAGAGATCACCTGGTTAAGGGATGGCTAAATACCCGGTTAAGGGTTAAACCCTGTTAGTGGTTACCTTGTTAGAGGATTTTAAGAACTCAATGAGTTTGAGTCACCCTGTTAAAGGATTTACAACAAGCTGGTTAAGGCTACTCAGTTAAGGGATTTTCCAACTGTTGAAGTTGTTAAAGATCAACAAGTATTACAATGATCTGATAATAGCACTCAATGCCTAATGCAGATCCGCTTAAGTTCCTTCCTTATACACACACATTATGCAAGAATCAATCCTCTTATCTCATCTGGTCTGGCAAGAATCATGTATCTCTGCACTTACATACACACATACCATTTGCCAACAACCTCAGAAAGAAGCACAACATCGACCTTATAGGAAACAGATAGGTTAGTAGCATAAACCCTAAACCCTAAAACATTTAGGTTACGTAATTCAAATGGTTCAATCCTGACCATTGAACACATTGCATTGAATACAAAAGTCTTGAACATATCTCAAAACATTCTCCATCATTCATTCTTTACCACTTTCATGGCGACTTGTAACCCATCATGCATTCTCCACCGTTTACAGAGACTTCGCATATTCCCGAGGTAGATAGGATCAAACTCCTTCATGCAAGATCCTTCACGCGCTCAAGATGACGTGGCAACATGATCGGATCTTCATTACAATTCTAAATCATCACACAATGTCATCGGTTGAGTCACAGAGGCTTGGAACACCTCAACCGGAAACCCTGAGGTTGAGACTACCAACCGGTAGTCATGCAAAACTTCCATAAACCAATTCTCATACCAACATGCTGGTTCACCTTTTCACATATATCGGTTCACAATGTTATACCAGTTCTCTCATATACTAGCTCTTAGTATCATACCGGTTCTCTTGCCAGTTGCTTACTTCTATATATCGGTTCACTCTTCAGCATATTGACATCAATGACAACATACAATGTCATCATGTCTTCATACTGGTTCACATATGCCAACAATCTCCCCCTTTGGCATTGATGGCAATATACAAAGATATATGTCCGCTTCATACCTTCTCTCCCAATACTGCAGATATCTTCTCTGCTTCACTTCTTCTCCCCCTTTAACAATAATGCCAAAGTGGAGGCACAAACTTCCTGTTCCCTTATGTTGCTCCCCTGAGGAGTAGCATCCTTCAACACATCAATCCTGAAAATATTGGACACTGCCATACCTAACTGATGTGGAGCACATATTTTCAGTTCATCTCTTGAAGGGGTAGCACCCCTAATTCACCTCTCAAATGGGTAAATATAGCCTTTGGTAGAGGCTTGGTGAATATGTCTGCTAACTGCTCCTTACTGGAAACATGTTCCAACACAACCTCCTTGTTCTAAACCTTCTCCCTCAAGAAATGATACTTGAGCTCAAAGTGCTTGGTTCTAGCATGCAAAACCGAATTCCTGGAAATGTTAATTGCACTTGTATTGTCACAAAATATGCTTACCAGTTCAGATACATGAACTTTGAAGCCATTTAATACATGCTTCATCCAAATAGTCTAGGTGCAGTTCAAAAAAGTTGCAACATACTCATCCATGAGACCAGTCTACCACCAAGGAAGAATGCACCACCAGTTGTGTTCTTCCGGTCATCTACATTACCAGCCCAATCAACATCTATGAACACTTTCAGGTTGAAATCATTATTGTATGGATACCATAACCCATAGTCAGATGTTCCCTTTAGATATCTAAGAATCCGCTTGACAGCTACCAAGTGGGATTCTCTTGGGATTTGTTGAAACCAAGTGGTAATACCCACTGCATGTGCAATGTCCAGTCTGCTATGCACTACATAATGCAACTTACCAATCATTGATCAGTAATCCTTCTCATTTACCAATGCCGAGTCATCCTCTTTTGATAATTTACAACTAGTCACCATTGGTGTACCAACCGGTTTACTGTCTTCCATGGCAAAGGTCTTCAACACCTCTTTGGCATACTCAAACTGAGTAATAAAGATTCCATCTTTCATTTGTTGAATCTACAGTCCAATGAAGAACTTAATCTCCCCTATGAGTGACATTTCAAACTCTGTTTTCATCTCATCAACAAATTCATGACTCATCTTGTCATCACCTCCAAAGATGATGTCATCAACAAATACTTCACAGATCAGAATCCGGTCTCCTTCTGATTTCAAGTAGATATTGCTATCTTCACTTGTTCTTTCAAATCCAATCTTCACAAGATGGGAGTGCAAGCATTCATACCATGCTCTAGGTGCCTGCTTCAGTCCATACAAGGCTTTATGTAGCCTACACACCATGTCACTGTATTTTGATAGGGCAAACCCATCTGGTTGTTCTATGTACACCTCCTCTTCAAGTATTCCATTTAGGAAGCATACGCACTCCTTCCAATCTTTCTACTGGAGCAAAGGTTTCTCCATAGTCTTCTCCTTCTTCTTGGGCATATCCTTTACACACTAGTATGGCTTTGTTCCTTACCACTGTGCCATCCTCATTTAGCTTGTTTCTGAAAACCTATTTGGTTCCAATGACATTTTTATGCTCCGGTCTGGGTACCAAAGACAATGTACCATTCTTCTCTATTTGGTCAAGTTCCTCCTCCATTGCCTTGATCCAGTATTCATCTTTATGTGCCTCTTTGAATGATTTAGGCTCAAATTCAGAGATCATACATGAGCTTTCTCTGACCTTTCTTCTTGTAAGAATTCCTACATCTTTGTCTCCTATGATCTGCTTTGGATCATGATTGAGTTTGACATACTTAGGTATGTTCTTAACAGATTCTTCTTTCTTTTCTTCTTCATCCTCATCTTCATCAGCATCAACATCCACCGGTGTAGGAACACAATTACTGGTACTGGGCTAATTTGCAATTGGTTCCCAGAAGGTTACTATCAGTTCATCTCCTACTTTCTCACTGCCGGTTTCCTCAAGTTTTCCAGAGTTTTCATCAACCCTAACATTAATGCTTTCAACAATTCTCTAAGTCCTATTGTTGAAACATTTGAGAGCTTTACTCTTGGTGGAATATCCTAGGAATATTCCTTCATCACATTTTGCATCGAACTTGCTCTGATGTTCACTCCTCTTGATATAACATTTTCTACCAAACATTCTAAAGTAGCTTACCACTAGTATCTTACCGGTCCAGTACTCATAAGGAGTCTTATCCTTTCCCTTTTTGATGAGTACCTGGTTCATTGTGTAGACTGCAGTGCTCACCGCTTCTCTCCAAAAGGCGTGAGCAACTTTTCCTTGGATCAACATAGTTCTAGCTGCTTCAACCATAGTCTGGTTGTTTCTCTCTACTAAGCCATTCTGCTATGGAGTTCGAGGGGTAGACAGTTGCCTCTTGATGCCATTCTCTTCACAATATTTGTTGAATTCACTGGAAGTGAATTCCCCTCCTTGATCAGTTCTAAGGCATTTGATTCTTCTACCACTTTCCTTTTCTACCAATGCTCTGAAAGCTTTGAACTTTCCAAAGGCTTCAAACTTGTCCTTCAAGAATGTGACCCACATCATTCTTGAGCAATCATCTGTAAGAATAATAAAATACCTATCTCCCTGCACACTCCTAGTTTTCATAGGACCACACAAATCAGTATGCACAAGATCAAGTAAGTTGTCAGCTATGAAGGATTTACCTTTGAAGGTTGAGGAAGACATTTTCCCCAGTTGACATTCTCTGCACAAAGGATTTTTTGGTTTGCTCAGCATCAATAGTCCTCTAACTACCTTGATCTTACTGGCCTTCACAATGTTATCAAAGTTTACATGGCAGAGTCTCTTATGCCATATCCAACTGTCATCAAACTTAGCGATAAGACATGTACTTATATTTGCATTTAGCTGAAATAAGTTATGTTTGGTCTACATACCGGTGGCCATCAAATCACCATTCTTTCCTTTGATTTTGCACGCTCCATTTTTGAATTCCAGAGTGAGTCCACTGTCATTCAGCTGGGCAACACTCAATAGATTGAGTTTGAGACCTTCCACCCAATACACATTGTCGGCACTGCTCTTTCCATTTAGAGAGATGGACCCTCTTCCTCTGACCATACATGGTGCATCATTACCAAAGTGAACCACACCACCATCATATTCTTCCAAAGATAGAAACTTGCTTCGGTCACCAGTCATATGATGAGAACAACCACTATCAATAATCCACTCATTGGAATTATCAAAGCGGGAGACAAGAGCCTTCTTGTCTGACACATCTTCCTTTACTACAACAAACACAATATCTTCATTCTCTTCATCTTTCGATTCCTCATCCGTGACACCTTCATCAATTGCAACAAAACAATTTCTTCGGTTTCCTCCTTTGAATTTCTTGAACCTCTCTGGTTTGTCCTTGTTGTCACCATTAGGATAGTTTATAGCAATATGTCCTATCTGGTTACAAGAAAATAATTTCAAAGGGAGCTTGCCTCTGTATTTACCGGTTCCTTTAGGAAGTTTCCTAGCAAGAAGAGCTTCAAATTCCATCAGGATCTCCTCATCATCCATTTCTCTGCTATGTCTTGGTTCACCACTGGTGCTTGCTTCTTTTCCTTTTCTGGATGGTACAATAGAAGCTCTACAAGCTGATTCAATCTTTTGAACACTGCCATAAAAAATATTTAGCTCATAGGCTGTCAACTTTGCAGTGATGGAGTCTGGGGATACCTTAGTCTTGTCTATTAATCTCAACTCCTGAATAGTAGCAACCCTTATTGCATAGACTGGTAATAAGGATCTTAGAACTTTGCTTACCACAGTGGAATATTCCATTTTACCACCTGCACTCTTCAATATCTCCAACAACAGTTTTGATTCTTATTCCATACTGTTGAATGGTCTCACCTTCAACCATCCGCATGTCTTCAAACTTCCCTCTAAGGCTTTCTTCCTTAGCTTGTTTTACATGCTCATCACTGCCATAGATATTCTCAAGAGTGTCCCATACTTCTTTGGGATTATCTTTATCTTGGGAATCAATAAACTCAATGTCAGATAAGTTGCTGATTAGGGCTTCCATGACTTGCCCATTCTCCTGTATTTCTCTCTTTTGATCATCGGTGAGAGTACCAGTAGGAATAACAAAAACATTCTCAACATAGCTCCAATGTTGAGCACCCATGCTTCTGATGTAAATCTTCATTCCGTCCTTCCAAATTTTGAAGTTATCTCTGTTGAACTTTGGACCTTCTCTCTTCATCATTACAATATGATCTTTCCCTCAGGCGGTTAAGCTTACAACACAGAGGACCTAGAGGACGCTCTGATACCAATTGATAACTCAATGATGAACAATAAGCAGCTAACCGATACTGAGAGGGGGCGGGTGAATCAGTACAGGCACAAAATTCTTTTCCCAAACCGGTTTGACTGCAAACACTGCAAATGTCTAACAGACAGTAACACCGGTTTGAAACAGAGTGCAACCGATAAAGCTAAGAATGACTATGACAAGCATTAACCAGTTAATCACTTAACTTTCAACTCAACTTAATACTACACTTCCATTTCACCCTTATGCATGAATAGGTAATCTATCATCAGAAATATAATAACAACTAGCTCAACATGATTTACCTTCAGACACAAATCACTTAAATCATCACATGAAAAATACTACACATGACACATAGATTTTTCATGTGGAAACCCAACTGGGAAAAACCACGGTGGGGATGAATACCCACAAGCTGCTTTTGAACTCTTTAGAAGTCTTCTCTATTAGGATCCTAGTCCGGTTAGAGACTGGTACAACAGGTTCTGCTAGGAACTAATCATGTTAGAGATCACCCAGTTAAGGGATGGCTAAATACCCGGTTGAGGGTTAAACCCTATTAGTGGTTACCTTGTTAGAGGATTTCAAGAACTCAATGAGTTTGAGTCACCCTGTTAAAGGATTTACAACAAGCTGGTTAAGGCTACCCGGTTAAGGGATTTTCCAACTGTTGAAGTGGTTAAAGATCAACAGGTATTACAATGATATGATAAAAGCACTCAATGCCTAATGTAGATCCGCTTAAGTTCCTTCCTTCTACACACACATTATGCAGGAATCAATCCTCTTATCTCATTTAGTCTGGCAAGAATCACGTATCTTTGCACTTAGATACACACACACCATTTGCCAACAACCTCAGAAAGAAACACAACATCGACCTTATAGGAAACAGATAGGTCGGTAGCACAAACCCTAAACCCTAAAACATTTAGGTTAAGTAATTCAAACAGTTCAATCCTGATCATTGAACACATTGCATTGAATACGAAAGTCTTGAACATATCTCAAGACATTCTCCATCGTTCATTCTTCACTGCTTTTATGGTAGCTTGTAACCCATCATGCGTTCTCCACCGTTTATAGAGACTTCGCATATCCCTGAGGTAGATAGGATCGATCTCCTTCATGCAAGATCCTTCACGTGCTCAAGATGACATGGAAACATGATCGGATCTTCATTACAATGCTAACTCATCACACAATGTCATCGGTTGAGTCACACAGGCTTGAAACACTTCAACCGGAAAGCCTGAGGTTGAGACTACCAACCGGTAGTCATGCAAAACTTCCATAAACCGGCTCTCATACCAACATGCTGGTTCATATTTTCACATATACCGGTTCATAATGTTATACCGGTTCTGTCATATACTAGCTCTTAGTATCATACTGGTTCTCTTGCCAATTGCTTACTTCCATGTACCAGTTCACTCTTCAGCATATTGACATCAATGACAACATACAATGTCATCATGTCTTCACACCGGTTCACATATGCCAACAGATACTCAAAGAACAAAGATTGTAGTACTCTGAATCTTGTTTCCAAAATACTAAATTTTTTTCAAAATTGGATAAGATTAAGGGGGTCAAATCCTTCGTGCATGAAAAATAGACCCTAATTTTTTCTAAAAAACATAACATAGTGTCTGACGTGCGCATCAAAAAAGTCATAGTTAGATTTATTATTTTGAGAAATACTTTGGCAGAAAGATAGGTAAGAGTGAGAACTAGAAGTTTTGTATTTTTTTGTTGAGTATTTTCTTTTAATGATTTTTCTAATTGAGCACATCCTGAAAATCAGGTACTTGTTCGTGCGCGAAGCATAACTTGCACCAAAACAATTGAAAATGCATTTTTTTTTTTAAAAATTGTAAAGAATCAAGTGCACTAAAATAATATATAAAGTTTTTAAAATTTGGATAAGTAGATCAAAAGTTATTAAAAAAATGGTACACGTATGTCTCTGAGAACTATGGAGACACTGGTAAAAGAAATTCAATAATAATATGTTATTGTTGTTCAAATTTAAAAAAACTTAAATGGTTAGAAAACTCAGAAGATGGGTGAAAATATGGTGGCAATTTTAGAAATACCCACTTGATGAAGTCTAAACCTGATGATGACAAAGTTGAGAAACCAAGTTCATAAAACAAAACACGTCAAAAAGGAGGGAAATGGAGGGAAATCAAACTTCCAAACTATAGCTTTGTCATCCAAGCCTATTCATAAGCCTAAATAGACAAGAGCACGTACGAGGTTTCTTTTTAATAAGAACTACGTATAGGGTTTTGTTTGAATAAATAGCGCGTACGTAGTTCTAAGGAGAAAATACTGCGTATGCAGTTCTTCCTATGATACTATAACATAAAGAAATTAATGTGTATGTTTAAAATGTGTGTGTGTGCATACATATATGTATATGTATATATTGTATGTATATATGCATATATAACATGTGTATATATACACACATGTATGTATGTAATATTTATGTATATGTATATAATATGTGTATGACATATGTATACATATATGTATGTTTGTAATATATATATATATATATATATATATATATATATATAAATATAATATGTATGTGTGTATTATCTTTTGATATTTTATGTGTATTATATGTATATGTGTATGTACATGTACATGTATATTGATATATATTTGTCTTTTGATATCTTATTGTACATTGTATTCCTCTCTCTCTCTCTCTCTCTCTCTCTCTATCAGGACCCCACATAACACCTAATGACATCATGTAAGGTCCCTTAGCACACATATGACCTGTTAAGACCATATTATGTCCTAAGGGGTCATATGATGTTATAACACATGTGCTGCCCCATTATGATCCTACATGACCCCCAATGATGCCATATGACCCCTTCAGACCATATATGATATCTTAAGGGGTCATATGGCGTCTTAAGGGGTTATATGGTGTCTTAGGGGGTCATATGGTGTTGTAACACATGCGTGGATCAATTAGGACCCCACGTGACCCTTAACGACATCATGTTACATCTCTTCCTCTCCCCCATCTCCCTCCTTCCCTTTTTTATTCCTCTCTCTCTCTCTCCCTCCCTCCCTCCCTCCCTCCCCAATCTCTCTCTCCCCCATCTCCCTCCCTCCCTTTCCCATCCTCTCTCTCTCTATCCCCCCCTCTCTCTCTCCCCCCCTTAGGACCCCACATAACACCACATGACCCTTTAGGAGCATATGATGTCCTAAGGGGTCAAGATGGCAAGATGAAATTATGGTGTCATAAGGTGGCAAGATGAAACATTATTACAATATAACAAGCAGTACCAATACTTCTTACAAGAATAAAAAAACAACATGCTCCCCCTCTCTCCCTTCGTCCATACCCCATCCCTCTCTCTCTCTTCTTCTCTCCCTCCCCACTCTTTCTCTCTCCCTACCCCCTTTATCTCCCTTACTTTCCCATCCCCCCCCCCTCTCTCTCTCTCTCCCTTAGGAGCCCACATAACACCTAATGACATCATGTGACCCCTTAGCACACCACATGACCCTTTAGAAGCATATGATGTCCTAAGGGGTCATATGGTGTCCTAAGGTGGCAATATGAACCATTATTACAATATAAAAAATAGTACCAATACTGTTGGCATATGCACACTCCAATGAGACATTGTAGGTGATTGAAGGTTTTGTCATTGATGGCAACCTTACAATCCTATGACACCGGCAAGGCATTCCACCGGCACTAGAAAGATCAAACTCTACACCGGCACATAGATCACCGACACCGGCAGTGAAAGGAAGCATACCGGCACAAAAGCCAACAAGAATTTTATTGTTAATATATTTTGTTTATTATTGTAAAATCATTGTAAGCCAACTTGGCAAGTTTTAAAATGACTCTTATATAAGAGAGATCATTGTAGAACATTTAAAAATAGATAGAGGAATATAATTAAGCGAAATAAGGTAGACCTATTATGCGAAATATAGGTTAAGGGTTTATGTAAGAAGTAGAGCAAAAACTGGTACTGGATTTGGCATTATAGATGCTATTTTGAAGCAGTACAAGACACTGGATTTATATAATCTATTTTGTAAGTCAGTGAGACTTCCTATTTTGTATTTGAGTAGTGAGCTCTAGGCGCTTGGCCTTCCTGCATGTGCAGGCCCCTCTTGTAGCAATAATATTCTCTTATTGGCTAGTAAGTGAATATTGTGGGTCACAAATCCCATTGAGGTTTTTCCCACACCGGGTTTCCTCATTAAAATATTGTGTTATGGTGTGTTTTTCATGTGGTTGCTTTTGTCTTTGTTTATTGCATTAATTTTTGTTTACCGATACACAGTATTAATATGCTCTACATGTTCTAAGTTAAGAAAATCTTATAACCGGTTAGATACTGATTCACCCCCCCTCTTAGTATCTGTGGGAATCCTAACAATTGGTATCAGAGCTTGGTCCTCTATTTTCAAAATCCTAACAGCTTGAGGAAGATCTTGACACCGATAGAGATGGAAAACTTGATGAAGAAACTTGAAGGAGCTCTCTCAGACTTTGATGCAGAAAAATTGAAAAATATCAAACTTGAAGATGATCTAAAGGCTGCTCAGGATATCATTCAAGCACTTCAAGAAAATCTTACTATTTCAAGAAACAAGAGAAGAGAACTTTGTGAAAAGATGCAAAATGAGAATGATGAAAAAGAAACTCTTAATGATATGATAAACAAGTTGAAGCAAGAGAACATGACAACAAAGAATGAGATGCAGGATATGACTATGAGATTCTATAAAGAAATTGAAAATAGAAAGAAGAATGAAGAAGATTTGACTAGAAGACTAAGTGATGCTACAAATGAGAACACAAGACTTAGCTATGAAAATGATTTGTTGAAGACAGATCTGATGCACACACAAAATGACTCAAATGAACTGATGAGGTAGAAAGAAGTCTTAGAAAGAGAACTAGATACTGCAAAACAACATAAAGAGAAATTCAAGAAAATCTCAGAAGAACTTGGTAACTTGCTGAAGAATAAAAAACCTAAAGGTGACACTTGTGGAATTGGCTTTGAAGTTGGTGAAAGCTCCGGTACTGCAAACACATAGGATCATAGCAAACTGGTAAGACAACCTACTGGTTATAAATTCAATGGCAAATGCTTTAACTATAACAAGTATGGTCATAGAGAAAATCAATGTAGATCTACAAACTATCAGAATACCAATGCACCCACTGGTCAATGTTCAAAATGCAACAAAGTTGGTCATAACTCTGAGAATTACAGAATGAATGTGAGATGTTATGTTTGTGGAAGATTTGGACACTTATCTAATCAATGTAGAACACAAACCGGCATAGGTTATGGAAAGGCTATTTAGAAAAATAATGTGACTTGTTATGCTTGTAACAAGATTGGACATATTGCAAAATTCTGCAGAAGCAAGGCACCACCGATAGACAACAAAGGTTCTAGTCTGAAAGGAAAAGAAAAGGTTGAAGAAGTTAAGCAAGAATTCTCAAAACAATGGATCAGGAAATCAAAACTAAATGGTGTTGGGAATACTCCTCCACCGATAGAACCAAGCAGCACTCCACTGACAGAATAGAGTAGCACTTCACCAGCAGGAGTCTCTTCATCAAATTGAAGAAATTTCTTTGAGGGTTTGGCAATCAATGAGACATATGCTATTATTCTCTCAGTTGATGGTAAGAAGTTGAAATTACTTCTATACCGGCAGTTATGTTAAGTGATTACTTAACCGACATGCATTAAATGTGGTAGTTGGCAAACTGACATTATAAATTAGTGTTTTTGGCTCCATTTCACTTCACCGAGCATTCAAACATTCGAAGAGTGTGAAATTTCAAGAGCTAAGGCATTTCAAGCAAAGAGGCAAGACATTTCAGCAATCAATCTTTCCAAAGGCAAGAAAAAAGGTATTTATAATCATGGCATCCTCCTCTGTAATTGAATTCATAGCTAACCCTACTATAGTCGAGGTAATCAAACGCCTTAGGCCCATATTTCAGCTAGTTCCTGAGATAGCTAAAAAGGATGATAATGTTGGTGCATTTTCCCAAATCCCAAAAGGAGTTGTTTTTACAAAAGACCCTAGAATTTATATCCATTGCCATATAGAAGAATTAGGAGATGAAGAAATCAAAAACATGTACAAGACTGTCATATGTGATGACTCCGGAAATGTAAAACCTGAACACAAAATTGTTGAAACCCTAGGATTCATTGAGATCCTTTGCATTCCAGACTTTCCTAAGGAAGTTATTAGGATAGTATTGAGCAGGGTACATGGTGCATTCTTTTGGCTAGATTTGGTTCATAAAATTACTAAGGAAGCTTTGAAAGCTGTAACAGGGTTACCTTCTACTGGTAACAGACCAGACAAGACAAAGAAGGTCTCAAATGACCTGGTAATGAACCTAACAGGTGCAACATCTGACAAAAGGTCTTTAAGGGTGAATGATGTAAATGACATAAATGTGAGATTCATTACCATGATTCTAGGCTACAAAACAACACATGCAAACATACTTAATTCAATTTCCAACTTATGCATAAAAAGTGCTCATGATATGGTTAAAGATAATGTGAAAATTGATGTATGTGAATGGTTAAAGGATTAACTTATTGACAATCTGGGAAAGATCAAGAAGGATAAGAAAGGGACATTCAGATTTGGTAACTTACTTGTATGTTTAATGCTACATATAACCAAACAGGTGCCCAGTATAGGTATCAAGAACCTTGGATTTGACATACCGGTAGGGAAATAGCTATCAAACTTGTTCAACAACATGGGTGAAAGCAAAGAAAAGAATATTGATGAATATTTTCAAGCACTAAAGGCTAGAATGAACAAAAGAGTCAGACTGTCACAGGAAATTGTTAACAAATACAAAGATGATATATGTTTTGTGATTAAAAAGGATGAGATCTAGATGGAAGCAGTTATCCCAAGAACAATTTGGGTTATGAGACCGATGATCACATCATTGAAACATATGAAAAAGCCCTTCTGGAAGCACCCAAGGAACCTAAGGAAGAGGTATTTGGTAGTGCTGAGACCATTGAAAGACAAATTCAATCTAAGAAAAGAGTAAAGAAAGTTGAAGCAACTGTGAGAAGAGGTTCAAGGAAGGCTAAGGCTATCAAAGAAGATGTACTAAAACAAACCAGTATCACTGAAGATGAGTTACAGGCACAACAACCAGAAACTCACCTTTCACCGGTAGCAACCTCTTCAGAAAGTGACATGCCAACTGAATTTAAAAGAGTTGTGAGGAAAAGACAACCTTCACCGGTATCCACACCTTCACCTAGAAGAACCAGGCAAAAACAACAGGCAGTGAGGCCCCCAGTCAAGAAATCTACTCCTAAGAAGAAAAAGTTGACACCAAAGAAAAGGACTCAACAAAATATTTCTCCGATTGATAGACTATTGGAGAAAATCATAGAAGAAGGAAAACTTAAAAACATCAACAAACTATATGACTCACTATCAGTTGATGATAAAGAAAAAGTTGAAAACAGTGTTATTTTACACTTGGATATCTACAAAAAGTTCTTGATGCAAGTTGTAGATGAACTACTTGATGAACTATTCAAGAGATTGAAAGCAAGAAGACAATTTGTTATAGAACTTGACAAGAAAAATAAAGTTGAAAAATTACTTGTTGTCTACCCAGTTAACTCTCCAAAAGAAATAGATGATCTAATTGCAAAGGCTAACTAGTCAGTATTCTCTACTGCACACCGGCATATTGCACTAATGGTTGGAAGAGTAAATGAGGTTGCAGAAGAAACTGAAAATACATGGGATATATTCCTTGTTGAGAAGGAAAAATAGGAAGAATACAAAAACCCGAAACCAATAAAAGTATATCAGAAAGACAAGTACAAGGGTAAAGGCAAGGTTGGTGGACCTCTGAGCATCAAAATAAGAAATAACTTATCCCCACCACCTCTAGTTTCTCCACCGGTAACAACAACTGAAGATCCATCGATAGATGAGAGTATGGATATAGAGGATACAAATCCTAATCCTAAGGTCTTATACACAGTTGATGTTGATACTCAAAAGGTCAACATTATGATAGACAAGGACACAACAAGAAACACAGATATGGCTAGTGAGCCATTGGTAGCTGACAACATTGATAACACTGAAGGCAAACTGGCAGATGGGAAAACAAAGACTCCAACAGATCAACAAACAAAGAGACAAGCAGAGCAACAGGCTCTGGAATAGCAACAAGTTCATGTGGAAAACAGTGCCACCGGCAACAGGAGAACAAGACAAACACTTTTTTAAGGAAATGGAAATACAGACTGACCTACTAGAGGTCACTACAAACAAGGATATTGCTCCCACCGACAGAATTCAGAATGTTAGCTCTTCAACTGAAGGATTTAAATCAACAAATGTAACTGAAGTTCTTTTGGACTCCATTAAGAAAATAACAGATTGCAGTTCACAGGCATATAAAGCTATAGATGGCACAATTCCATTTTTGAAGATGATAGCTCCAAAATGCAATGTAGATAATAAGGATTTGTTGAGCCAACTCGACACTTTGTCTAAGTACATTACTAACAACACAATGACAGTTGAACAAATAAAGGAGGAAGCATTCAAAGAGAGGTTAGAAAAGGAAAAACATAAATTCTTTGAGGAACAAATAAAGAAGTGTACAAGGCAGTTTGACACACTTCTACCGAAACTGTGCAACACACTCAAGGAGTTCAAAACTTTGTACAAAGGCACTTGTAAGACAAACTTTTTAATAGTTGACATAGATAAGAAAATGAGCAAGATACAAGAAGAAATAAATAAACTTGCTGACAATTTTATTAATTCATTTGATTCATTATCAGTTTTTGAGCAAAAGATAACTAGTTTTGAGGAAGAATTACTGAAGCTAGAGAGAGAAAAGGAGAGAATAATAAACAAGGCTAAGAATTTGAGATTAAGACTAAGTCCAAGATTGGACTATCTAGCATCCCCGAGGAAGGAAATATTTGAGGCACTAGTACAAGGACAGAAAACACCGGCAGAGCATATGCAGCACCTCACCGATACAGTTCAAAGAACAGAGGCAACAATAAAAGACAGTAAGAAGTTTTTGGAAAGCATAAATTTGGTTTTGGCGGATCTTTTTCAAATTGTAACCACCCACTTACAAGGTTGAGACAGAAAACTACAACTCTATTGACACTTTGACAACCTTTGTCATTGATGCCAAAGGGGGAGTAGTAGTATGAGAAAATAATCAGCAAAAGACTTATCTGCTCAGGGGGAGCTCACATATTTTTTGTACACAATTTTTGGATTACAAGATTTGGAATTTTCTCATTAGTGTTACCATCAATGCCAAAGGGGGAGATTGTTGGCATATGCACACTCCAATGAGACATTGTAGGTGATTGAAGGTTTTGTCATTGATGGCAACCTTACAATCCTATGACACCGACAAGGCATTCCACCGACACTAGCAAGATCAGGCTCTACACCGGCACACAGATCACCGACACCAACAGTGAAAGGAAGCATACTGGCACAAAAGCCGACAAGAATTTTGTTGTTAATATATTTTGTTTATTATTGTAAAATCATTGTAAGCTGACTTGGCAAGTTGTAAAATGACTCTTATATAAGAGAGATCATTGTAGAACATTTAAAAATAGATAGAGGAATATAATTAGGCAAAATAAGGTAGAGCTATTATGCGAAATATAGGGTAAGGGTTTATGTAAGAAGCAGAGTAGAAACCGGTACTGGATCTGGCATTATAGATGCTATTTTGAAGCAATACAAGACACTGGATTTATATAATCCATTTTGTAAGTCAGTGAGACTTCCTATTTTGTATTTGAGCAATGAGCTCTAGGCACTTGGCCTTCCTACATGTGCAGGCCTCTCTTGTAGCAGTAATATTCTCTTATTGACCAGTAAGTGAATATTGTGGGTCACAAATCCCACCGAGGTTTTCCCACACTGGGTTTCCTCATTAAAATATTGTGTTATGGTGTGTTTTTCATGTGGTTTCTTTTGTCTCTGTTTATTGCATTACTTTCTATTTACTGGTACACAGTATTAATATGCTCTACATGTTCTAAGTTAAGAAAATCTTATAACTGGTTAGATACTGATTCACCCCCCCTCTCAGTATCTGTGGGAATCCTAACAAATACTGCTTACAAAACTAACAAACCAACATGCTCCCCCTCTCTCCCTTCCTCTATACACCATCCATATACAAATTCAACTTGGTAAACAACTTCTTTATCTGAAAATTGGCTACAAGCCTCGCAAGTTGTTTATAATTGGCAAAATTTTCGTTATCATCCACTTTTCTTTTGTAGAGAAAATTCAGAAACACTTTCAAGCTTCATCCTCCTACCTCCTCCACTATCACTTCTACTCTTTCGTTCTCCATGAAACCTGCAACCTGAAACACAATACTTTCTCCTCCCACCTCTTTCATCACTATATTTTGTTTACGCATCTCATTATATACCTTTTGGAACATAATAATCTTATCTCCCACCTCCTTTACCATAATCACTCCTTTCTTTTGATCCATCAGATCCCCTTCAAACATGGCCTGAAAAACATCTGACCTATTCACCTGCCAATATATTTTAAAACAAACGACAATGGAATATCCTTAATCTGAGCTCTCTCTCTCTCTCTCTCCATCCCTCTCCCTTTCTCTCCCATCCCTCTATCTCTCCCTCTCCCTCTATCTCCCCCTCCCCCCATCCTTAATCATAAGTTAAAAGCACGTACGGGTTACTAGGAATATGGGCGTTGGCTTGCTGAGCATTTTTAGGGACTAAAAGTGCACATAGGGTTATTGAACATACCACGTACGTGGTTCTTGAACATACTTTTAGTTTCCAAACAACCTTAACAACCTCAAAAGAAGTTTTTGACGTCGTTGAAGGCCCCACTGCAACTGTGTTTGATAAAGATAAATGGGTTTTACATGGACATGAAACCAAGAGTTTTACAAAAACTGGCCATCAACCAACCAAACAAAAACCAATAGAAAAATAGGGGAACACCCTAAACCGAGCTCAAAAGAAAAAAGAAACAATAGGCAATAAAATAAAGCACAAACAAACACTCAATTAAGCAAGTGCACCAGCTCCCATTTCTTCTAGATGGTAACCTTGTTGATTTCCTCCAAGTCCTCCATAATGAACCTAGAGGTACCCTTATTGTTGCTCCTGCTTCTGGTCTTGGAACTAGGGCCCATAGTTTTATTGCCACCCACAGTAGAGTCTTCACCGCCCAATTCTTTCTTTCTGTTACTATCACCAGGATAACCACTATCAATAGGATTGGATCTGTACTTTGTCACCATGGCATTGATC
Organism: Cryptomeria japonica; assembly: GCF_030272615.1. Lineage (NCBI taxonomy): Eukaryota > Viridiplantae > Streptophyta > Pinopsida > Cupressales > Cupressaceae > Cryptomeria > Cryptomeria japonica. The sequence continues at coordinate 632,449,944 of NC_081407.1, forward strand.
TTTTCCAGGCCCTCCATACTATTTCTCATGGCCTCCTTGCTTATGTCTACCATATTCTTAACGTTATTATTGATCTCCTCCATATAGTTCTCAACCTTCTCAATTCTTTTCTCATGATTATATTTCATAACCTCCACACTAATACATTTGGAGTGGTTTTCCGACGAGCTATGGGATTTCTTTTGTTTTGTCGGATTAATTTGTTTTTTTTCAAAAATTACCCTATGTTCATCGGAATTCCGACACTAATACATTTGGCCTCAAATTCCGACAAAGGTTTCCAATGGACAAGGCATATTGTGATCAAATTTGATTTTTTTCTTTAAAGTGCTCAAGTTCATCAGAATTCCAACGAACTCGATCACTTTAAAGAAGAAAAAACATAACGCGAGATCATTTTAAGAAAAACAAGCATTTGTTGGGAGTGTCATCTACCAAAGTTGAAGCTTTTATTGCCTCCCTCCCCCCCACGGAGTGATCTCTCCACAACCATGCGCTCCTCAGGTAAGGTTTTATTTGCAATCAAGGGCATTTGATTTGGTTTCATCAATAGTGTCACAAATAGATTAAAGATTGCAGAATATATATTTTTCCCTAATCTATTAAACCCAAATTTCTAATAGTTCTTGCACTCCTTTTGAGTTATCACTAGAATCGTCAATAGTAGTGTGTGCTATTGATTGACGGATCCACTTTTGAAAGAAAGTGAGCACGAGGATTCCCGAAAGGTCTTTTCTAGATACAAATCAAGTAGCAATGACAATACAATCTTACATTGAGTTGGATCATTTGGTGACTCAGGTAGGTCAACTTTTTTCTTTTGCAAAGTGTCAAAGGAAACTTTCATAGGAGTTTAGCATGTTTCGATAAATGGTGATTATTTGAGTTCCTATGTAAGCATTTTGTAGCATTCGCCATTATGATTTTTTGCTCTTACAAGAAATAAATAGTTAGCATTTGTAGACCATAGCCGCCATGGTTTTGAATTTTGAAGACACAAATAACTTCACAAAGTTGTTACATGGGCTCAATCAATGAATCATGTTAAATGCAATCCTCTACAAGAAGATCATTTGCTTTGGAAATTAAGCTAACTGACTTTGTACTATCATTTCATCATGTCCACACTATGTTATACCAATATGTTGAAGATTTAAACATCTTTTCTTCTCAAGGGTTCTAAAAATCTACAAACATAACTTCCCCTAAATTGATACCCCTATTAATTTAGTTTCTAGAAGAGCCTTATGTACCATCTTGAGGTGCAGATCCATCCTTCACTTCATCATCTTTCTTTTCTTCTAATTTTTGAACCTACATCTTTTCCATCTTCTTTATTTGAGTTAGATCAACCTTCTTCTGTGAAATAAAAGACTTGGTATTATTTCCTCTGCAAAACTTATTAATATTTTTCTATTTGTTACAGTTATAACATGTAATTTCTTGTGGATCGTTTCCACTTCTTGTATTGGATATGCAGTTAGCTACCTTATGACCAAACTTGTTGCATGTATAACAGTAACTATTGAAAGATTGAGTATTCTTACATTGTTTACATTCATTAAACCATTCCCTATTATTAGTAAACAAATTTGTGTTTTTAAAATAATAATTCAAATGACTTAAATTACCCAACCAATAAAGACAAATATCACTAATAGTTGGAGAAATCACTATTAAATAAGTGATTTTCCTCTAAATTTTAGAGGTGCAATTCCCTTGTTTGAAGTAATTTAACTTTTTTAGGGGTATGCTTTTAACTAGAAAGTAGAAAAGGCAAAACTAACACCTATACATAGCCATGACACAGATCCAATTGTGAATTTAGAATCAAAGGAAAATAGAGATAAATGACACAAAGATCATAAGAAACAATTCCTTTTAGATGATACGAACAATTTAAGACTCATAAATCATTTAAAGAACACACACAATCTGATATAATAGGTGAAAACATCAAGAAAGGATTGAAAATCAAAAAGGAAAATGACAATCAAAAGTAAATACAAATGAACACAAAGATTCCTAAAATCTCCTTTATTTCCTTGACAAAATCAGAGAATTTAAAGGCAAAGAAAATATACTTCTATCTCTCCCTCCAAAACTGAATTAAAATGCCCTCCTTCTAATCGGTTATAACTCATATGTGAAATTATAAGAAGGATTATAAATCTAGACCCCTCCACCATTATCTTACTACCTATTAATAAATTAGCAATGAGCTATTTCAACTTCTGGTAAGTACTTCTTGAAAATTAATTACAAAATTATATGTTTTAGCTTCCCACCTTCTCGTAAATACAAACATTTTAACTTATTAATGATTTTAAATATTAAAATAAACTTTAAAATAAATGGTACCACTTCTTATAAATTTTACTAGCATGTGCCTATTGCCAAAACTAGATTAGCAGTAGAGATGTGACATGTTCATTAATCCAATTCTACCATGTCGTTATAGGAATATCACTATGATGCCAATGAATATTTTTGGAGATTAAGTCCTTCCTTGAGTAGCTCCGCAATTCACCATTATTCAATGGACAGTAAAATACAATCTTCTATTCACCATTATTCATTGGACAAAATCATAGTCACGACTATTGTTAGGCTCGTTCATCCTTCTTTCTTTTCTAAACTACAAATTTAAATGCATCACTTTAGCTCCACAATAGCCACATGGATATATAGTAAACATTTACATTAATTCCAAATTAAAACTTTTTCTATAGATGATATTGAAATTCAAATACTTAAATTGTAAAATCTCATAATAGTATTCTCTCTGTGCTTAGAGAGATTGCCTACTTGCTGAGAATTTTTGTGAAACAACTACCATCTCATACCATGTCTAAGTTTCCACAATTTACATATATATCTAATAAGAGAATTTGTAATATTTTTATCATCCACTTGTTAAATAATGTTTTACTACTACAATAAGCTTTTAACACATTTGATGGCTTTTGAATGCTACATTCATTGCCCAAATGACTCTAGATGGGAAGCTTCCTACTCCCTTCACTATTAACATTAGTTGGACTAATGAAGGAAAATAAATGTGTGACAAGACAGATTTTCTCTATTCTATTTGTGAGCATTCATCATTATAGGTGATGGAAATCAGTTTGAAACCGCTGGAGCATCTTTTATGTTATTTTTATTTTGCCTGCAATGGTTTGAGTCTTCTCACAAGAACAATGCATCCTTCATCAGAGAGTCATGATCCAACTATGCAAAATAAGACACATCTTCTAGGGTAGCCCACATGTGTTGAATTTTGTGCAAGACCAAGTAAATTGTGCAATATATATTCCCTCTCTAGTAGCCTTTGGTATTTCTTGGTTTGTTCAGAAGTTTGTAAACTTACCCCCCAAGTAGAAAACATAACCATCAAAGCATCTTTGACTGATAAAATGGAAAACATAACCATAAAATCTTATGAAAATATTTTGGCTATTTAAAGTTTGGCTATTTCTAAATTGGAGATGTATTTCTTTGTAATTTCTTAGATTAGAGAGAATTGCGTCTGCCCTACTTAAATTAGAATTCTAGTTCAACGATGTTCGATTGCTAGCTTGCTATCCAAGGAGGATTTGAAGGAACTCCACTTGATTTAGTGATGGAGGTGAATTTCAGTTTGGGTGGTTTCATGGAGGTCATCAAGGAAGATTTTTCCTAAAGATACAAATGAAGAAAAGTAAATTTTGTGGCAACTGTGAGAAATTTTTTGTATTTGACTACATCAATACTTACCACACATTGTGTTCAAAAATTGGCATCAAGAACTCTAAGAAGCATTGGTTCTTTACAAATTGTAATGTCTAGCATCCGTCGTCAGTACATCTAAATGAAAATGACATCTTTAAATGTCAAAATATTGGTTGAAGATAAACTCAGCCCCAAAGGTAAGAAAAGCCCTAAAATATGACATAGATTTATGCTATTGTTTAGGTCTGCATATTGGAAGGAGACAATCATCCATACTTATCACAAGCTTTTGTAGCTCATGTAGACTCAAGGTGAGTTGCAAAATGACTATCAAAGGTACTCCATGTACCTACAATGGTGATCCATTTCTAACATAGTGTCACATGAGACTTTTTCTATTTACCATAACAAGATGTTTTATAACATAATGGGTAAGTACCTAAAATAGTGCTACTGCTAATTTTACAAAATTATTCCTATTGTCTGCAATAAGGTCATAGAAGTGTAGTTTCAAGTAACATATTTAAAACAAGAAATTGTAGATAAAGAGAAAAACTAATATCCAATGTGTTGGAGTATGACAACCATGTTCTCTCCAATCTCCATTAGTTTGATAGCAGCTGATGCTGAGAGCCAGTTATCATCAGAGTTGAGTAGTCTATAGAAGGGATCTAGATTCCCATTCCTAACCCCTACCCTAAACACCTCCCATGCCTCTTGGATGAAGTTCTTCCTCCTCTCTCGTGCTGCCCTTTTTTGGGCAATTTCCTCATCTTCATTATCTGACTCCTCCAATTTAGAGGAGATGTAGTTAAAATAGATGTCAAGGGTGCTTACCCAACAATCAGAATCCAACTCTAGAATGGCATTTGCCAGGTCTTGTCCATCAGATGGGTGGACAAAGTCGTCGATCCTCTGTATGCTCACTTTTTTTGAATCAAATATGTCAACCATAGGGCAAATGACAGCCTAATAAACAAACCCATCGCACTAGTGTCAATTACCACCCAGTATACCATTATCCACCCACCATACAACATTCAAGACCACATCATTTGCTTGAAATAGCCTGTTGCATTGGGCCTATATCAATTTCTCTCTACACAGGAAACTGAGACCAAAATGATGCACCATCGGTTGAGATCGATACTTCTAGGCTTAAGACTCCAATTTGAACCATTCCTTATATAAAGTTTCAAACTTTCTATAGAAGTCTAGAGAACAGAACAGGCCCGACTTCCAATCAAGCTTCATCCGAACATCATATCTTTACTATTCTGAGAACTTGTCAAGTTGCTGGTCATATGTACTTTATCTAACCGGCCTGATACCAATCTGCCAAAGTGCATGAAAAAATAGAGGTATTTGGTTTGTCCTTCCACTAAGGTATGACCTACCTCTAGCTAAAACGAAGCTCCCATGCTTGATCCACATTCACCGACATCCAATGTGCATTCATAAGAGAGCTCGAGATCTGTATTGGTTATGTTTGCACCTTGGGCCATAGAATTACTCGTCAAAATTTTCCATGATGGCCTAGATACCTTCCTGCTTCTTATCCGATCCCTGACTTGACTTTGCAAACCGATTCAGCCAATTCGTCCTTTAGAATCTTTTTCAGCTCATTATGTTAGACAAAAATTGAGATTTTCTCAGTGTATGATTCCAATGAGACACCAACATTAGCTAGATAATCAGCTACTTTGTTTGCTTCACAGAAAGTGTGGGAAATTCTATAATTTTGAAATTGGTTATGGTACATTGCAATATCAACCAAATAGCGACAAAGCTTCCAATTGGGCGTCAATTTGTTCTTGGTGGCGTTGGTTATAATTTTTGAGTCCCCCTCTATTTCCACTGATGTAAATCCGTTATCAACACAAAATCTGAGACCTCTGGCCAGAGCCATTGCTTCTGCCTCATTATTGGAAGTAATGCCCATGTTTCCCGATACATTGCCCATAATGTCTCCTGTATCTTTCCTAACAATACAACCATATCCTACGACTCCTGGGTTTCCTTTAGCCACCTCATCGAAATTGAGTTTGATCCATCCTATCATAGGGGTTGTCCAATTGGCATTTGCATGTTTGACACATTTGGACACTATGTTGATGTTGGGAGGAATCAGAGAACCCCACTCCAATTGGATTTTTTTGTCCCAGTTTAGAATATATTCTATCTTCCTGCAATAAGCCTTGGTTGATATTGTTGTTATTATAATATACATTAAGTTTTAATTGCCACTTAGGCAGCATTAAAATTTCATCAACTTAATCTAATATAGCTATCACATTTCAACATTGAGACTGACAATTTTGGAAGTGTGGCATTGTTGAGAGCCAACACTTAGTTGTGAACCCTGTCTTCACAAATTATGATCAGTTGCCATGATACTTGACCCTATCCTCATGGTGTTGGATCAATTCATATTAGTTTTCCCAAGCCTAGAAGCCAAGTAATGTATCCAAGGGTGTCTAGAAGAATGGAGTGTGTGATCATTGACTTTGTATGTTGAAACCATTATACATGCCCCTACCTCTGCATCATACACATGAGTCAAGGATGACAGTGCAGTGTGAAAACATCCTATATGGATAGGAGACACGAATCTATACCAGATAGTGTTAGGTGAAATGTATTTAATATCTTAGATTAATAGGGACATATGGGGAAGTTTGCACGTTTGATGATGCCATGAAAGGTCTAATATCCCTATGTATCAGACTGAGAAAACTAGTGAAAGACAAAAAGAAATGCATTAAGAAGGCAAAAGGTTGAATTGCCTTATGTTTGGTGTTGAAGTGATGTGTGGGGACCCTGCCAAGTCAATACCTTGTGGGGACCCTACCAAGAAAATACCTAACAAGGGAGTTATGGAGTTAACCAGAGCCCCATCTGATAGCAGGTCACTTAGAGTGAATGATGTTAAGGATATAAATGTGAGATATGTGAGTATGGTACTAGGATACAAATCAACTCATGCAAATAGACCGAATTTTGTTTCTAGCCTTTGTATTCACAGTGCATATGAGATGGTGAACAATAATGCTAAGATTGATGTGTGTGAATGGATTAAAGATGAATTAATTGACAATTTGAAGAAGATTAAGGGAGACAAGAAAGGTAATTTCCATTTTGGAAAGCTACTGGTATGCCCAATGCTATACTTTACCAAAGAGATACCCAACATAGGTCACAAAGATTTTGGTTATGACATCTCGGTAGGAAGAAAAATACAGGAAGCTTTCATTGGTATGAGCACTAATAGTGTTAAGAACATCACAGACTACTTCAAAACATTTTAAACTAAGATGATAGCAAGAGAGAGACACTCATAGAGCATAATTGACAATTATGACAAGGAAATCTGTTTTGTCATTAAGAGGGATGAAAATTAGATGGAAGCAGTAAGCCCTAGAACTATTTGGGTTACTGAGATGGGATTTGAGGTAGACCTATTTGTTCTAGAGATATAAGCTAAAGCTCTACTTGATGCACCAAGGGAGCCATCTGAGAAATTCTTTGGAAATGCAGAAACTATTGAGAGTAATATATCTAGAAGAAGAGGACAAAAAGGAGAAAAGTTTATCAGAGATGCCTCCAAGAAGGTCAAAGAAATCAAAGAAAATATCATGAATATCAGTGGTATATCAGCAAGTGAGCTTGAAGGACTGCAACCAGAAGCACATGTTTCACTAGTTGTAACATCCTCTGATACTGACAGTGGTAAGGTTGTTGAGTTTAAGCGAGTGGAAAGAAAAAGGAAAACTTCACTGATACCTTCTCCTCCTCCTAAGAAAACCAGAACACTAAGGAAGAAACAACAAGCAGTTAGGGAACCGAAGAAGAAGCTTACACCTAAGAAGAAACAGACACTGGTTACCCCCACACTAGATGATCTATTGAATGAGATTGTAGAGGAAGGTAATCTGTCTAATGTATATAAATGGTATAACTCTCCAAATGATTCTGACAAAAACACAATTGAGGAAGCATTATTTTGCACTTAGATATTTACAAGAAAGTATTGATAAAAGTGATTAATGAGATACCAAATGATTTATACATGAGATTGGAAGCTAAAAGGCTATATGTAATGGAACTGGACAAGAAGTTGAAAGTTGAAGTACTCTTGGCTGTACATCCCGTAAATTCTAAGGAAGAGATAGATGAGCTTATTTCTGAAGCTAACCAGTCACTATTTGTTAGTGGACACTAGGAAGTGAGCTTGATGGTTGGAAGGGTTAAAGAAATTGCAGATGAGACTGCAGATAAATGGGACATATTCTTTGTAGAGAAGGAAAAGCAAGAGGAAAGAAGCAGACAAAAAATGGAAAAGACATTCAAGGTATATCAAAAGGACAAAGGAAAATGTAAAGTAGGTGGTGTACCCTCTATAAAGATAACATATAACATCCCTCCACCAACTTACGACACCCCTCCATTAGCACCTTCATCATCGGTTCATATAGCTAATCCACTGGACATAGCTATTGAAGGTATAACACTTGATGACACTAATCCAAAGTCGGAGATACTTTTTACAATGAATGTAGATACTTAGGATTGTGGAAAAAGAAACTACAGAGGTTAAGGCAGATAGTGTTGAGGACAACAAGATTTCAAAGAAATCAACACAAACTGTTGACTCTTAGGAAACTGAGATACTAGCTCAAATAGAGCAACCAGAGACTGAGAAAAAAATAGAGGACAAGATAGCTAGCATAGGGCCACTAGAATCTGAGAAACCGACAGTGGTACAGACAAAGAAATAATTTGATAAAGAAGTTCATGTTGAGTCTGTGACACTGACATTTGTAGAGAAGCCTAATCAGATTGAGAAACCATTAAAGGTAGAGGTACAAATGTAGACAGATCCACCAGAAGAAAAGATAAGTAAAGTGGATGCATCTGATGGAAGTAAAGAGGATATAGTGTAAGTGATTGGTTAGACATCTATTGAGAAGAAACCTACAACAGAACCAAGCACATCTACAGGTGAATTCAAACCCACTAATATTACAGAGGTACTTTTGGATTCAATTAAAAATATTACTGATTGCAATGCCTTAGCATTTAAGGCAATTGATAACACATTACCTATTCTGAAGATGATTGCACCTAATTGTAAGATAGATCACATTAATGATTCTTTAGGGAAATTGGACACATTGTCCAAATTCATTGCTGATAATGTAATAAATATAGATAAGGTGAATGAGGATACCATAAACAAGAGAGTTGACAAAGAGAAAAACACATTCTTTGAAAACACCATAAAGAAATGTACCGATCACTTGGATACACTTTTATTGGTACTCAATTCTACAATTTTGGAGTATAAGGAGTTATATAGGGAAGCATATAAACCTCATTGTTTAATAGAGGACATTGACGAGGAGATAAAAAAGACACAAAAAGAAATTGATGACATTGCAGATAATATAATAGGTTCATCTGGACTTATGTCAGTTTTTGAGCAGGAAATGACAGTTTTTGAGGAGAAGTTGGAAAAACTTGAGAAAGAGAAGGCAAGAATAAGGTCTAATGCCCGGGAACTAAAGGGTAAACTGGGTCCAAGGTTGGATAGTCTTATTACTCAGAGAGTTGAAATATCTAAGGCAACCATTCAAGGAGAGTGATCACCGGAGCAACAAATGCACTATCTCACCGAAATGATCCAGTAGATAGAGACAACTTTAACTAACAACAACAAGTTTATGAAGAGTTTGAATATGATTTTGGCAAACATCTTTCAGATTGTAACCAACCATTTACAGACTTTGAGGTAGCATTTTTGTACTCTTTTGATTATTTATGACATCCTTTGTTATTGATGTCAAAGGGGGTGTAATGGTGAAAAAAATGCATGTACAGAGGAGATCACTTGCTCAGGGAGAGCACATCTTTTTGGATTTTAGTTTTAGATAACAGTTTTTATTTTTCTCATGAGTGTTGCCATCAATGCCAAAGGGGGATATTGTTGGCATTCTACACTCTTATGAGAATAGTTGATGTTGTCATTGATGGCAACCAACTGGTAACTCACCGAAAATTGGTTTCTACATGCTCCACATCACAAACTTCATACACCGGTAGGCACTTACACTGGCATTCAGATTACATCGGCAACAAAGCATACCGACACTCCAGCCGACATGGGATGAAATTTTATTTATTGTAATATAATTATCTTTTGTAAGCCGACATGGTATATTGTAAAAGACTCATATATTTATGAGATCTTATAGGTCATTTTTATGGAGACAAGATAAGAAGAGATGACATGACATGATATGTATGGTAGAAAATAATTGTTTAGTGGCAGTGAATGTTTTTGGATAAGGTATCTATCTGAGCTTAAACTGGTACTGAACCTAGCATTAGAGATACTATTTTGAGAAGTACATTGTATTGGATTTAATAATCCATTTTGTAGTCAGTGTGACTCTTCATTGAGCAGTGAGCTCTAGGCAGTTGGCCTCCCTACATGTGTAGGCCCCTTATTGTAAGTAGTATTTATTCATTGGCCAGTGAGTAAATATTGTGGGTCACAAATCCCATCAAGGTTTTTCCCACACCGGGTTTCCTCGTTAAATATCTTGTGTTATGGTGTATTTCTATGCTATCTCTATTAAATCTATTTACTGTAATAATTCTTATTTATTGGTACACTGTTTTGAGTTGCAAAGTTATCAATACGTTTAAATATTCACTAAACCGGTTAGACACTAATTCACCCCCCACTCTCAATGTCTTTTGGACTATCATTAAATCTAACAACCACCATCACATATACTACCTCGCTCATACCAAGAATTATCTGCCATTATGAAAGATATTGGAATGGAGTATCAAGCAATAGATGCTTGTCCCAAAGATCATATTATATATCACAAACAACATCAATTTTGAATTGAATGCCCTGAATTTCATATCAGTAGATATCGAATAGATCAAATAAAAAAAAAAGGTGTCTCGCAAGGTTCTTCGTTATATTCCTATTATTCCACACATGCAATGATTATTCAAGTGCACTATCTTGGCACAATTTATGGATTACCATGCACACAATAGAAGTTGAGATGACATTATTCGAATGCCTATGGATGGTTCAACATTTATGGACATAGAGGAAAAGTGGCCACACTTTAAAGAAGAACCTCGTAATCTCGGGCTTTCATTGGCAGTGGACGGTGTCAATCCATTTGGAGAGCTGAGATCTATTTACTCAATGTGGCCTGTTTTTGTTATCAACAATAAAATTCCTCCATGGATATCAATAAAGAGGGAGAACATAATGTTGGCAATGATTGTTCCAGGTATTTTATCATTTAATAGTCGTCTACATTTAATTATAAATATTACAGTAAAATGGTCATAATAATTATGTAATGTTTTTGTTTGTTCGATTAGGTAAGTACCAAGTTAAATATATGAGTGTATATATTGAGCCTCGTATTGACGAGTTGCTAGAGTTATGGAATGGTGTCACTATGCATGATGTCTCTAGACCAATAGGACAAAGACAATTTCAATTCCATGCGATGCTTGTATGGACAATACACGATGTCCCAGGGCTAACACATTTTTGTGGTATGTTATAGTGTTCAAGTTTTGTATGATAATTATAATTAAAAAATTTAACATATTTTATCCAATTATACATTATCTTGTAGGTCTTCAAACAAATGGAAATTTGCATGTCTAGTTTGTGGTCCAAAGATGAAATCTCGTCATTCAAAAAGTTTAGGAAAGCAAGTGTTTGATGAGTATAGGCACTTTCTCCACAAAAATCATAAGTATCGAAATACTGAAAAATATCTTTTCAATGGGAAAGAAGAGAATGCATCAAAGCCACAAAGAATGACACCTCACCTATGGAAGTTGGAATATAATAAAATTAATCATCAAGGTAATGCCATTCCATCTAATGGTTTATGTCATAAAACATCTTTTCTATCATGTTTTGTTTACTGATGATGTGATTGAAGATCGTGAAGGTCATCAAGGCATTAATGACCACCTTCCTAAGGGACTAAAAAGTTATCCCCGACAATTTAGTAGGTTTCCCTACTATGAGCAGTTACAAATTGTGCATTTGTTTGATACTATGCATATTGGAAAGAATATAACAAAGACATTATGGAAAATATTGGATGGAAGGTGTGACAAAGAAAAAAATGTCAAAATTTGTACTAATATTCAACAATCCAATCATGCAATGAAAAATGTCATTCAATCAAATAGCCATGGAGACCAGATTAATATAAGTGACCTTCCTTGGTTATTAATGGACCAACAAAACAATGCTATAAAAGAAGTCATATGAAAAATTTGATTTCCCACGGGATTTGCTGCAAACATAAACAATCTCATATTAAAGAAAAGTGAATTTGGGCCACGGATGAAAATGCATGATTGGCATACCTTCATTAAGGTAATTCATGTTCTTGTGTATTTACTATATATTTATATATTGCACATGTACTTTTCATTGTATTATGTTAGAAAAAATGAAAAGATAATTTTATAATTGTTGCAGTACGTTCTACCTCTATCTCTCCCAGACCACTTCTACAATAATGTCAAGCAAGTCATATATGATCTTGGAAAATACACGAGGTAAGTAGTGATATTTGTTCAATTCATTGTATAGATATTATATTTGCGATTTGTTTTACTTGTTATGTAATATATATTTTTGTGTCTTGAATATCTTGTAGGTGGTTGTCATGTAAAGAAATCCATAAAGAAGATCTAAAATATTGGAAGAGAAAAATTCCTCATCTAATGTGTGAAATGCAAAAGTGTCTACCTTTAGCTTTTTTCAATGCACAAGAACACTACCTCATACACCAAGTTGAGGAGATTGAATTGTGTGGACCTGTACACACTAGGTCAATGTGGATGGTTGAGAGGCACTTGAAATTTTTGAAGGCTTTGGTTTGTCAAAGAGAACATCCTGAGGGTTCTATGGTGGAGGGATATATGGTATACCAGACTATGGTGTACATTTATGAATATCTTCCTAAGCTTGCAGCAAAGATCCACATGGATCGCATTTGGGATCCCAACCCCATTAACAAATTCAAAGAGGAGTACTTGATGGGGAAAGGTAGATTGAGGAAATTGAGAGGTAATTATAAGATGTTAATGTAGTTAATTAATTCTTAATCTTCAAAATAAATTAGTTGTAAGACGTCTATTTATTTTTTGTATAGTTGGTCGAGAGTGGGATGCACTACATTTGTATATTGCAAACAATCTTGATTGGATGACGGTATGGATTGAACATTGTCAACATTTTGGTTGCACATTAACATGGGAAGGTGTGGCTTTATTGGTTAAAGAAGCTCATCATAATGGAGATTCTAATGTTACACAAAGGGAAATTGATTTAGCATATGGTTTAAGAGATAAACATGTACATATAAATTTATTAATCACCCATATGTTTATCAACTCACGATGCAATAGTTTTTACATGTTTGACATATTGCAGGTCAAACACCACAACGCTATGTGCTGCAATGGTCCCCACCCATGCCTATTCCTGTCCCCACCCATAATGGTCTGGGTCGCCAAACAGAAGCAGTAAATGAGCCAAACAAGACAAATCTCCAAACAAAAGTAGGACAGGGGCCACACAAGAAGACAAAAAATCCAGGTACAAGGGAAGTTTCTAGATCTTCGAATAGGGAAATCGAAAGGAAACCATTTCCCCAACACCTTCTGTGACATTTTTATATGTAGAAGTAAGTGAAGTTTTTGTTTTGCATGATTTAAAATGATTGAATTGTTGTTCTTATTAGTTTGGTCAATGCTATTGTGATTCTTTAATAGTTTTGATTTAAGAAAATAATGATAATGCTCAATTTTATGGTTATTTGATTGTTTAAGAACTTTTGTTTTCATATATATGTAAAATAATTCTATTTAGGACAACTGGTATTAACGATGGGAAAGAACAATTGAGGAACGGTACAACAACAAGAGGCTGAAAAGGAAAGACAAAGGCAATGTATGAAGAAATTATGTGACATAAGAGCAATGGGACAATAAGGTATGTCATCCTCAACATCTCAATTCAATTTACCAAATGAACATAATGCAATTGAAGAAGAGATCACAATGAATAATCAAACAAATGATGAAGATGCACCAACAACATTTGATTTACCGTATGAACCTAATGCACGCAATGATGAACATACAATGGCTCTATTTGATGCGATGAATGTACCTATTGCATGTAATGCACTGATGTCAACACCTCCTAGAATCATTCATAGGAAACCAAAGTATCTAATTGACATCGATTTGAATATTTTGAAGCTAGTGCTTGATAAAATGAGTGAACGAACTTGTAGGAGAATACTTAAAAGAATATGGGAAAACTATTTCAAAAACTTAAATCAAACTGCAAGATGCCAATTAATTGTTGAAATGATTAAAAATTTGAATTTTAGAGAGACAATGAAAATTCTAGGCCTAAGATCATCTGAAAGTAATAGCAAAAGAACTATTGTGAGAAATGTATTTGATGCATATCAAGATATTGGTTCAAAATCAAGTAGTAAAGATTCTATTGTTACTAGACGTGTTATTACATCAGCCATAATGAGAAAGAAAATAAAAAAAGATCGTTTGATAAGAAAAACAAGTAAGTCATTAAACATAAGTAGAACAACATTACGTAAAGCATTAGATATGTGGGAGAAAATAGGGGATCCTAACAATAATTCTCTTTGGGCGTTCTCGGGTAGACTACCATGCAAAGATAAGGTTGTTGTTGATGCACTAAGAACATTAATTGAAACTTTTTGGCACAACAACACAAGGGTTTCACCTAACCAAAGAGATATTGTTAGAAGGTGAATTGGATCTAGAAATCGCGAGCCACATGCCAAATGCTATTTGGATATGTTAGACACAATGTACCACTGAGAGGGGGGGGCACCAACCCCTAATTTAGGGAACCAATCCAAGGAGCACCAACCCAAGGAGATACAACCCCTGCACTGAGCTCCAACTTAGTGATTTACAAAATCATGTTTTTCTACCAAATTTACCTTCTTGTTACAAAAGAACTTTGTAACTCTCAAGTATATCTCTCCACTGGTTCTCCTCTCTACAAATATCTGTCGGTTCTCTTTTCACCTTTTCTCTACAACAACCTTATCTCCTATTGCAACCCACTCTCTATTGCACCTCTCTCTCTGTTGCACCCTTGTCAGTTTAGCCTCTTCTCCTTCTCTAACGATTTTGCACTCTGCCAGTTCTGCACTTTGTCGATTCTCTCCTCTCTGCTACACTGCTTCTCTCCACCGGTACTACACTCTATCGGATCTATGCTTGCCTTCTCTGCAATCTTTTGCAACTCTTCTCTACCACTATGGTCACTATTGGTTCTCTCTTTTGTTAGACCTAGTGGCTAACTATCGGTTGCCTCACTATTGTCGGTTGAACCCTTCAACCCGATTCTCTCACACTCAGTCTCTCCTATGATACTAGTTGAGCACTTGACTAATTTATTCCCACATGCAGCAACACTCTCTCATTTAGTAGCAACCTTCATCGATTTTGTCTTGCATATTTATAAACTGGTTTTCCCGCCAAAATCCAATTCAAATTTTGAGAGGTTAGGGTATCGTCATTGTCCTCGAGGCAAACCAAATTAAATCAGATCTCATCAGATCTGATTGCCTAGATTGATGAAATGCAACTCATCAATCAATCCCGCCATTGTCGTGCCTTCCAGAACACGCCTTTCTCATTTAGTAGTCTGCATTTAACCTATCAGCTAATTTCTTGGTCAATCACCAAGAATGGTTTCATGGTTCCCTTCACTTGCCTTTATTTGATCAACCAATCTATGTTGGATCTCTATTGTCCGCCTGACCTCGAGCCACAAACCTCTGATGCACATCCCATGAATAACATAATCAACAAAAATGTCGACCTATCGTCAACTACCTCACCAACACATCACACTGACCTGTGCATGCTTGCCACTTCACCTCCACATGGCCCCTTTGTCAGCATCCACCTTTTCTAGGTCATCTATGTTGGTTACCGACCCACACACAATACTGGATTCACCTACTAGCTTACTAACCATGTCAGTTAAACCATGAACTGGTTTGTCATCAACCTTGCACCTTTCTTCTCTTCTGATGGAACACTCAATCGATCAGCACACTTGCTAATCCTACCTTATGAGCATCCTCATCAGATGGGAGTCTTTTGCACCTCCACTTTGATAGCATTACCAGTGGACTTACATACTAGTAAACCCCTTGACGATACCATGTTATCAACCTTCAACTGTTTCCATCTGAGGCATCTCCATGCTGGTTTCACTATCTATTTGCAGCTACTTAGCCTTGCCATCTTCATCATTAGACCAGCCAATATCTCAATTGGTTTGTCAATGTGACAAAACCATCACTCTTCATCTATCCTGACACCTCATCATGCCTTTTCTGTCGGTCTAGCTCATAACCCTGATTTCATGCACTTGAGGCATCTTTGTGATTCACCAGTAAATTTGGTGTGAGCCTTCACACACCTTCCTTTAACTCGTCTATCTTATCTCATAGAACTATGATGCACACTTTGCATAATAGGAGATAAGCTCCACTTACCGGTGGTAGTGGATCCTTGTCATCTGCATCCTGCAATGCAATCATGTGGCTTCCCTGTTTGTGCAGCATATCTTCAAATAGGAACATGTGATCCGGTGTGGGGAACACTCATTGTCACTCATCTCTTCACATGGTGACTACATCTTTATCTAATGGGAGTCCTATTGTTTTGCATCCACACATTGTACCAGTGGCCTATACATCATTCTCCTCTAGTGTTGATGTGATTTAGGTAACATTCTACCTCTTCATCACAATCAACAACTCAACATCTTGCCCACTCACAGATGTCATCATTTATCAGCTGTTATATCATATCGGGCTCCTATCCATATCTCCCACACAAACCAGGCACTAACTTGTGTACCGGTGGCTCTAATGGTCATTGTACTGAATGGCATTCTCTCCTTTATCGGTGACCTGCAATACTAGGTGACATCAAAGATATCAAATCTGATATACATCAATGATATCTCATCCGGTATGCATCAATGACATTTTTGCACATGCATCTCTTATACCGATAGCCATCCTATACTAGTTGACATCAGTGACAACATAATGACAACAATCTCCCCCTTTGGCATTGATATCAACACATGTAGTATCCAACATACTACATAATCTCTCTCCCCCTTTGTGTGATCCAGCTCTCCCCCTTTTTATAATCCATGGATTCTCACATATGTAGTTTATGGTATAGTACATGATCTTTCTCCCCCTTTGACAACAATGGCAAAGGGCACTGTCAGGATTTCACTCCTCCTTGTTTCTACCAGGCTCTAACTGAAATTTTCCTCTCCTTTTGCTTTGTCAGATGCATCTCCTCCTTTAACCTTCATACTTTGTTACATCTTCTCAAGTCACAACCCTTGAGATGGAGAACTCAATCACTAACTGACACCAATTGAGCATACTAATCTAATACCAATTGTTAAAGCACTCAATTATAGAAGGATGTGTCAGTGAATACTACTTACCTACCGATCAAACTGCATCTTCCCTTGTCTAATCCCAATTTATCTTTAGAATTAAATGTGATTGTGCTATGAATACAACCAATTGGGAAAGTAGATACCCTTAATCATGAAATTCTCTTGGGTATTCCTACAATAACTTCCATCATCTGCAGTTTAGGCAGTCAGTACCCTCACAAGTTCAAGCATGTTGGCTCTATTTCATAAACACTTGAACTCCCCCCGAGCTATACATCTCAGGTCCTCAATGCTGGTCAGATCCAATACCGAGGCTCTAATCAACTCCGTATACCGGTTGAGTGGTGCATATGTGAACGTCTGATGATCTTTCAGCTCCAATATATCCACCACAACCTATGACATGATCTTGGATGTACATAATTCCATACAATATCATTATCATGCCATAAATCAAACTAGTTTGTTAGGATTCCCACAGATACTAAGAGGGAAGGGGTGAATCAGTATCTAACCAGTGATAATATTTTCTTGACTTAAAATATGTAAAGCATATTAATATTGTATACCGGTAAACAAGAAATAATGCAGTAAGCAAAGATAATAGAAACCACATGAGAAACACACCATAACACAATAGTTTAACGAGGAAACCCGGTGTGGGAAAAACCTCGGTGGGATTTGTGACCCACAATATTCACTTATTGGCCAATAAGATAATATTACTGCTACAAGAGGGGCCTGCACATGTAGGAAGGCCAAGTGCCTAGAGCTCACTGCTCATTTACAAAATGGGAAGTCTCACTGACTTACAAAATGGATTATATAAATCCAATGTCTTGTACTGCTTCCAAATAGCATCTACTATGCCAAATCTAGTACCGGTTTATAGCTCTGCTTCATACATAAATCCTTAACCTATAACTTCGCATAATAGGTCTGCCTTATTTCACCTAATTACATTCCTTCATTCTTACTTATTTGTTCTACAATGATCTCTTATATATATGAGTCATTTTACAATTTTCCAAGTCGGCTTACAATGATTTTACAATAATAAACAAAATAAATTACAAACAAAATTCTTGTCGGCTTCTGTGCTGGTATGCTTTCTTTCATTGCCAGTGCCGGTGGTCTATGTGCTAGTGTAGAATCTAACTTTGATGGTGCCGATGGGTTGCCTTGCCGGTGTCATAGGATTGTAAGGTTGTCATCAATGACAAAACCTTCAATCACCTACAATGTCTCATTGGAGTGTGCATTTGCCAACAATCTCCCCCTTTGGCATTGATGACAACACTCATGAGAAAAATTTAGAAGTGTATCTAAAAATTGAAGTCCAAAAATTGTTACCAAAAATGTGTGCTACCCCTGAGCAGATGATCCTTAAGTTATTTGATTTTTCTCATACCACTACTCCCCCTTTGACATCAATGACAAAGGTTGTCAAAGTGTCAATTGAGTGTGGTTCCTAGCTTCATCCTTGTAATCAGTTGGTTACAATCTAAAAAAGATCTACCAAAACCATATTCAAGCTCTCAATGAACGTTTTGCTATCCTTTATTGCAGCCTCTGTCCTCTGAATTGTACCGATGAGGTGCTGCATTTGCTCTGCCGGTGTTTTCTATCCTTGAACCAGGGCATTAGATATTTCTTTCCTTAAGGTGGCAAGGTAGTCCAGTTGTGGACTTAGTCTCCATTTAAGATCCTTAGACTTACCTTTTATTCTTTCCTTTTCTCTTTCCAGCTTAACTAGTTCTTCCTCAAAACTTGTTATCTTCTGCTCAAAAACTAATAATGAATCAGATGAGTTAATGAAATTGTCAGGTAGTTGATTTATTTCCTCATGTATCTTGCTAATCTTCTTGTCTATATCAACTGTCAAAAAGTTAGTCTTACAAGCATCTCTATACAAAGTTTTGAATTCCTTTAATGTGCTACATAATTCCGGTAGAAGTGTGTCAAACTACCTTGTACACTTCTTTATTTCTTCCTCAAGGAATTTGTGTTTTTCCTTCTCTATTCTCTCCTTGAATGCTTCCTCTTTTATTTGTTCAACTATCACAGTGTTTTAAGTAATATACTTAGACAAAGTGTCAAGTTGACTCAAAGAATCTTTATTATCTACATTACATTTTGGAACTATCATCTTTAGAATTGGAATTGTATCATCTATAGCTTTGTATGCTTGTGAGCTACAATCTGTTATTTTCTTTAAGGAGTCCAAAATAACTTCTATTACATTAGTTGATTTCAATCCTATAGTTGAAGTGCCAACACTCTATATCCCATCGGTGGGAGCAATATCCTTGCTTGTGGTGACCTCTGGTATGTCAGTTTGTGTTTCCATTTCCTTAAGAAAAGGTTTGTCTTTCTCAACTGATGCTGGTGGTACTGACTCTATGTGAACCTGTTGTTGTGCTTGTTGTTCTATGTTACCATTTGCCGGTTTACCTTCTATGTTATCTGTTACCAATGCCTCACTAGCCATATCTGTCTTTCCTATTGTGTCCTTATCTACCACAATGTTAACTTTCTGAGTATCAATGTCAACTGTGTATAACACCTTAGAGTTTGGATTAGTGTCCTCTTGTGGTATCTCCATACTCTCATTAGCTGGTTGACTTTCAGTTGTAACTACCGGTGGAGTATTCAGAGGCAGTGGGGATAAGTTGTCTTTTATTTTTATGCTCGGAGGTCCACCAACCTTTCCTTTACCCTTATCCTTATCTTTCTGATATACTTTGATAGGTTCAGGATTTCTATACTCTTCCTGCTTTTCTTTCTCAACAAGGAATATGTCCCATGCATTAGTAGTTTCCTCTGTAACCTCATTTACTCTACCAACCATAAGTGCTACATGTCGGTGTGCAGTTAAGAATACTGTCCGGTTAGCCTCTGAGATCATATCATCTATCTCCTTTGGTGAGTTAACAGGATAAACAACAAGTAGTTTCTCAATTTTTATTTTCTTGTCAAGCTCTACAACAGCTTGCCTTCTAGCTTCAAGTCTCTTAAATAGTTCTACCGGTAATTCATCTACAACTTGCATCAAAAATTTCTTATAGATATCCAAGTGTAGAATTACACTGTTTTCAACTTTCTCCTTGTCATCAACTGATAATGTATCATATAATTTGTTGCTGTTTTTCAGTTGTCCATCCTCTGTTATTTCATCTAGTAGTTTGTCAATTGGAGCAATATTTTGTTGAGTCTTTTTCTTTGGTGTTAACTTTTTCTTCTTTGTAGTTATCTTCTTAGCTGGGGGCCTTACTGCTTGTTGTTTTTGTTTGGTTCTCTTTTCCTCACAACTCTTTTAATGCAACTGGCATGTCACTTTCTGAAGAAGTTGCTACCGGTGAAAGGTGAATTTCTAGTCGTTGTGCTTGTAACTCATCTTTAGTGATACTGATTTGTTTAAGTACATCTTCTTTGATAGCCTTTGCTTGCCTAGATCCTCTTCTTACTATTGCTTCTACCTTCTTTACTCTTTTCTTTGATTGAATTTGATTCTCAATAGTCTCAGCACTGCCAAATACCTCTTCTTTTGGTTCCTTAAGTGCTTCTAGAAGGGCTTTTGCATATGTTTCAATTATGTTGTCATTAGTTTCATAACCCATTTCAGTAACCCAAATGGTTCTTGGGACAACTGCCTCCATCCAAATCTCATCCTTCTTAATAACAAAGCATATTTCATCCTTATACTTATCTACAATTGCTTGTGAAATTCTAACTCTTGTATTCATCTGGGCCTTTAATGCTTGAAATTACTCATTTATATTCTTTTCTCTGTTTTCACCCATGATGTGCAGTAAATTAGATAGTTGTCTGCCTACTGATATTTCAAAACCTAGATTTTTGTTGCCAATACCAGGAACCTGTTTTGTTATGTGCAACATTAAACAGACAAGTAGGTTACCAAATCTAAATGTCCCCTTTTCGTCTTTCTTAATTTTTCCAAGATTATCAATCAGTTCATCCTTCAACCATTCACACACATCTATTTTTGCATTATCCTTGATCATATCATGATCACTCTTTATGCATAAACTAGAAACTGAGTTTAACCTGTTTGCATGTGTTGTTTTATACCCTAAAATCATGCTAATGAATCTAACATTGATATTGGTTACATCATTCACTCTTAAAGATCTTTTGTCAGATGTTGCTCCTGTCAGGTTAGTCACTAGGTCATTTGAGACCTTCTTTGTCTTATCAGGTCTGTTACCGGTGGAGGGTAACCCTGTCACAGCCTTTACTGCCTCTTTAGTTATTTTGTGAACTGAATCCAGCCAGAAAAATTCACCATGAACCCTGCTTAAAACTATCCTTATAACATCCTTAGGGAATTCCAGAATACTAAGGATTTCAGTGAATCCTAGGGTTTTGACTATTTTGTGTTCAGGTTTCACATTACCAGAATCATCACAAATTATAGTCTTATACATGTTCATAATTTTCTCATTACCTAATTCTTCTATGTGACAATGAATGTACATTCTAGGGTCTTTTGCAAAAACTACACCTTTGGGAATTTGAGAAAATGCACCAACATTATCATCCTTCTTAGCTATTTCAGGAATGAATTGAAATATGGGCCTAGGGCGTTTGATTACTTCGACTATAGTAGGATTTGCTATGAATTTAGGTACAGAAGAAGATGCCATGATTATAAATACCTTTCTCTATCTTAGGAATGATTGATGGCTGAATTGCTTTGCTACTTTGCTCAAAATGTCTTTGCTCGGATTTTTTGCGCTCTTCGAATGTTTGAATGCTCGGTGAAGTAGAATGGAGCCAAAAACACTGATTTATAATGTTAATTTTGCCAACCACCACATTTAATGCTTGCCGGTTAAGTAACCACTTAACTTATCTGCCGATATAGAAGTAATTTCAACTTCTCACCATCAACCGAGGGAATAACTGTAATGCCCCACCAGGAAACCTTGAAGGGATAAAGCTAAAACACACGAATGGAGTGCACTATTTAAAAAAAATAAAATAAGACACAACATAAAGACACAATAAGATATCAAAGTACATATTACACAATGGAAGACATCAACTAACACCTAAAGAGTTTCCCAACATGATTACTTAATTACACATTTAACTTAACTCACACAAATAAATCCAATTAAGTTGATTATCTTAATAACGAGATAATTTTTAAACAAGGATAATTTCTTTCAGTAAGACAAAATATAGATCACAAGACAAAGTTTATCCATTAAAATTTATTCATACCTTACGTTCATACTTTTTATTAAAATTTGAATCATGCATCCAATTTAATAACACACTAGAATTTCACCATAAACCAACGAGATCTTTCTATGCATACTTAATTTCCTTAACAATAACTAAATACATTCCATTACTCTAATCTACATTCTTTCATGATCCAATTTACCGCATTTAAAAGATGACTGCATACATTCATTCACAATTAATTTCATCTAATCCACTTACACATTCTATCAAAATGCCATCCATACATGCTAACAATAAAACATGAAACATAAGAACAAAAGCAACACATAACACCAAAATGATCTCAGAGTTCACCACTAGAGGGCTACATCTCCGGGTCTGCTCAACTACAAGACCCCTCTGATAATTAAATAAGTTTAGGGTACATAAGTTCCACATCATTTACATTCTTGCCATCAAGGCGAATCATACTAATAAACAACCGACCACATCGGTCAATAATTACATAAATGATCCCTACAAAGAAACGGATCCAACTGAACATATTAAAAGCTAATACAAGGTCCACTGCCCAACAGTACTCTAACTAGAGACCTGACCCACGATGGTCAACCACAAATCAACACTCAACACCCGCATAAAGGACAGGACCAGTTAAAACACCATCACAAGGCAACAACCAAACTAGAAACCGAAGACATAAACAGGTACCCCAAACCAACCAAACGACAGGGTCCAAACAAACATATCAACATGGGACACAATGAAAACTCAACCAGAATTGCAATGAAATTAAGCTTGACTGCAAACACCATTTACACAAGATCTTAATACAGGCAATCTCTTTTTTTTTTAAAACAACCCAAAACATAAATAACTTGCAAACAAAGATTTTCCAGACAATAAGAAAGTACAACTATTTAATTGAAAGAAATCAATTTGCCATTTGTTCAATAAGTTAAATAAGATCTTCAAGAAATAATTCTCCTAATATTTTTTAACATAATTATCAATTATAAAAATTATAAGCTTTTCTGAAATATTCAAACTATAAACTGATTTTATAACTATAATATAATTGTATGCATATATATATATATATATATATATCAACTCATAACTAGTATTTAAATAACAGTAAAATAATATAATACCCACCACAAAGAAAACACATCTAACATATAAATATATATATAAATACATATATATATATATATATATATATATTCACATATATATACATATATCTATTTATATACACATCATATAAATTAACACATAAATTATTCTGTTTACCAAACCCTTGGGCACGTAACCCAAAACAGTACGTCACAGTACGCACAGGGTAAAATAAATAATAATACAACAAAAAAAATGTTATCATGTTGGCCCAGGCACGGTAGCCCATACTACCACCAGTAGCACTGCTACCGTTGGTAGTACTGTGTACTACTGCCGGTAGCGGATGCTACCGTAGGTAGCTACTACCATTATTTTTTTTCTTTTTTTTTTTTTATATATATTTTTTATTTTTATTTTTTTAAAATTTAATCAATTTTTTTTAGAGAAAATAATTTCCAAATCCATAAAAACCACTTAACATAATTTACATAGAAATACATTTTTTCCTATTCAATAAAATTCATTCATAGAACTTTATTTCAATTACATTTTTAAAAAAAATTAGATAATCCAATAAATTTAATTCACAATTAAATTTATTTCTAAAGAAATCACAGAGATTTATTTAAAGGACTATCAGAACAAATCAAACCAGAGAGAATAATTTTTCCATAATAATTTTCCCAATGTTCTCAAAATTACATTATTCCCATAAACTAGAGAAACATGCCAGGCATGGATTTTAAAACAAAAATCGAATTCACCAGAAGAGGGTTTATATTCAACAATAATTTTATACACACACATCAAAAAGAGAAAAATAGAAATATCTACTAAAAACCCACAACTAAGAATTCATCCAACCTGGTATAGCTTTCCTGGAAGATATCTATAGAAGCGCCCTAACCTTTTCAATAAGCTTCCAATACATTTCTTCACCTAAATTCCTAACCTGTTCCTATCTGTCTAAAATAATGACCTATTCCCCTTTTTAAACTAAAATTATAGGTTCAATAGATTTTTTCTCAAAAGCCTAAATTTAGAATAAAAGTACTTTTATTTTATTTTCTAATTTTATGCAAAAGATAACCTAACATGCAATAATTAAAAATCATTATTCTTTCTTCTCTTTTCTCATGCAAAATAATTAATTTTCTAAATAAAGAATTAAAACAATACTTTAATTCCAATTAGTTCTTTTATTCATTTATTTATTTATTCTTTTATTCTTTTATTTATTTAATTAATTATTTATTTAAAATTCGAGGAAATAATAAATACAATTAATCTAATTTATTTTTCCACTAAAATTTAAATAAAAATATATTTCTAATATCATGCAGCTTGCAACTTAATTTAATTAATTAATTAATTAAGTCATAGTTGAATTGTTTATGCATTTAGATTATAAATTTAGTTAATTAAAAGAAATGCTTTTCTCCCTCATTTAATTTTTAATTAACAAAGCTAATAGTTGCATTTTACAATATTAATGAGGGTAAAATATTTTTAATTAAATTAAATTCTCAAAATCAATCTTACACACTATATAAAATAAATATGAATAAAACTCACTTTTCTAATCAAAATTGATTTTCTTAAATAGTTAAAATTAATCTTTCTATTCCAAAAAGCAAAAGAGATTAAATTATTTCTATTTCAAATAAATTTAAATCTTTCCTTTTTAAAATGCTTAAACTGAAAAAATTCGTTATTTAAAATTAACCATTAAATTAAACTCACTACAAACATAAATAGGGTGATCTTTTTAATTAATGATTAATCACATAAAAGAAACCTATTTATTTTAATTCCTCAATTACTAATGCGTAAATGAACACCTTAAATCAAAATAAATACTTAGGGTTAAATACTCTATTTACCACACGCCAAGCACGCAAACCAAGTAAGCCAACCAATTACCTGACCCGCAAACCCAAATGAAAATGAAACTGACGGATCACAGACGATGCTCACTTGAGTATGACTAGGGTAAACTGAGGGTTTTACGACCACCTAACCCAAATTCTAAGGACGAAAGAGGCAATACTCAACCCAACAAATCCAGGTGAAGATGAACCTTACACCTAGGCAGTACTGTACCTGCAATCTCCTGCAACCAAGAGTCAGACAAGCATATATATATATATAATGAAGATGTTAGCTTGACATTAATAACAAGAATCAGGAGGACAATTTAAACTTACATAAGAATCAATGCGAAAGCACATTAACAGATGTGCACGATAATCATAATATCTGACTAAATATTACCTCATGGTAATTCAACCATTCAAGATTACCACATAAAAAGTCAACCAAGGTCAAACCAGTTTTACAAAGCTGACTAGGGTAGGGGTACTACAATAATAGCATGTTTCACATTTGATTGCCAAACCCTCAAAGAAATTTTCTTTAGTTAGATGAAGACTCTCTTGTTGGTGGAGTGTTACTTTCTTCTATCGGTGGAGTATTGCTTTGTTCTGTCGGTGGAGGAGTATTCCTATCAACATTTAGTTCTGATTTCCTGATCCATTATTTTGAGAATTCTTGCTTTACTTCTTCAACCTTTTCTTTACCTTTCAAACTAGCACCATTGTTGTTTACCCGTGAGGACTTGCTTCTACAAAATTTAGCAATATGTCCAATTTTGTTAAATGCATAACAAGTCACATTATTTTTTTGAATAGCTTTCCCATAACCTATGCTAGTTTGTGTTATGCATTGATTGGATAAGTGTCCAAATCTTCCACAAATATAACATCTCACATTCATCATGCAATTTTCAGAATTATGACCAATTTTGTTGCATTTTGAACATTGACTGGTGGGTGTATTGGTATTCTAATAATTTCTAGATCTACATTGTTTTGCTCTATAACCATACTTATTACAGTTAAAGCATTTGCCATTAAATTTATAAGCAGTAGGTTGTCTTACCAGTTTGCCATGATCCCGTGTGTTTGCAGTACCGGAGCTTTCACTAGCTTCAAAGGCAAGACCATTAGTGTCACCATTAGGTTTCTGATTTTTCAACAAGTCACCAAGTTCTTCTGAGCTTTTCTTGAATTTTTCTTTATGTTGATTTGTAGCAGCCAGTTCTCCTTCCAAGATACCTTTTTGTCCCATGAGTTCATTTGAGTCATTTTGTGCATGCATCAGATTTGTCTTCAACATATCATTTTCATAACTAAGTCTTGTGTTTTCATTTGCAGCATCATTCAGCCTTCTAGTCAAGTCTTCTTTATTCTTCTTTCTATCTTCAATTTCTTTACAAAATCTTAGTCATATCCTGCATCTCATTCTTTGTTGTCATGTTTTCTTGTTTCAGCTTATTCATCAGATCACTAAGAGTTTCATTTTCATCATTCTCATTTTGCATCTTTTCACAAAGTTCTCTTCTCTTGTTTCTTGAAATGGTAAGATTTTCTTGAAGTGCTTGAATAATATCCTGTGCAACTTTTAGATCATCTTCAAGTTTGATATTTTTCAATTTTTCTGCATCATAGTCTGAGAGAGCTCCTTCTAGTTGCTTCATCAAGTTTTCCATCTCTACCGGTGTCAAGATCTTCCTCAAGCTGTTAGGCTTATGAAAATAGAGGACCAGGCTCTGATACCAATTGTTAGGATTCCCACAGATACTGAGAGAGGGGGTGAATCAGTATCTAACCAGTGATAATATTTTCTTGACTTAAAACATGTAAATCATATTAATATTGTATACTGATAAACAAGAAATAATGTAGTAAGCAAAGATAACAGCAACCACATGAGAAACACAACATAACACAGTAGTTTAATGAGGAAACCCGGTGTGGGAAAAAACTCGGTAGGATTTGTGACCCACAATATTCACTTATTGGCTAATAAGAGAATATTACTGCTACAAGAGGGGCCTGCACATGCAGGAAGGCCAAGTGCCTAGAGCTCACTACTCAATTACAAAATGGGAAGTCTCACGGACTTACAAAATAGATTATATAAATCCAATGTCTTGTACTGCTTCCAAATAGCATCTATTATGCCAGATCTAGTACCAGTTTATAGCTCTGCTTCATACATAAACCCTTAACCTATAATTCGCATAATAGGTCTGCCTTATTTCACCTAATTACATTCCTTCATTCTTACTTATTTGTTCTACAATGATCTCTTATATATATGAGTCATTTTACAATTTTCCAAGTCAGCTTACAATGATTTTACAATAATAAACAAAATAAATTACAAACAAAATTTCTGTCAGCTTCTGTGTCAGTATGCTTTCTTTCACTGCCAATGCCAGTGGTCTGTGTGTTAGTGTAGAATCTGACTTTGATGGTGTCAGTGGGTTGCCTTGTCGGTGTCATAGGATTGTAAGGTTTCCATTAATGACAAAACCTTCAAACACCTACAATGTCTCATTGGAGTGTGATTGTGCTATGAATACAACCAATTGGGAAAGTAGATACCCTTAATCATGAAATTCTCTTGGGTATTCCTACAATAACTTCCATCATTTGCAGTTTAGGCAGTCAGTACCCTCAAAAGTTCAAGCTTGTTGGCTCTGCTTCATAAACACTTGAACTCCCCCTAAGTTATACATCTTAGGTCCTCAATGTCAGTCAGATCCAATACCGGGGCTCTAATCAACTCCGTATACTGGTTGAGTTGTGCATATGTGATCATTTGATGATCTTTCAGCTCCAATATATCCAACACAGCCTATGACATGATCTTGGTTGTACATAATTCCATACAATATCATTATCATGCCATAAATCAAACTAGTTATCCCTCAAAGGATGCATGAATACATAAACAACAACTGAGCTATCACGTCATTCAGGTCTTTTCCAATACCACCTGAGACATAACTTCCTCATTTCATGCTACCAGGGATAATACAATGATTTCTAGCCTCATTGTCTTACATAACCTGCAAGTACCTATCATCATTCATACCAATAACCTCCTACACATACCGGTTTCTTGTACTGGTCCATTTTCACTACTGGAGCACCTTCCTATAACTCATGTCATTTTGTGTTCCTTTGTATCTGATGCCCAATTGCAAATATGCCATCCATTAACACATGCAGTAGTGATCCATCTTTTATCTATAGGTGTGTAGCCAAGACAACCACTACACACACTTATCTTCTCATTTTCTTTTTTCATACCGCTAGCAACTTGTTCTTCCATGTGCCCTTCTTCACTAAGGGGGTGAATTATAAGGTCAGTGTACTACTCCCCCTAAGGTCTTGCATCTCCTTTAAGACTTAGGAGATATTACATGTGCATTGAATGCACAGTGCCGATCCATGGATGCATCTTCTTGCTTCTCCCTCCATACCTGGTTGGTCACATTCTTCTTCCCATTTTCACTCTTGGGAGTGGGTCTTACTTTCTTCTGCTAATTGGTCCTTGCACTACCGGAATCTGCATAATAACTCGAAGCAGTGCTATTGTAGCACATAGCATCCATGCCAATCTCATGATTTGGGAACCTTCTAACATGTCAATTTGACCATCTTCTTCTTGCCATGCTATTGTAACTGACTACTGGAACCGATGGACCTCTTGATCCTGTAGGTACATTTCTCCTTTGGTTCCATATTGGTCTCTAACTTCCATATGCTCTGTATCCATTTTTATGTTGAGCATAGTTGCTATACTGGTTGTCAAGTGACTAAACTTTTATGTTCTTGCATTCATGACATCTATGGCCAATTCCATTGTAGTTATAACAAATACCATTTGCATAATTGGGAGAGGAATTATGCATGTTTCTACTCCTTGATACATTTTGCTCATATGTATGAAACCTATGAGATCCTTGATTATTCCTTCTAGATCCCTTTCTACATTATTTTACCCTATGGCCATAACCATTACATGCAAAGCAATAATCAAAGAGAGAAGATATGTAACTTACAAATCTATTGTTCCATACATGGGGAGATCTTACTGGTTTAGTATCTCCATTTCTACTTCTCTAAGGATGGATCCTCGGTTGTCCATGCTCTGCATCTCTTCCATTTGATCTCTTCTTTTCCCACACTTGCTTTGTCCTCTGGGTGGTAGCATTTTCTTGTCCTTTATCGGTAGGAGGTCTTCTTTGTTGTCTTCTCATATTCTTGCTTCTAGTGAAGCTATCTTCTCCCATCTTCCCTTTTCCTTTGGGATTTGCATTGTTTCTCCTTCTTGTAGCACCAGAATTCCTCCTTATTTGCATGTCTTTACTGGTTGGGGTTAGATCAACCTTCTTCCAGGAAGTATTCTAGATAGTGAAGGTCTATCCCTTGTTTTCTCCATTTGAGGAGACAAACAAAATGCCATTATGGGGGACATTCTTGCTGGTGGAGCATTCACCGACACCACTTCCTAATTCTTCGGTGTCCTTGGCATGCTTTTTATTTTTCAATATTTTGTCCAAGGCATCACTGCTGCCATCATACCAGATTCTTACCTTGAGCTCATTCTAATATTTCTCAAGGTCATTTCAGAGAATCTCCATTTCTGCAACCAACTGCAGATATTCTTTATCTTTTACTTCTATCTCAGATGCTAGATCTTTAAACCAACACTCCTTGGTGCCTTCTTCTTGAGTCT
Organism: Cryptomeria japonica; assembly: GCF_030272615.1. Classification (NCBI taxonomy): domain Eukaryota; kingdom Viridiplantae; phylum Streptophyta; class Pinopsida; order Cupressales; family Cupressaceae; genus Cryptomeria; species Cryptomeria japonica. Next base: position 632,480,176 of record NC_081407.1, read on the forward strand.
TCAACTCTAAGATGCATTTCTCATATTCTTCAAGGCATTTGATCAACCAGTTCTGCTCCACAACTACAACATTCTTGAATAACTTTTATTCATTTCTTACTCTACTGAGTTATTCAAGTGTGTTTACAAGTTCTCCTTCAAAATCAACCTCTTCTTCCTCTTCTTCTTCACTTTCACTATCACTGCCAAACACATCTTGCTGGTAGGAGTGATCTGCATGATAATTTTTAGATGTGTGCCTCTCATCTTTTGATTCTTGAGCCATGAAGAGGTGGGTTCCTTCATCATTATTGCGGCTACTAGTAGATCTGCCTTCATCATCTGCAAATACATGAGATGTATTTCTCATCCTATCTTCACAAATTGGTTCTGCAGTGGTAGGCTCATTTCCATAGAGCTTCTTCAATCTGTCCAATAAGATTTTTGTCGATCTACATCTATCCACCTGTGAGGAGATATCATCTGATAACCCACAGAGTATAGCTTTAATTACTGCTTCATTGCATTGGTTTCTTCTTTCTACATCCGAGTAGGTGGGAGGACTGACTTTACTAGGGCAGCCATTTACAACAGACATCCACACATCAAACCCTAGGGAGGACAAGTAAACTTCCATTTTGCAACTCCAAATGGAATAGTTTGAACCATCAAAAACTAGAGTAGGGATTGACACAAAAAAAACCATTGTGTGCTTAAGCCATAATCTACCCAAGTTGGAGAAAGCTTGTCTAACTAGGAACCTCGACTCTGATACCAATTGTTAGACACAATGTACCACTGAGAGGGGAGGGGGGGAATCAATGGTTCACAAACTTTTCCCCTTTATATATCCTGTGTGAATACCGGTTATTTGATCTAATAGAAAGATAACTTACTAGTTAGATGGGAGACTGATACAAATGCAAAGACACATGAAAGGGGACGTCTCATAACACCAACATATAAGAGGAAACCCCAAGATAGGAAAAACCTTGGTGAGAAATGTTGCTGGAGTATACTGCTCCAATCCAGCCTCACAATGAATCTTTGATTACAATGTTTAGGGCACCAACCCCTGATTTAGGGAACCAACCCAAGGAGCACAAGCCCCTGATTTAGGGCACCAACCCAAGGAGATACAACCCCTACACCGAGCTCCACCTTAGTGATTTACAAAATCATGTTTTTCTACCAAAGTTACCTTCTTGTTACAAAAGAACTTTGTAACTCTCAAGTATGTCTCTCCACCGGTTCTCCTCTCTACAAATCTTTGTCGGTTCTCTTTTCACCTTTTCTCTCCAACAATATTATCTCTTGCTGCAACCCACTCTCTATTTCACCTCACTCTCTGCTACAACCTTGCCGGTTCAACCTCTTCTCCTTCTCTGCTAGTTTTGCACTCTGTCGGTTCTCTCTTCTCTTTGTTACACTGCCGCTCTCCACCAGTACTACACTCTGTCAGATCTATGCTTGCCTTCTCTATAATCTTCAACAACTCTTCTCTTCTAGTATGGTCACTGTCAGTTCTCTTTTCTGTCAAACCCAGGGGCTGACTGTTAGTTGCTTCACTATTGCCGGTTGAACCCTTCAACCCGATTCTCTCTCACACTTGACTGATTTCTTCCCACATGTAGCAACACTCTCTCATTCAATGACGACCTTCATCGATTTTGGCATGCATATTTATAAACTAGTTTTCCCGCCAAAAGACAATTCAAATTTTGAGCGGGTTAGGGTTCCCTCATTGACCTTGAGGCAAACCAAATCAAATAAGATCTCATCAAGTATGATTTCCTAGATTGATGAAATGCAACTCATCAATGAATCCATCCATTGTTGTGCCTTCCAGAACATGCCTTCCTCATTTAGCAGTCTGCATTTAACCTGTCAGCTGATTTCTTGGTCAATCACCAAGAATAGTTTTGCGGTTCCCTTCACCTGCCTCGATCCACTCAACCATTTTGTGCTAGATCTTTGTTGTGTGCCTGACCTCGAGCTGCAAACCTTTGATGCACATCCTCTGAATCACGTAGTCAACATAAATGTTGACCTATTACCAACTACCTCACTAACACATCACATAGACTTGTGCATGCTTTCCACTTCACCTCCATGTGGCCCCTTTGTTGGCATCTAACTTCTCTAGGCCATCTGTTTCGATCACCGACCAACACACAATACTGGATTCACCTACCAGCGTACTAACCCTGTCGGTTAAACCCTGAACTAGTCTGTCATCAACCTTGCACCTTTCTTCTCTTCCGGTGGAACACTCAATCGATCAACACACTTGCTAATCCTACCTTCTGCACATCCTCATCAGATAGCATTACCAGTGGAATTACATACCGGTAAACCCCTTGATGATACAATGTCATCAACCTTCAACTATTTCCACCTGAGGCATCTGCATGCCGATTTCACTCTTTATCTGCAACTGCTCAAGCTTTTCGTCTTCATCATTATATCGAACAATATCTCATTATATCAAACAATATCTCAACCGGTTTGTCAAGGTGAGAAACCCATCACTCTTCATCTATCCTGAAAACTCATCATGCCTTCTCTATCAATACAGTGCATAACCCTGATTTCATGCACTTGAGGCATATTTGTGATTCATTAGTAAATTCGGTGTGAGCCTTCAAACACCCGCCTTTAACTCTTATGTCTTATCTCACATAACTATGATGCACACTTTGCATAATAGGAGATAAGCTCCACTTATCAGTGGTAGTGAATCCTTGTCATTTGCATCCTGCAATGCACTCATGTGACTTCCCTATTTGTGCAACATATCTTCAAACAAGAACATGTGATTTGGTGTGAGGAACACTCACTGTCAGTCATCTCTTCACATGGTGACTACATATTTATCCGATGGGAGTCCCGTTGTTCTGCATCCACACGGTGTATAGGTGGCCTGTACATATTTCTCCTCCAGTGTTGATGTGATTTAGGTAACATTCCACCTATTCATCACAATCAACAACCCAACATCTTCCCCACTCACATATGTCATCATTTATTGGTTGTTATATCATACCAATCTCTTGTCCATATCTGCCACACAAATAAGGCACTAACTTGTGTACCGGTGGCTCCAATGGTCATTGTAATGATTGACATTCTCTCCTTTACCAGTGACCTGCAATACTAGATGACATCAAAGATATCACATCTAGTATACATCAATGATATCTTATTTGATATGCATCAATGGCAGTGTTGCACATACATCTCTTATATTGGTAGCCATCCTATATTGGTTGGCATCAATGACAACACAATGCCAACAAGATATGACTCAAACAAAATTTTATGAAAGATTCTTTCAAAATTTTCCTCAAATAAGAATTAGTCAAAGATTTTTTGAAATGGAAAAACCTTTTTATGTTAATATTAATCATGTACGCACCACGTGTTGTTGTAGGATGCATATTGAATTTTCCATGCGCTATGATATTTATCGTCATATATGTTGTACTTTTCACACTAACGATGTTTTGCAGGAATGCAATATACAACCACCTCCTAGGTCACCAAGATAATTAATATCAAGTGTGTTATGTAAAAGAGATGATGGTTGCATTTATTATAAGATGATGTGTTTGAAAGGTTCTTATGCTACATGTGGTGGTTTGCAACATTTTCCAAGATGTCTACATTTGGATAGCACACATGAAATTGGTAAGAAACAAGTATCTTTTGGAAAGTACAAGATAGTGACATATGGGGTTAAAGATGGAAAAGAATTGAAGAGATCCGAGTTAGTGAAAAATGATATATGTGTAGCTGATTTTATGAGAACGTTTAAAGAGAAACTAGTTTATGAGTACATAGCGCATACACATGAAGCTCGGTGGTTAGATGAGGATACAAAGGTTATAAGAGAGTATCACTTCTACATAAGTGACGATCATACACATTCATCAGAGTTTGTGCAAGGATGCTTTAAAGTTTTCCATGATAGTTTAAGGGAAAGGAACATACGATACAAGCAACACATAATATGGTTAGATAATTGTACCTCGCAATTCAAAAATGCAAGAATGTTCTATTGGTTTAGTAAGATGCATGTGACAAGCAGTGTACATTCTAGGAATTTCACTGAGGCCAAACATGGAAAGGGAGAGCGTGATGGTGCAGGAGCATGTGTAAAAAGAGCCCTAGTTAGAGAAGAATTCAAGAATGAAGGTGGTGTTGAGTTGTTAGATGCAGCAATAATTGTGCGATGTTGTAACTCTACAATGGGACCAGGTAATGTAGTGATAACTCAATGATGAACAATAAGTACCAAGCCGGTACTGAGAGGGGGGGGGAATCAGTACAGTCACAAAAAATTTTCCCGGACTGGTTTGACTACAAACACTACAAATATCTGACAAACAGTAACACCGATCTGAAATAGAGTGCAACTGGTAAAGCTAAGAATAACTGTGGCAAGCATCAACCGGTTAATCACTTAGCTTTCCACTCAACTTAATACTACACTTCCATTTCACCCTTATGCATGAATAGGTAATCTATCATCAGAAATATAATAACAACTAGCTCAGCATGATTTACCTTTAGACACAAATCACTTAAATAATCACATGAAAAATACTACACATGACATAGATTTTTCACGTGGAAACCCAACTGGAAAAAACCACGGTGTGGATGAATACCCACAAGCTACTTTTGAACTCTTTAGAAGTCTGCTCGGTTAGGAGCCTAGTCTGGTTAAAGACTATTACAACAGGTTCTACTAGGAACCAATCCTATTAGGGATCACCCGGTTAAGGGATGGCTAAATACCCGATTAAGGGTTAAACCGTGTTAAAGGTTACCTTGTTAGAGGATTTCAAGAACTCAATTAGTTTGAGTCACCCTATTAAAGGATTTACAGCAAGCTGATTAAAGCTACCCAGTTAAGGGATTTTCTAGCTGTTGAAGTGGTTAAAGATCAACAGGTATTACAATGATCTGATAATAGCACTCAATGCCTAATGCAGATCCGCTTAAGTTCCTTCCTTCTACACACACATAATGCAGGAATCAATCCTCTTCTCTCATCTGGTCTGGCAAGAATCATGTATCTCTTCACTTAGATACACACACACCATTTTCCAACAACCTCAGAAAGAAACACAACATCGACCTTATAGGAAACAGATAGGTTGGTAGCATAAACCCTAAACCCTAAACATTTAGGTTAAGCAATTTAGGCGGTTCAATCCTAGCCATTGAACACTTTGCATTTGAATATAAAATTCTTGAACATATCTCAAGACATTCTCCATCGTTCATTCTTCACCACTTTCATGGCGTCTTGTAACCCATCACGCGTTCTCCACCATTTACAGAGACTTCACATATTCTCAAGGTAGATAGGATCGATCTCCTTCATGCAAGATCCTTCACGTGCTCAAGCTGATGTGGCAACATGATCAGATCTTGATTACAATGCTAACTCATCATACAATGTCATCGGTTGAGTCACACAAGCTTGGAACACTTCAACCGGAAACCCTTAAGCTAAGACTACCAACCGGTAGTCATATCATGTTAAGTCTTCATAGAGAACAATCAATATGTCGGTTCACATTTCATCATATCGGTTCTCTTGGACAAACAAACCACTTCACCTATTGCTCAATATACTGGTTTATACCACTATACCGGTTCACTTCGCCAACTGTTTAGCTTCAATATACCTGTTCACTGCTTTGCACATATACCGATTCACCACATTGTACCAGTTCACATTTCAGCATATTGTCGGTTCACTCTCCAACATATTAACATCAATGACAACATAATATCATCATTTCAACATACTTAGCACAAATGCCAACAATCTCCCCCTTTGGCATTGATGGAAATATACAAAGATCTCTCTTTCTGCATCACATCTTCTCCCCATTGCTGCGGATATCTTCTCCACTTCACATCTTCTCCCCCTTTGACAACAATGCCAAAGTGGAGGCATAAGCTTTCCTGTTCCACTATGCTGGTCCCCCTGAGGAGTAGAATCCTTCAACACATCAATCTGGAAAAAATTGGACACTGCAATACCTGATTGATGTGGAGTACATACTTTCAGTTCACCTCTTGAAGGGGCAGCACCCCTGATTCATCTCTTAAATAGGTAAATGAAGCCTTTGGTAGAGGCTTGGTGAATATATCTGCTAACTGCTCCTTACTGGAAACATGTTCCAACACAACCTCCTTGTTCTAAACCTTTTCCCTCGAGAAATGATACTTGAGCTCAAAGTGCTTGGTTCTAGCATGCAAAATTGGATTATTGGAAATGTTAATTGCACTTGTATTGTCACAAAATATGCTTACCGGTTTAGATATAGGAACTTTGAAGCCATTCAATACATGCTTCATCCAAATAGTCTGGGTGTAGTTCATAAAAGCTGCAACTTACTCTGCTTCTACTGTAGACTAAGAGATACAACTCTTCTTTTTACTCATCCATGAGACTAGTCTACCACCAAGGAAGAATGCACCACCAGTTGTGCTCTTCCAATCATCTACATTACCAACCCAATCAGCATTTGTGAACACTTTCAGGTTGAAATCATTATTGTATGGATACCATAACCCATAGTCAATAGTTCCCTTTAGATATCTAAGAATCCACTTGACTGTTACCAAGTGGGATTCTCTAGGGCTTTGCTGAAACCGAGTGGTAATACCCACTGTATGTGCAATGTCTGGTTTGCTATGCACTACATAATGCAACTTACCAATCATTGATCAGTAATCCTTCTCATTCACCACCGTTGAGTCATCTTCTTTTGATAGCTTACAACCGGTCACCATTGGTGTACCAACCGGTTTACTATCTTCCATGGCAAAGGTCTTCAACACCTCTTTGACATACTTGGACTCAGTAATAAAGATTCCATCTTTCATTTGTTGAATCTGTAGTCCAATGAAGAACTTAATCTCCCCTATGAGTGACATTTCCAACTCCTTTTTCATCTCATCAACAAATTCATGACTCATCTTGTCATCACCTCCAAAGATGATGTCATCAACAAATACTTCACAGATCAGAATCTGATCTCCTTCTGATTTCAAGTAGATATTGATATCCTCACTTGTTCTTCCAAATCCAATCTTCACAAGATGGGAGTGCAAGCGTTCATACCATGCTCTAGGTGCCTGCTTCAGTCCATACAAGGCTTTATGTAGCCTACACACCATGTCACTATCTTTTGATAGGGAAAAGCCATCTGGTTGCTCTATATACACCTCCTCTTCAAGTATTCCATTTAGGAATGCAGATTTTACATCCATTTGGTATACGTTGAATCCTTTAAAAGCTGCATATGCAAGAAGCATACAAACTCCTTCCAATCTAGCTACTGGGGCAAAGGTTTCTCCATGGTCTTCTCCTTCTTCTTGAGCATATCCTTTACATACTAGTCTAGATTTGTTCCTTACCACTATGCCATCCTCATTCATCTTGTTTCTGAAAACCCATTTGGTACCAGTGACATTTTTATGCTCTGGTCTTGGTACCAAAGACCATGTACCATTCTTCTCTATCTGGTCAAGTTCCTCCTCCATTGCCTTGATCCAATCGTCATCTTTATGTGCCTCTTTGAATGATTTAGGCTCAAATTCAGAGATCATACAAGAATTCTCTCTGACCTTTCTTCTCGTAAGGATTCCTACATCCTTATCTCCTATGATCTGCTTTGGATCATGATTTAGTTTGACATATTGAGGAATTCTCTTGACTGATTCCTCCTTCTTTTCTTCTTCATCCTCATCTTCATCTGCATCAGCATCTACCGGTGTAGGAACACTGTTACTGGTACTTGGCTGATTAACAACCGATTCCCAAAAGGTTACTACCGATTCATCTCTTACTTGCTTACTACCGGTTTCCTCAGGTTTTCCAAGATTTACATCAACTCTAACATTGATGCTTTCAACAATTCTCTAAGTTCTATTGTTGAAACATTTGAGAGCTTTACTCTTGATGGAATATCCTAGGAATATTCCTTCATCACATTTTGCATCGAACTTGCTCTGATGTTCACTTCTCTTGATATAACATCTGCTACCAAACATTGTAAAGTAGCTTACCACTGGTGTCTTACTAGTCCAATACTCATAAGGATTCTTATCCTTTCATTTCTTGATGAGTACCCAGTTCATTGTGTATGCTGCAGTGCTCATTGCTTCTCTCCAAAAGGTGTGAGCAACATTTCCTTGGATCAACATAGTTCTAGCCACTTCAACCATAGTCTGGTTGTTTCTCTCTGTTAAGCCACTCTACTGTGGAGTCCGGGGGGCAGATAGCTTCCTCTTGATGCTATTCTCTTCACAATATTTGTTGAATTCATCGAAAGTGAATTCCCCTCCTTGATCAGTTCTAAGGCATTTGATTCTTCTACCACTTTCCTTTTCTACCAATGCTTTGAAAGCTTTGAACTTTCCAAAAGCCTCAGACTTGTCTTTCAAGAATCTGACCCACATCATTTTTGAGCAATTATGTGTAAGAATCATAAAATACCTATCTCCCTGCACACTCCTAGTTTTCATAGGACCACACAAATCAGTATGCACAAGATCGAGTAAATTGTTTGCTGTGAAAGTTTTACTTTGAAAGTTGAGGAAGACATTTTCCCCAGTTGACATTCTCTGCACAAAGGATTTTCCGGTTTGCTCAGCACCAGCAATCCTCTGGCTACCTTGGTCTTACTGGCCTTCACAATGTTATCAAAGTTTACATGGTAGAGTCTCCTATGCCATATCCAGCTATCATCAAATTTAGCCATAAGACTTGTACTTACATTTGCATTCAGCTGAAATAAGTTACCTTTGGTCTGCATACCGGTGGCCATCAATTCACCATTCTTTCCTTTGATTTTGCATGCTCCATTTTTTAATTCCAGAGTGAGTCCACTGTCATTCAGCTTGGCAACACTCAATAGATTATGTCTGAAACCTTCCACCCAATACACATTGTCAGCACTGCTCTTTCCATTCAGAGAGATGGACCCTCTTCTTTTAACCATACATGGTGCATCATTACCAAAGAGAACCACACCACCATCATATTCTTCCAAAGATAGAAACTTGCTCCAGTCACCAGTCATATGATGAGAACAGCCACTGTCAATAATCCATTCATTAGAATTATCAAAGTGTGAGACAAGAGACTTCTTGTCTGACACATCTTCCTTTACTGCAACAAACACAATATCTTCATTCTCTTTATCTTCTAGTTCCTCATCTGTGACACCTTCATCCACTACAACAAAATAGTTTCTCCGATTTCCTCCTTTGAATTTCTTGAACCTCTCCAGTTTGTCCTTGCTGTCACCATTAGGACATTTTATAGCAATATGTCCTATCCGATTACAAGAAAAGCATTTCAAAGGAAGCTTACCTTTGTATTTACCGATTCCTTTAGGAAGTTTCCTGGCAAGAAGAGCTTCAAATTCCATCAGGATCTCCTCAGCATCCATTTCTCTGCTATGTCTTGGTTCACCACTGGTGCTTGCTTCTTTTCCCTTTTTGGATGGTACAACAGAAGCTCTAAAGGCTGATTCAGTCTTTTCAACACTGCCATCAAAACTATTTAGCTCATAGGCTATCAACTTTGCAATGATGGAGTCTAGGGATACCTTAGTCTTGTCTATTGATCTCAACTCCTGAATAGAAGCAACCCTTATTGCGTAGACCGGTAATAAGGATCTCAAAACTTTGCTTACCATAGTGGAATCTTTCATTTTACCACCTGCACTCTTGATATCTCCAACAACAGTTTTGATCCTTATTCCATAGTGTTGAATGGTCTCACCTTCGACCATCCGCATGTCTTCAAACTTCCCTCTAAGGCTTTCTTCCTTAGCTTTTTTTACATGCTCATCACTGCCATAGATATTCTCAAGATTGTCCCACACTTCTTTGGGATTATCTTTATCCTGGACATCAATAAACTCAATGTCAGATAAGCTGCTGATTAGGGCTTCCATGACTTGCCCATTCTCCTATATTTCTCTCTTTTGATCATCGGTGAGAGTACTGGTAGGAATAACAAAAACATTCTCAATATAGCTCCAGTGTTGAGCACCCATGCTTCTGATGTAAATCTTCATTCTGTCCTTCTAGATTTTGAAGTTATCTCTGTTGAACTTTGGACCTTCTCTCTTCATCATTACAATAGGATCTTTCCCTCAAGCAATTAAGCTTACAACACAGAGGGCTTGGAGGATGCTCTGATATCAATTGATAACTCAATGATGAACAATAAGTACCAAGCTGGTACTGAGAGGGGGGGTGAATCAGTATAGTCACAAAAACTTTTCCTGAACAGTTTGACTGCAAACACTGCAAATGTCTGACACATAGTAACACCGGTCTGAAATAGAGTGCAATCGGTAAAGCTAAGAATAACTGTGACAAGCATTAACCACTTAATCACTTATCTTTCCACTCAACTTAATACTACACTTCCATTTCACCCTTATGCATGAATAGGTAATCTATCATCAAAAATATAATAATAGCTAGCGCAACATGATTTACCTTTAGACAAAAATCACTTAAATCATCACATGAAAAATACTACACATGACACACATATTTTTCACATGGAAACCCAACTAGGAAAAACCACGGTGTGGATGATACCCACAAGCTTCTTTTGAACTCTTTAGAAGTCCGCTCAATTAGGAGCCTAGTCTAGTTAAAGACTGTTACAACAGACATGCTAGGAACCGATCCTGTTAGGGATCACCCGGTTAAGGGATGGCTAAATAGCCGGTTAAGGGTTAAATCCTGTTAAAGGTTACCTTGTTAGAGGATTTAAAGAACTCAATTAGTTTGAGTCACCCTATTAAAGGATTTACAGCAAGCTGATTAAAGCTACCTGGTTAAGGGATTTTCCAACTGTTGAAGTGGTTAAAGATCAACAGGTATTACAATGATCTGATAATAGCACTCAGTGCCTAATGTGGATCCACTTAAGTTCCTTCCTTCTACACACACATAATGCAGGAATCAATCCTCTTAACTCATCGTGTCTGGCAAGAATCATGTATCTCTTCACTTAGATTCACATAGACCATTTGCCAACAACCTCAGAAAGAAACACAACATCGACCTTATAGGAAACAGATAGGTCAGTAGCATAAACCCTAAACCCTAAACATTTAGGTTAAGCAATTTAGGCAGTTCAATCCTCACCATTGAACACTTTTCATTTGAATACAAAAGTCTTGAACATATCTCAAGACATTCTCCATCGTTCATTCTTCACCGTTTTCATGGCATCTTGTAACCGATCACGCATTCTCCACCGTTTACAGATACTTCACATATTCCTGAGGTAGATAGGATCAATCTCCTTCATGCAAGATCCTTCACGCGCTCAAGTTGACATGGCAACACGATCGGATCTTCATTACAATGCTAACTCATCACACAATGTCATTGGTTGAGTCACACAGGCTTGGAACACTTCAACCGGATACCCTTAAGCTAAGACTACCAACTGGTGGTCATAACATGTTAAGTCTTCATAGAGAACATTCCATATGCCGGTTCACATTTCATCATACCAATTCTCTTGGAAAAACAAACCACTTCACCTATTGCTCAATATACCGGTTTATACCACTATACCGGTTCACTTCGCCAACTGTTTAGCTTCAATATACATGTTCATTGCTTTGCACATATACCAGTTCACCACATTGTACCGATTCATATTTTAGCATATTACCGGTTCACTCTCCAACATATTGACATCAATGACAACATAATATCATCATGTCAACATACTCAGCACACATACCAACAATGTAGGTACATCAATGGTTCATACATATTTTTGGTTGATCACTGAATCTGACATTGAAAACTATCAATATTGTTGTACAGTTGAAGGATCTAGTGACATGCACTCATTCTGAAGTTCAAATGCAAGTTCATCGGTAATTTATACTAAACAAATTGCATGTTTTTTCTGTTTATGTATGTATTTTTTGTGGGAAGAATGTGAATGACAAGAGTGGGTTGACAAATGGTCTTGTAGATCATTTCTTCCCATTGATACCTATCAAATTCCCAGAGTACTGCAGTTGAACCAAATGGAAGCATTAGTTGATTTCGATCATGTATCCGTCCTAGTGGAACCGAGTGATTTTTTGGGTAATTTTTTCTGGCTCATTTTGTTACATCAAATATTATTTTTGGTATTAATTATCATTCTATAATATGCATGTCATGTGTACGCAATTGTTACAGAAGAGAACAATGAAGAAGGAACAAATTACTTTTTGTGTCGTTGTATTGAGCCTAAGAGAAAATTGGCAACCACAATCATTTATGGAGAGGGTATTGAGTATCTAGTAGGGTCTATTGTTGTGACAGGTACATGGCTTAAGAGATACCCTATCAAGAATTTTGATGTTTGGTTGTTCGAGGACTTTGAAACACACAGACATATTCTTCATTTCTCCAACCTTGTTGTTGCAATAAATATTCATTTGATTAAGTATCGTGGTAGACCTCATAAAAATATTTTATGGAAAGTTTGTGAATCTGACCATGAGTCAATACTTGACACAATACAGGTTAGAGCCTATCCAGAAGGCTCACTTGATTGATTCTACGGTTCAAGGTAGAATGATTTTGAGAATTTTGTATATATTGTCGACGAATAGTTCTATATTCATTTTTTGTATATATAAATGCCCATGAGCTGATTTGTACATATTTAGGGGCATAATTTTGTATATTTAAATGACCATGAGCTGATTTGTACATATTTAGATGCCAAATTTTGTATAGTTAAATGGCGATGAGAAGATTCGCACATATTTAAATGCCAAATTTTTGTATATTTAAATGGTGATGAGCTAATTCGCACATATTTAAATGCCAAATTTTGTATAAAATCCCATGAGATGATTTGTAAAACATTTTTTGAATACATGTGACTATGTTTGGTGATTATTTTTTGAATATATGTGAATATATGTGACTATGTTTTGAATATATGTGACTTTGCATTGCATGCCACTGACGAAAATTTGCAGTAGGTGAAAAAATGCTAGCATTTGAAAATAGCTCCAAGTCATTAGAAACCAAGATGGGTCTTTTTAGATGAGCCTCACATGACCCTATAGGTTCCAATAGATCGATCGTATGCATCTTGGATTGCGAGAAACTGTCTGTCAAAGTTTGACAATTTTCTGGACTCAGGGCACTTGAGAGATCGCGTCTATAGGGTATGGCTCTTGATGTTCTGGTGCATTGGGAGGCACAACAGGAGAATTCCTAGTGTAAACCTACCCACCTGGACATTCTTGTGATGTTGGTTTGTTCCCACGATGAGCAAAATCAAATCTAGCCTATCTTGTAACTTTGCATTGCATGCCACTAATGATTTTTGCACCAGGTGAAAAAATGCTACCATTTGAAAATAGCTCCAATTCGTCAAAAAATGAGATAGGTCATTGTAGACGAGCCTCAAGTGACCCTATAGGTTCAAATAGATCAATTGTATGTGTAGACACCTAAAATTGTCATGTCTAATTAAATAAATATTTTATTTATTTAATTATCTAAGCCTAATTCTTCTATTAATTAAATAAATTTTTATTTATTTAATTAATTCATTTATCTTCTTCTAGCCTTATTTCTCATTTAAATAAATACATTTATTTATTTAAATTATCCCTTTCCTAAATTAAATAAATATTTTATTTATTTAATTGTCCTACTTCTTCTATTAATTAAATAAATCTTTATTTATTTAATTAATTCATTATCTTTTTCTACACATGACACATGTCATTCATCTCTTATTTCCTACACTACCTACCTCTTTCATTATTTTACTATTTCTTATACCTACCCTCTAATCCTAGCCGACCTCTCTTTTTACACCTCTCAATCTTAACCCTCCATTTCTTATTGTGTCTTCTATTTAAGGAGATGCTCTCTTCATTGTCTAACCCTAATGCTAATCACTCAGCCTAATGCTAATACCTAATGAGATTTTGGAGGACTTGGCTACACTACAACTCTACTTACAACCACATTCCGTTCTTTATTGAGCTCTTGTGCATACAAAAATCTGAGAGCAAGCATATCAAACAAGATCAATGGAGATAGGAAGAATGGAGATCAAAACCCTAGTGGACATGTGATGGTATAATCTTTGTGATTTTGAGTTATTTGCATTGTCTTAGGTTATCTTCATATGTTATGGTGGATCTTTGTTCATTGTTAGGCTAGGGTTTGGTGGTTGAATCCATTTTAGTCTTTCAATATTGTTGTTTATTGCTATCCATTTTCATCATACACATTTTGGCACGCCCGGTGGGACTCTTGTCCCTTTGCATTTAACATTTTGTTGCAGATTTTGCATTTTTGAAGTTGCAGATCGGACGATTTCGACGACATTTTAAGTTTTTCCGTGTCTGCGAGTGTTCGGATCGCGTTTTTGTATTTCAGAGGCGTCTGTGATATCTTGGATCGCGTCTGTGTTTCTGTATTTTTTATTTTTGCAGGTTTTCGAAAGTCACGTCTGTGATCCCGAATCGCGTCTGTGCACCATCTGATCGCGTCTGCAGAAGAAAGAGGCGTCTGTGTTCTTAGATCGCGTCTGCGAATCACAGAACCGCGTCTGTGTCCGACAGACGCGTCTGTGTCTGGTATAACCGCATCTGTGCATTCTGTTTTTGCAGATTTTTCAAGTTTTTCAATTCGGGTTTTCGGATTTTGTACTTAGGGTTTCAGATCTGGTTTATTTTTGGCTAACTTTTGCAGATCTAGCTAACCTTGTTTGTGCAGCTTGCTTTGGAAGCAAATACGTTTTTGTTGAAGGCCCCTTTTCACAAAGTCTTTTTGGGTTTTCTAAAATTTACCTAACTTGTGTGCTTGCAGGAAGGGGTTATCATTTGAAACAACCCAAACTACTAACAATTTTGTTGCAGGGCCTTAGCTAGGGTTTTGTAATTTTATTGTGTGCCTTGTCTTCATAGCTTAGCAAACACTTCAATTGGTGCACTAAAATTGAACCATTGTCTTTCGTGTCTTGAGCAATAGGCTCTTTTTGTTTATTCTTTAGAGGGCCTGTCTTCCCGTGTGGTCATTAGGACTACTAGTGAGAAGAGAACGACCCAAGTGGTAGCAAAAGAAAAGCCATCTTCTTCCAAGCCACTATAATCAAATGTATTCATGGTGAAAACTATGAATAACATGTGCTGATTAGTTCATACCGACACTATGTCTCCCCATAAACCCGTTTGATCAAATTTATTTGATCATTTGTAGGGCGTAACCCCTACCGGCTGGGAGCCTTCTGTATTTACAGAGCTGAAAGTGCCGCATGTATGGCCACACGAGCGGATGCCCTTACTAGCACCTCATTGTTTTAGATGCCCAAATCCTTCTAGTTGTTGAGGCAGGAGGTCGGACCTCTGGTAGCGGCCCACACACATACGGTTCTTAGTAGAGATACAAAGTTCGCCATGAGGAGTTTTCATGGGGACTGATGCTTGGATGACCTGAGAAGTGAGTGCCGAGGGTGGAGCCAGTGAGGTCAAGCATCTAAGTATCCGCTCTGAATAGCGTAGCCTCGGGGGTAAAACCCCATGTGGGATCAACAACTATTGTCCTGGCCAGCCATAAGAATTGTGCTTGACTTATGATAAACATTCAAACACTCAAAGACAAAACAGCAAAACATTGTGTCTTTTGTGTCTTCAAGTGTATGCAAAAAACTTTTTACATCAAACAACACACTTTTTGGAGTCTAAACAGTCTGCAAACATTGGGTCATCAACACTGTGTCCTCTTGTCATGAAAAACAGTCGAAAAATCAGATTTGGTCACAGCAAAACAAATTCACAAATAGGAAAGATTGCACTAAAGTTACAGAAACGCGTCTGTGTCTGTTAAAACCGCGTCTATGTCAGATAAACGTGTCTGTGAAGTACATAATAGCGTCTATGATTTTATCAGCGTCTGTGTCGAGCAGAGACACGTCTGTGTCTGGGAATCGCTCCTGTGAAGTATACAGGCGCGTCTGTGTCCACAAATTGCAAAAAAACTGTCAGTCCCAGCAAACATCAACAGGAAAATCTCAGAAGCATGTCTGCGTCCAACAGAGTAGCATCTGTGTCTTAAAACCGCGTCTGTGAAGTATACAGAGGCGTCTGTGTCAGGATTTGAAAATTTTAACAGTCAAACAAACAAAAAAATCAGTTTCGGCATATTTGAGCTTCCTAGGTTGTCTCTTCAAGTTTCATCTAGCATTCAGCCTGTTCTAAGGTCTTACACAGTCCATCATTGCTTCATACCTCATCTTACATTCATACTTGTCTAAACTTGAGTCAAAAGGTCACTTGCTGGTCCTCACTATACTTTGTCAACACACTACATACAACAACACTTTGCTAAGTGGTCCCTCATCAAGGTTTCTTACCTTTGGGTCTCATTTGGTCTTACTTAGAGTCAAGGTCAGCTTACCTCATCAAGAGAAACTATCCTCTCTTTGGAAGTCACACCTACTCTACTACATACATACTTGGTCTTACACTTTGGACATTGCAAGTACGCCTCAAGATTCATTTACACTCCATACAACTCTTGGTCTTCCATACTCTTGTCATTTTTCATCTAGTTTCTCACATATTGCTAAACACCTAGTTCATGGTTGAAACCCGTCTTCAAAAATCTAGGAGAAAAGCTAAAGAAGCTCAAAGATCCGCAAACATGAGTTCTTATGAGTATGACAATGATGTCTTCTACAATCCTGAGCACACTACATTACCAGACATGAATGTTTATAGACACAATCCAAATGTGGAAAGCGCAAACGCTATACACAATGCTACACACAATGATAATGTGGACAATTCTTCAATACTTTCAGCAGACATACAAGAATCTATAATGGATCCTCAATTCAATAGATTGGTTGAAGAGATAATGAAGAGAGATCGTCAATATTTCCTAAACATGATGGCACAAAGTGGAACCAAGATACCGCATGATTTTGACTTATCTCAACTTATGGAAAATAGACCTTCACAACAAACTCAACCTCATAATGGAGGACCAAATAATATGATGCCGGAGTCACCATCAGTTTTGCTTCAGAAACCCGCAATCCCACATACACAAGCTCAAATGCATGATACTTACATTCAAAGACCATCATGGAGGCCCTATGCTCAAATACATGCTCAAGATATGGGTCAACCAAGACAAATGGATACACAAGGACTTCCTCAAAATTTTGACACAAGAAGACCTCATGCCAAAATTGGGGGCAACACAATGGAAAATGAAAGGCCTATTGAATATGGTTTATATACACCAAACAGATATGGGGTCCCTCAACAAGAAGTTATGCCAAGTGCTCCATACATGTCGCAACAATATAGACCTCCATATGGACATGTCTACGATCAGTATCATCCTTATATGCAACAAGCTCCTCCTCAAATGGGTGTTTCAAACATGGGATATGCTACAAGAAATCAATCTCCTCCCAAAAATAATTTGGAGCAACAAATTAGAGATCTACAAAAGAAAGTGGAAGACATGGGCACATCAAAACCCACATATACTATGAGAGATATATGCCCTTATCCATTTGATAAGAGCATTCCAATGCCTCCGTTTCCTCCGCACTTTGTAACACCAAAATTCGACAAATATAGAGGGAGAGGAGACCCCAAGGCACACATAAGACAATTCTTCACAGCTTGCATTGAGGTAGCGGCAGAAGAAACATACTTGATGAGGTTGTTCCCACAGAGCTTAGGAGATCAAGCTATGGAATGGTTCTCTCAATTACCTCCTGGTATTAAGTCATGGGGCGACTTAGCAGAAGCATTCATTCAGCATTTTTCTTACAACATTGAAACAGATGTCTCAGTTACTACTTTGTGTAACACGAAACAAAAGGAAGGAGAATCTTTCGCAACATTTTTACAGAGATGGAGAAACTTAGCTAGCAGATGCTCTTGTGAAATCCCGCAAAAACAAATGGTGGAGATGTTCACACAAAATGTTAACAAGGCTATTGGCTATGATCTCAGAAAAGCTTGTTTGTCTACATTTAAGGATGTCATTGAAAAGGGCCTAGCAACAGAAAAGGTCTTGATTGAACAAGGAGTTATCAAATTATTCAAAGATAACAAAGAGGACTTCAAAGGAAAGGACAAACCAAAATTTTGGAACAAGAACAAGAACACAGTTAATGATGGTGTTGTGGATGCCAACACAGTGAGACCAAAGTTCGTCTTTTCTGGATCAAGTTCTACTAACAACCAAGTGAACAATCAAACGGCTGCTAAACCACGAAGGAAGTACACTCCATTGGGAGAACCACTTGAATCAGTATTCAAAAAGCTTGTAGCAAACAAAGTGATCACGGTCCCAGATTTTCCTCCATATGAACCAAAGGTAAAACCGAATTGGTGGAATGATGATGAATATTGCGAATTTCATAAGAGCAAGGGTCACAAGATAGGTAATTGCCATCGATTGAAAAACATAGTACAAGATCTCATTGACAGAGGAGATATTGAGATTGAGGGACATTCATCTAACCAAGAGCATGAGGTGTTTAAGGAACCATTCCCAAAACATGACAAGGGAAAAGGCAAAGTCACAGATGATCAAGCCAATTACACCAGAACATCTTACAATTATGATTCCACTATTAATCACATCTCAATGGACAATCATATTTCTACCATTACTATCAAAAATAAAAATCCTGAGAATCCTCCTCAGCGACCTAAAATTGTCCTAAAAGGTGTGGGATCTTCGTCCACATCTACCTTCGAATGTCATGTTACAACCCATCGAGGTAAGATCACATTGCTCGGTACCTCTACTAAGAATACCAATCTTCCGTTAACTAAGCCTGAGTACGATCTTGTAGAGCAATTAGGGAAAACACCCGCACTCATCTCTATTCTTGAGCTCTTACGTATATCTCCTGCACATAAAGCTGTCCTTGACAAAACCTTGAGCGATACTGTTGTCCCTACTGATCTGAACGTGGACCAGTTTCAAGCCATGGTGGGATACCTATCCGTTCCACACTCCCTCACATTCACAGAAGCCGATGATGCTTCCATAAGTCAGCCTCATAACGCACCTCTACATATTGAAGCCTTCATACATAAACACCGAATAAAACGAGTCCTGATAGATGGAGGAGCAGGTCTTAATATTTGTACATTGAGCACCATCAGACAATTGGGATATTCTGACAAAGCTGTGAATGCTACAAACCAAATCACTATTAAGGCTTATGATGATGAAGAGCGTTCGTCCAAGGGCACGGTCATCTTACCACTAAGAATAGGGCCAGTCACAAAGGACGTGATTTGTCAAGTCCTGGATCTAGACCTCACGTATAACATATTGCTAGGATGTCCATGGATTCATGAAATGAGGGCAGTCCCATCAATGTACCATCAGTGCATAAAGTTTCCTCATAATGGAGTCGAGGTAACGGTCAATGGGGATCCAAATCCATTCATATATTGCAATAACTTGAGATCACATACTGAGACTATCATTCCTAGCAATCGTGAGGCTACTCCTTCTTCAGCCTATATTGATCCTGAGTCATTAAAGCCCTCGACATCCAAACAAGGTGAACTTAGAGCCAAGCTTCAAGACAAAGGCATGGGAGAATACACTCTGAATCAAACAATGTTCTTACGACAAGTCATGAACTCTCCCAAGGAATATGGGAGGCCACATCCTAATAAGCAAATCTCCATCATACTCCTCAAATGGGATCCTACCGTCTTTCAAAAATGGAGCGAACTAGAGGAAGAAAATTTATATAAAATGCTATATAAGGACGCTGAAGATGATACACATGATCAAATTATCATACCCTGTGAGAACTATGGTAAAGGTTTCAAAATTCTGCAGAGATTCGGGTATGATGGAAAAAGCCCTCTCGGACTACGCAAAGAAGGTGTCATGGAGCCTCTACAACCTGAGCTAACTACAAGAAGGGAACGCTCAAAAGGGCTTGGTTTTCTAAATCCCAAGATTCAAAACAAAAGAACAAAACAGATATGGCGAGTCAAAGTGGCTGAAGTTCAACAAGAAGATGACTATTCTACAGACTCCAATGAGTGGGAATGGGGTTCAAACAAATCCTCCAGCGATTATGAACTCAACGAGACATTTAGAGAGCCAGATGAACCTACAGAGGAGGAGGAGTTTTACAAGAAATTCAGAGTTGGTCAAGAACCGACCCATAAGGATCCCGCACAAGCTTCGTTTCAAGGCCCTAGGTCAGGCTCACATAGGATGAGGACACCTGTCCCTGAGGGTGCTACTAGTGATGATAATTTGGACTCACTCACGATCGAAACTGATGAGGAGAGTGCCATTGACGACCTCGATGACTACCTTGACATACCTGAATATAACCACATCTTCACTATTAGTCTTGCAGACTCTAAAAACACTAAAGACCTTCCCCTCGTTCACCCCCAACTCATTGACTGGGATCAGGATGGACCACCACAGTTTGATACATTTCAAAATGACGAAGCTATTGTTGATTATCTTGGCATTCGCGATGATCTTCCTCTTGGAGACCATAAAGCAGGATACGCCATAGAGCTAAATAACATGGCATACTTTGGCGAGGGTGTCGGGCCTTCTAGTCGCAAAAATGTGAAAATAAAAACAAAACAAGGGTCTTATGGCGAAAACCACACTGTGGCGCTCTTTGACTCTAAAAAAGTAAAAAGAAAGGACGTATCTGAGGGTGAAAACCTCTCTGAGGCGCCCGAAGATGGAAGGCTTGACATTCTCCCAGCATCATACGAGGAAAAATCATCCATGTTGGTAGAGGAGACTATAAAGACAAACATTGGTACAACAGAGGTTCCACACAACATATTTTTGGCTCAATCATTGACAGAGGCCGAGAAAGCAAGGTTCATAAGCTTCTTTAAGGAACGACAAGTCAACTTCGCATGGTCTTATGCTGATATGCCTAGACTAGACCCCGACTTAGTAATGCATCATTTAACAGTCAAACCGGGGGCAAAACCAGTAAAACAGAAATTGAGGAAAATGCATCCACAGGTGGCATTATTAGTCAAGGCAGAGCTGGAGAAATTATTAGATGTCGGATTCATACGCCCAATTGATTATCCTGAATGGATTTCCAACTTAGTACCTGTTAGCAAACCAGATCGCAGCATCCGAATATGTACAGACTTTAGGGATATCAACAAGGCTTGTCCAAAGGACGATTTCCCATTACCAAACATTGATTTAATTGTTGATCTCACAGCAGGCCATGAGATGTTATCTTTAATGGACGGATTCTCTGGATATAATCAGATCAGGATTGCACCTGAAGATCAACATAAAACATCATTCACTTGTCCATGGGGAACCTTCTGCTGGAATGTCATGCCCTTTGGGCTAAAAAACGCAAGTGCCACGTATCAACGAGCCATGACTACTATCTTCCATGATCTCATGCATGTAACGGTGGAAGATTATGTTGACGACCTTTTGGTTAAATCAATAGACAGAAATACACACTTGGATAAACTTTCAGTTGCTTTTGATAGGCTGGAAAAATACAAGGTAAGATTAAACCCAAAGAAATGTGTCTTTGGAGTAACCTCCGGGAAGCTCCTAGGATTCATTGTGTCTAAAAGAGGAATAGAAGCTGATCCAGCAAAGGTCAAGGCTATCTTGGACATGCCCCCACCCAAGAATATCAGTCAACTTCGGTCTTTACAAGGGAGACTCCAGTCCATACGAAGATTCATAGCACAACTTGCAGATAAGTGCAATCCTTTCCAGCACCTGCTACACAAAAACATTAAGTTCAAATGGGATGAGAACTGTTAACAGGCTTTTCAGGCACTCAAAGACTATCTTTTGAACCCGCCAGTTTTGATGCCACCAATTCAAGATCAACCATTGTTACTTTACATATCAGCTACTCCAACAGCACTGGGGGCACTCCTAGCACAGCAAATACCTAACGGCAAGGAAAAAGCAGTCTACTATATCAGTCGCACATTGGTGGGATATGAGCTGAACTACACACCAATTGAGCGTGCATGTCTCGCTGTGGTCTTCGCTTCACAAAAATTACGACATTATATGCTCACTCACAAGACCAAGTTGATTGCCAGAATTGATCCACTAAAATATCTTCTCAACAAAGCTACACTTACTGGGCGGCTGGCTAAGTGGGTAATGATTTTGAGTGAATTCGACATTGAATACGTGGACAGAAAAGCCATAGAAGGACAAGCCATCGCAGATCAATTGGCAGATGCTCCCATGATAGATGATGTTCCTCTACAGTCAGAATTTCCAGATGAGTCCATTCTAACAATATCACCTGCAAAGCCATGGCAACTATACTTTGATGGCTCATACACACAGCATGGGGCAGGAGCAGGTATACTCTTTATAACTCCCCAAGGTGATTCTATACCAAATTCATACCGCTTATCATTTCCTTGCACCAACAATATAGCGGAATACGAGGCATTAACAATGAGGCTAAGAATTGCAGTTCAGTGGAAGATCCAGGAACTTTGTGTTTTTGGCGATTCTCAACTTGTCATCCGTCAAGCAACTGATGATTATCAAACAAAAGATGAAAAGCTAATGCCTTACAAACAACTGGTAGATGACCTAAAACAGCACTTTGCAAAGATAGAGTTTGAGCAAATATTAAGAGAACAGAATCGTGCTGCTGATGCCATGGCTACAATTGCTTCGCTTATTGACCTACCGCAAAATGAGACCTGCTATGAGTTTCTGGTTGATAACTTGCTGATTCCGTCATATGACATCACTCCTACAGAAATGATATGTGTTGTTGGTCCTGAATCCCAGTTATATGGTTCCATATTCACATACCTTCGCGACAATATCTTACCTCCCGATCTATCGAACAACCAACACCGCACTTTCATTCGCCAATCCTCCCGATACATTATCCTAGCTGATATCCTATACCGACGAGGTCTAGATGGCACCCTCCTTAGATGTTTAGAGAGTGACGAAGCTCAGATTGCGTTACGAGAAGTACACGAAGGGATATGTGGTCCGCATACTAGTGGTCCTACCTTGGCCAAGAAACTCATCAGGACTGGATACTACTGGCCTACTATGGAAAAAGATGCATATCAGTTTGTCAAGAAGTGTAAGCAGTGTCAAATTCATGGAGACCTTATACATGCACCAGCACAAGAACTACAACCACTTGCATCTCCTTGGCCCTTTTGTCAGTGGGGACTCGATCTCATAGGCAAGATTCACCCTCCTTCTTCCAATGGACATAAATTCATTATCACAGCCACAGAGTATTTCACAAAGTGGATTGAAGCTGTGCCCCTCACACAAGTTACTGGGAAACAAATCGCTACTTTCATCCTAAACTACATCATTTGCCGATACGGGATTCCTACTTCCATTATCACTGACAACGGGCGTCCTTTCAAGAACCAGGATGTTCGTGAACTCTGTGAGCGCTTCCATATCTCTCATCGTTTCTCCACACCATATTACCCCCAAGGTAATGGCCAAGCTGAGGCGTCTAACAAAACAATTCTCAAAATCCTTAAAAAGACAGTCGACGACGCTGGTCGTAACTGGCATGTTCAACTCAATCCCGCACTTTGGGCCTACCGTACCAGTGTCCACACACCTACAGGAGCTACACCCTACTCACTTGTCTATGGTGCTGAAGCCATCTTGCCTATTGAGGTCAAGTTACCTTCTTTACGTGTCTCTTTGAGAAACATAATCAACGATGAAGACTACAGGGTCTCTCGCTTACAAGAACTAGAACTGCTGGAGGAACGACGACACACTGCTTTTAATCATCTCAAGGCTTACCAACAAAGAATGAGTCACAGTTACAATCACAAAGTCAAGCCTCGCACATTTGAGGTAGGTGACTTAGTCCTCAGAGAGAACCCCAAGAATCAGCAAGATAGAGAAAAGAAGGGCAAATTTGAACCCAACTGGCTTGGTCCTTACATCATCACAACAGTATATGGATCTGGGGCATATCAACTCTCAACTATAGAAGGTGAATCCTTGGAGGATCCTATCAACAGCATGCACCTTCGCAGGTTCTACACATAAGCTCTTCGGAATATCCTAATGCAAAAATACAAAAAAATCAAAAAATTGCAAAAATACAAAAAAAAAAATTATAAAAAAAAAAAAAATTGAAAAATCCAAAAAAGTAAAGAGAAATAATTTCGTCCAACGGTGAAAACCACTTCGGTGGCGCCCTGGGAAAGTACCATGGTGAAAACTGGGTTCCCAGCGCCATGCGTAGGGACTTTGTTCCTCCCTCCTTCAGGATTCACTTTCATCCTTTCACTTTGCACACACTCACGACCAATTCATCCATAATAAACTTACCCATTCCCATCATGGCTTGTTATTGATCTACCTAAAGATTGGTTAGCCATTCATAACCCTCCCCTTTCACTCCCTTTTCCATCCATAATAAATCAGATCCTATCTGTGACTACGGCCAATTCCTACGTCTAGTAATGGGGGTGGAACTGAGAACATCACATGTTTCGAGGAGTACAGTTTCTTTCAGCTTTCTTCAGTCTATCCGCGCACAATCCGCAATAAAGCAACATTTGCATCGCCAATCCGCAATAAAGTTTCGTCTTCTCCACAATAAAGTATCAGTTTCATGGATTCAGTCAGTTTCAGATGAGACACAGCAGCAACAATGGGCTTCAACAAATCAAGTCTTTCAACAGACTCAGACAACATATGGTTCAGTGCTATCTATCCTTTTTGTGAAAGTGAACATTGTGACCACAATCAAAATTCGACTTATACAAGTGACAAGAGACACTAAACTTGAGGACTACAGTGGATGTTGGTGTCGAGTCTTGGTTTTCTTTTGATTTTATCTTTTTGGTGACATGTCTTTTAGCTTTTCCAGGATGTCTTTGACTAGAGATTCTATCTCCAGGATGTCTTTGACTAGAAAGGCGAGGATGGGGTATCGTCACTTATTTGCATTTGCTGTCTGTGGATTGTCTTTTAGTAATGCTATGACTTGTCCAAGGATATGAGGACACTGTGAGTCTAGTATGAACTGGGGCATTCCTTGTTTGTGACTGTCTTATCTCCATGCAAACAGGTACAATGACTTTCTGGGCCGAACAAATGCCTCGATTGTCATAACCTATTCTGCCATAATAAAGCTCAATGATGATAACGCACAAGAAGCTCTTTCACGTTCATATCTTCTGTCTTCCATCCCCCTTTCTTGATTGACTTCCATCATCCTTCTCGAGTCCGCGTAGCCCGCTATCACATGACTGAGTATAATGACACACCAAAAAAAACATTTGCATTTCATATGGTTACACCTGTATCACCACATATAAGCATTTCATACATACATATAGATATCACAATTGCATCACATCCTGCATACAACACATGTTAGCACATCTCACATTTTCATTATGTAAATAATCATTTGCATTATCCTATTCATTTGCATCACATACATTTACATTTGCATCATGCATCACATATACAACATAAAAGAACAAAAATATATTGCATTGCATCATATAAGTATCCATATCATACAACATGCATCACATAAGAACATTTCATCACATAAGGTACACATGCATATAGCTGCCGCAAAAATGAATCATCTCATATATATAATCAAATGTGTCATGATACAATGATGTCAAAAGAATCATATGGCTACAAAAGAATCACCCGTAGGTGTCTACAATACAATAATGATACATATACTGATACATAGGGAGCCCTCTACGGCTATGATGAATTCCCTTCCTCGGAGCCGCCTGGCCTCGACGGAGTTTGAGCCCTAGAA
The DNA here is from genome assembly GCF_030272615.1 of Cryptomeria japonica. Taxonomy (NCBI): domain Eukaryota; kingdom Viridiplantae; phylum Streptophyta; class Pinopsida; order Cupressales; family Cupressaceae; genus Cryptomeria; species Cryptomeria japonica. The sequence goes on from NC_081407.1 coordinate 632,506,073, forward strand.
GGACCCACCTCAAGATCAACTCTCCTGGCCCCTGTGTCCCCTGCAGCCACCCCTCGTGTCGTCCTATCCAGACAGAGGAATCCACTGATAACTCCTCCAACAACTGCCGGCAACGCTAATCCTGTGGCAGTCATGGTGTCCCAGGCTACATGACCTGCTCGCATCTCCAACTCAGGATCCTGAAAAACCCGTCTCAAGGCCTCCCTGTCACCGTCATGGTCGTAGGGGATCAACTCTCCATCAATGGGAACATGTAGTATCCTGTATACATCCTCCAATGTCACTGTCATCTCACCCATCGGCAGGTGAAACGTGCATGTCTCTGAGTGCCATCTCTCGGCCAACGCAGTCAGCAGCCCCATGTTTGCCCGAAACTCAGGCACATAGAGCATATGTGTGAGACCCATCTCCTCAATGGAAATCATGTCCTGGATCGACAACTCTGGTCGCAGTCTCTGAGTCGATGGGAATCTCTCCCGTGACTCCAACATCGGCAAATACTCCTGCAGTCAAGCAACTCACTCATGTCAGTTATCGTGGCATTCACTGTTTATCACAAAATGCTACTTGCTACCTAAATGCATATGGTTATCTACCCTAGTGACACTCACTGTTCATCACAAAGTGTTGCTATCTATCCTAGTAGTGCTCCCTGTTTATCACAAAGTACTACGTGTGTGACATTCCCTGTTCATCACAAAGTGTCACTCATATTCGCACTCCCTGTTCATCACAAAGTGCTGTCTATCTTGGTGCTCCCTGTTCATCACAAAGTGCCTTGATCTATCCTAATCTTCCTAGAGGACCTGCTTGAGTGTATCCTCTCAGCAGCTTATCCAATCGACAGCGTATGTTCATCACAGAACTGCCGATTTGACCTAAAAGACTAAAACCATGCATTTAAACACACAAATGCACTTTTATAACACACACGCGCTTTTAACTCATAAACGCGCTTCTAGACTGCCTAAACGCGCCTCTGCAACACAGACGCGCTTTCTGAACACAAACGTGCCTATGCCAGACACAAACGCGACCAGGGAACACAGACGTCCCTACATGACATAAACGCTGCTAAAAATCACAGACGCTTCTGCATTTCACAAACGCGTCCGCAATCAACACAAACGCGGTTCCAGGCACAGACGCGCCTGGATCTGACACAGACGCGCCTGTTGGACACAGACGCGCCTGGCGCTGACACAGACGCAGTTGCACGTTTTTGCACTTTTAAACTATTCTATTTCTAGCGCATTTATTGCTACCTAGCATGCATTAATGACAAAACTCGAAATGCGTGAAAGTACGAGGAGGTTTTCGGGTACTTACCGGCTCTCCTGCATCGGCTGGTCGCTGGAATCGGCGGACACGGTCGAATCTATGAACGAATGCCATCGCTGCTGACTGCTGCTGCTCTTTTCTCGCTCTGCACTGTGATCTTCTAAGGGTGTGGATGACAATGAGGATGTCTTTTGCCCGTGGCCTATCTTATAGCCTACCTTAGCCCTCGCCTGCATTTTCCCGAGTCAGTATTCTTCCTCCCGTGACTCTGTCACTCTATCCACTCAACCCATTCTATCCCGTCTTTCTTATCGAGAGATTGTCTGCAATCTTTTCAGACATTTTCATCCAATCTCTCGAGGGGGCATATAATTCCCATCCTGGGGCAACTTTGTATCAGTTCATCTTATCTTCTTTGAAACAACGCGACAAGTCGCATTGTCTCAAAGAGGGGCAAAATGTAGACACCTAAAATTGTCATGTCTAATTAAATAAATATTTTATTTATTTAATTATCTAAGCCTAATTCTTCTATTAATTAAATAAATTTTTATTTATTTAATTAATTCATTTATCTTCTTCTAGCCTTATTTCTCATTTAAATAAATACTTTTATTTATTTAAATTATCCCTTTCCTAAATTAAATAAATATTTTATTTATTTAATTGTCCTACTTCTTCTATTAATTAAATAAATCTTTATTTATTTAATTAATTCATTATCTTTTTCTACACATGACACATGTCATTCATCTCTTATTTCCTACACTACCTACCTCTTTCATTATTTTACTATTTCTTATACCTACCCTCTAATCCTAGCCGACCTCTCTTTTTACACCTCTCAATCTTAACCCTCCATTTCTTATTGTGTCTTCTATTTAAGGAGATGCTCTCTTCATTGTCTAACCCTAATGCTAATCACTCAGCCTAATGCTAATACCTAATGAGATTTTGGAGGACTTGGCTACACTACAACTCTACTTACAACCACATTCCGTTCTTTATTGAGCTCTTGTGCATACAAAAATCTGAGAGCAAGCATATCAAACAAGATCAATGGAGATAGGAAGAATGGAGATCAAAACCCTAGTGGACATGTGATGGTATAATCTTTGTGATTTTGAGTTATTTGCATTGTCTTAGGTTATCTTTATATGTTATGGTGGATCTTTGTTCATTGTTAGGCTAGGGTTTGGTGGTTGAATCCATTTTAGTCTTTCAATATTGTTGTTTATTGCTATCCATTTTCATCATACACAGTATGCATCTTAGATTGTGAGAAACTATCCGTCAAATTTTGACAATTTTTTGGACTCAAGGTACTTGAGAGATCGTGTCGATAGGGTATGGCTCTCAACGTTCCGACGCATTGGGAGGCACAACAGGAGAATTCATAGCATGAAATTTCCCACCTGAATGAACTCATGATGTTGGTTTGTGCTCATGATGAACAAAATCAAGCGTATCTTGCAACTTTGCATTGCATGCCACTGACAGTTTTTTGCAGCAGGTGAAAAAATGTTACCATTTGAAAATGGCTCCGAGTCATCAAAAACTGAGATAGGTCATTATAGATGAGCCTCACGTGACCCTATAGGTTCAAATGGATCAATCGTATGTGTCCTAGATTGTGAGAAATAGTCCATCAAAGTTTGATAATTTTTTGGAGTCAGGGCACTTGAGAGATCATAGCGATAGGGTATGGCTCTCGACGTTCTGGTACATTGGGAGACATAACAAGAGCATTCCTAGCATAAAATTTTCCACCCAGACGCGCTGGTGATGTTGGTTTTTGCCCACGACAAAAAATTGACAACATTGACAACAACTGAGCAACTTTTACATCTTTTATCCAAATGACCCCAAACTTTCACAAATGACTTCAAATGATCATTAATGGTCCCAAATCACCTTATTTAGATAAAACAAATGGAAAACAAGACAGAAACTGAAATTTGATGAAAGGAATCAAAAGCATCCAGTGATCATTGCCATGGATCAAATCTGACCATTGCCATTGAATTTTATTTTGATTGAGACAAGGAGTTTTGTAGGGTTAATTCAATATTTTACAAATCTTATCAAATCATATTCCACAATTTCAATGCTTTATATCATACGTTTTTGATATTTATATTCATATTGTTGATTACATAGGCAAATATTCATTTAACTTTATAAAAGGACAACCACCAAATACACCGAACAAATTCTTTATAAATAATCATTTATGTATATCAAAATGCACAGTATGCAACATAATGAACAAATTCTGTATGTATCAAATATTCCTATCAATATCAATGAAATGCACAATAATGAACACAATACACATTTATTGGATCGAATATCAACATTTATATATATCAAAAAGGGCATATGCCAAGTCAATACAAGTTTTACAAAAATGTGGCATATGCCATGTCCAAATCGATATATAATAAAAATGTAAAATATATCTATATTTATGGTCATTCAATGACCACAACTAACACTATATTATCCTATACTTGTGGTGGACCATCAAACTCGATCCTCTTTGATGTAGTACACGGCTCTGTAGATGGCTGCCCAACCATAATTCAAAAGCCAAACTAGAATCCTTTTGTAAAAAATAGTTCACAATTATCAACATAACTATGCATTTAACCATAATTTATTTGCAATTGAAATGTAGATTACCTCATCTACTGATTTAGGATATATTGTCTTCTTTATCTTATCCTTCTGAGTCTTAAGAGTTTTCTTGAACACAAACTTGAAAGGATCCAAGTTATGGCCGAACCGCGTAGGGGCCTATTGTAGATTAAATACAATTAATACAATGTACTAACATATATAGATCAAAAACACTAAAATTCTACAATATAGAGAACAAAAGTGTACCCAAGCCTCATATGCTTCTCTGGTAGTTTGAGGAGTGCTCGCCATTGATGGAGCAGTTGTGGCTATTACATATACAAAAAATGATTAAAGATTAAATATAATTAATATAATGCTAAGTATTGCAGGTTAAATACAATTAATGCAATATATAAAACAAGTGTACTAGGAGCCTAAGATGCTTCTCTAGTACACGAAGGAGGGCTCGCCATTGATGGAGCGGCTATGGATATTTCTTGTATGAAAAATGATAAGATTATAATTTATCACAAGTTCACATGTATGCATGCATATAATCATCAAATCAAGAAAATAAAGTAGAGATACATACCTCTTCCCTCTCTCAATGCTTGGGCATATCAGGTGCATTCAACAAATCTACAAAGCCCAATGGTCGATGCATATAAAATAGACAAAAAACACTAATCAATCTACAAATTACAACTAAGACAATTTCAACCTTTTCAAACAATTGTACAATTAAAAATGTGTTCAATTAACTTCTTCCCACGTTTAGGTGTCATCGAGGATTTCTTTCGCTATGGACGAGGCCTAGACACGGAGGGGGTACCCTAAAACAAACAAAATTAACACGAGATATTAGTAGATAATATTAAACATAATTTAACAAATCTAAAATTAAATGACTTGCATATTCCATCAAAAGAATACATAAAATAAGGTGTACAAAATATGATACCGCATAGCTTTGTAGGCCAAAATAGATCGCTGAGAGCGTGACATCATCAATGTGGGACATTTGGTCCCTTGTCAACACCTACAAAACAAAAAATTGTCAATCATTAAAGAGAGTTAGTATATCTTATAATTTTTTTGAATTCAAAGTAGTATTCTATTTTAACATGTTACAAAATTTATACCCCAGGCATCAAAGTTGCAGCTGCAATAACTGCAAGAGGAATATGAGATGATGTATTAACACCCATTGTTGCATCCTAAAATGCATATTGTTTGTATCTATTTAAATTGATCTATAAATAAAAATTTATTTACAATTACAAATTTTAAGTGACTGATAAATAAAATGTTATGAATTCAAATCAACACACTCATGTCTATGGCTGACTAGCAAACAACATGTCCATCAATTCATCTATCAACATCATATCCTTAATCATGCAAGTCTCATATCTGCTCCCACAAATCATGCATAGATGGGATGTGGAACCATCTTCACTGGGCTCGACATCCATCCATGTGCATATGCCTGAGCAAGTGTGACACACATGCTCAATGGGCTGACCAACTCTAGCTGCCTCATCTAATGGGTCATCGTCTGAGCCAAGAGGGTGTGCTAACTTTGTCCCATGTTGGATGATCGCATCAGGCAATGTTGTGGCTGCTTGAAGAGTCTGTAGCTCCATTGACTCTTTCAGGGATACTAGGACGATCACATGCACCTTGGGTTTGGGTGCTAGGGGGCAACAACTCTATGGGCTCCAGGTCTATCTTGGGTAGAACCACCACCTCTACCATGGAACTCTCTCATATCAAAATAATTAGGCTACTCATTGAGGAAAAACTCACAATATACTTTTCTCAAAAAATATAATGGAAGCTCAAAATTATTACAAGGTGGTTCGTCAAAGACCATCCACAACCTATTCCAAAAAGGATTCTACATATGCACATTGGTACACCAATGTATGGGAAACCTGTTTGCATTAAGAGGTAAGGACTCACCATTTCTAGGATCAACAAAAATATCACATATTTGTGCTTTACTTATGTTTTTATTTTTCATTGCATCATATGATAACCCATCAGCATAATAAGTACGACACCTATCCCTATAGTTTTCCCATTTTGTAATCTAACTCGAAACTATAGTGGCACCACTACCCAATGTTTCTAGGCTAGTGGAAAGGGATAAATGATACTCAATCTTAGATGTTTTCAATCTAATAATCAATCTAGTTATTTTAGCAGTGTTTTGCCCTAATTGATTAAGCAATTCTTCCAATGTAGCTGATGTACGGTCTAAAGCAGGAGCTAGAGGTATATCTTGAGGGTTTTGCTATGGGTTTTGTTATGGGTTTTGTTGTGGGTTTTGAGGTGCATCTTGTTGTGGTTATGGATTTTCAGAATATGGTATTGGTAAAATAAAATAAAAAAAAACTAATCAAAATCAACGAATTTAAATTGAAAATGTAAATAAAATTGATCAAATGTGCAAGAAAAACAAAAAAAATGTATAACTAACCTCTTTCCATGGTGATTGGGTGTGAAGAAATGGAGCCCATGCACTGTTTCAAGGGTAAAACATGCCCAAACTCTCTCTCGGCCGTGGGGTAAAAAGTTACAGTCGACAATTGAAAAAACCAATTTATTAGCAGGGACCACGTATGCAGTCCTTTAGGAACTAAGACCACATACACAACCCTTTAGGAACTAAGAACGCGTATGGGGTCCTAGTTCCTAAAGGACCACATACGTGGTCTTATTTCCTAAAGGACCCCGTATGCATTTTTGGCCCTTTAGGCTCAGCCACAATGAACTTCACCACGTACTGGGTATTTCAAAATTTTAAAACCGTGAACGTGGTTGCTATTTTTCAAGTTTTTTCTGGTGTGTATCTACTTTTTTGCACACCATCCTGGTTCACACAACCTTCATGCATGTGTCCTAACACATGTACAACTCCTTAGGACCATATATGATCCCATATGATCACATAGTGTCCTACGGGGTCATGTATGTGGTCCTAAAGGGTCATGCATGTGTTCTAACACATGCATGACACCTTAGAAGCTCACATATGACCCCTTTTAACATCCTAGCATGTACAACATACCACTTAGGACCCAATATAACCATATAGGATCATATTTTGTCCTTAGGGGCCATATGTGGTCCTAAGAGGTCATACATGTGTTCTAACACATGCACGTGACCCCTTATGACCATATATGACCTATTATAACATCCCAGTGTACCCCTTAGGACCCAATATGAGCAAATAGGATCACATAGTGTTCTATGTGGTCATACATGGTCATAAGGGGTCATGCATGTGTTTTCAACATATGATGGGTGACCCTTTAGGACCCTATATGACCCCTTTTAAAATCCAAGTATCCTAAAGGGTCATATGTGGTCCTAAAGGGTCACACATGTGTTTTAACACATGATACATGACCCCTTAGGATCACATATGATGCAATAGGATCACATAGTATCGTAAGGGGTCATATGTGGTCCTAAGGGGTCACTCATGTGTTCTAAAACATGCGTGACCCCTTAAGAGCACATATGACCCTGTTTAACATCCTAGTGTGTACAACATGTACCCTAGGTAGGACCCAATATGACCATATACCTAATCACATTGTATCTTAAGGGGTCATATGTAGTCCTAAGGGGTCACACATGTACATTAAAACACATGCATGACCCCTTAAGAGCACATATGACCCCTTTTAACATCCTAGTGTGCACAACATACCCCTTAGGACCCAATATGACTATATAGGATCCATCACATTGTGTCCTAAGGGGTCATATGAGATCGTAAGGGATCACACATGTGTTCTAACATATGTGCGACCCCTTAGGACCACATATTACCCCATAGGATTGACAGTGTCGTAAGGGGTCATATGTGGTCCTAAGGGGTCATGTGTATGTGTTCTAACACTTAGACATGACCCGCTAGGAGGACATATGAGCCCTTTTAAAGTATCCTATTGTGTACAACATACCCCTTAGGACCCAATAAGAACATATAGGATAAAATTTTGTCCTTAGGTTCCATATGCGGTCTTAAAGGGTCATGCATGTGTTCTAACACATGTGTGACCCCTTAGGACTACATATGACCTATTATAGTTCATCCTAGTGTACCCCTTAGGACCTAATAAGACAAAATAGGATCACATAACTTGTCCTAAGTGGTTGAATACATGGTCCTACTAAGGGGTCACACGTGTATTTTAAACATGTGTGACCCCTTAGGACCCCATATGACTCCTTTTAACATACTAGTATCCTAAGGGGTCATATGTGGTCCTAGAAAGGGTCACACATGTGTTTTAACACATGCATGATCCCTTAGGACCCCATATGACCCCTTTTAACATCCTAGTATCCTAAGGGGTCACATGTGATCCTAAAGGGTCACACATATGTGACCCCTTAGGACCCCATATGACCCCTTTTAACATCCTAGTATCCTAAGGGGTCATATGTGGTCCTAAAGGATCACATGTGTTTTAGCACATGGGCGACCCCTTAGGACCACATATGACCCGATAGGATCACATATTAATGTCCTAAGGGGTCACACATACATGTTCTAACACATGCATGACCCCTTTTAAGATCACATATGACCCCTTTTAACATCTTAGTGTGCACAAAATACCCCTTAGGACCCAATATGACCATATACCTAGGATCACATTGTGTCCTAAGGGGTTACACATGTATTCTAACACATACGCAACCCCTTAGGACCACATAAGACCCCATAGGATCACATAGTTTCCTAAGGGGTTATATGTGGTCCTAAAGGGTCACGCATGTGTTCTAACACATGCATGACCCCTTAGGAGCACATACATGACCCCTTTTAACATCCTAGTGTGTATAACAAAAAACCCCTTAGGACCCAATATGACCATATATAGGATCAAATTTTGTCCTTAGGGGCCATATGTGGTCCTAAGGGGTCACACATGTGTTCTAATACATGCACGTGACAAATTAGGACCACATATGACCTATTATAACATCTTAGTGTACCTTAGGACCCAATATGACCAAATAGGATTACATAGTGTCTTAAGTGTTCATACGTGGTCCTAACGGGTCACGCATGTGTTTTAAACACATGATGCATGACCCCTTAGGACCCCATATGACCCTTTTTAACATCCTAGTATCCTAAGGGGTCATATGTGGACCTTAGGGGTCATGCATGTGTTCTAACACATGTCTCACCCCATAAGAGCACATATTCAACCCTTTTTAACATCCTAATGTGTACAACATACCCTAAGTAGGACCAAATATGACCAAGTAGGATCATACCACATAATATGACCCCATAGTCCTATCACATAGTGTTCTAACACACGTGTGACCCCTTAGGACCACATACGATCCCATATAGTTCTATCACATAGTGTCTTAAGGGGTCGAATGTGGTCCTAAGGGGTCACACATGTGTTCTAACACATCCATGACCCCTTAAGAGCACATATTCAACCACTTTTAACATCCTAGAGTGTGTACAACATACCCTAAGTAGGACCCAATATGACCATATAGGATCACATAGTGTCCTAAGGGGTCACACATGTGTGACCCCTTAGGACCATATGTGACCCCATAGGATCACATAGTTTCCTAAGGGGTCATATGTGGTCCTAAGGGGTCACTCATGTGTTATAACACATGCGTGATCCCTTAAGAGCACATATGACCCCATAGGATCACATAGTGTCCTAAGGGGTCATGTATGTGGTCCTAAGGGGTCATGCATGCATGACCCCTTAAGACCACATATGACCCCATAGGATCACATACTTTCCTAAGGGGTCATATGTGGTATGTGTTCCAACACATGTGTGACCCCTTAGAACCACATATGACCCCATAGGATCACATAGTGTCCTAAGGGGTCATATGTGGTCCTAAGGGGTCACACATGTGTTCCAACAAATGCGTGACCCCTTAAGACCACATATGACCCCTTAGGATCACATAGTTTCCTAAGGGGTCATATGTGGTCCTAAGGGGTCACACATGTGTTCTAACACATGTGAGACCCCTTAAGAGCACATATGACCCCTTTTAACATCCTAGTGTGTACAACATACCCCAAGTAGGACCCAATACATGACCAGATATATAGGTGATCACATTGTGTTCGAAGGGGTCATTTGTGGTCATAAGGGGTCACACATGTGTTCTAACACATGTGTGACCTCTTAAGAGCACATATGACCCCTTTTAACATCCTAGTGTGCATAACATACCCCTTAGGACCCAATATGTCTATATACCTTCACATTGTGTCTTAAGGGCTCATGTATGTGGTCCTAAGGGGTCACACATGTGTTCTAACACATGCGTGACCCCTTAGGACCACATATGACCCCATCTAGTCCTATCACATAGTGTCCTAAGGGTTCATATGTGGTCCTAAGGGGTCACACATGTGTGACCCCTAACTTGAGCACATATGACATGTTTTAACATCCTAGTCTGTACAACATACCCCAAGTAAGACCCAATATGACCATATGGAATCACATTGTGTCCTAAGGGGTTATATGTGGTCCTAAGGAGTCACGCATGTGTTCTAACACATGTGTGACCCCTTAAGAACACAAATGACCCCATATGATCACATAGTGTCCTAAGGGGTCATATGTGGTCATAAGGGGTCACACATGTGTTCCAACACATGCGTGATCCCTTAGGATGACATATGACCCCATAAGATCACATAATTTCCTAAGGGGTCATATGTGGTCCTAAGGGGTCATACATGTGCTCTAACACATGTGTGACCCCTTAAGAGCACATATGACCCCTTTTAACATCCTAGTGTGTACAACATACCCCAAGTAGGACTCAATACATGACCATATATATAGGTGATCACATTATGTCCTAAGGGGTTATATGTGGTCATAAGGGGTGACACATGTACATTCTAACACATGCGTGACATCTTAAGAGCACATATGACCCCTTTTAACATCCCAGTGTGCACAACATGTACCCCTTAGGACCCAATACGACCCCATAGGATCACATGTCCTAAATATTACCATCCCCTTAAGCCACATGTCCTAAATACAACCATCCCTTTAAGCCACATGTCCTAATTATGACCATCCCCTTAAGACATGTCCTATTTAGTTTGATCCTAATTAGTTAATTTCATAAAAGGGTCTTGGAAATATGTCATAATATAGGCCCTATTACACCATAATAAGACCTATTGAATGACATAATATGGCATAATAGGTACTAGATTATGGCATAATAGGACCTATTATGCCAAAATATGGCATAATAATTCATTTTTATGGCATAAAAGGACCTAATATGCCATAATAGGGCCTATTATGATATAATAGGGCCTATTATGACATAATAGGGCCTATTATGACATAATAGGGCCTATTATGACATAATAGGGCCTATTATGACATAATAGGGCCTATTATGACATAATAGGGCCTATTATGACATAATAGGGCCTATTATGACATATTAGGTCCTATTATGACATATTAGGTCCTATTATGACTTATTACCTATCCTATTATGAGATATTAAAGGTCCTATTAATTTAAGCCATAATAGGAACCATTACGACCATCCCCTTAAGCCACATCATGTCCTAATTAAATGACCACCCCCTTAATCCACATATCCTAATTACGACCATCCCCTTAAGACATGTCCTATTTAGTTTGATCCCCTTAAGCCACATGTCCTAATTACGACCACCGCCTTAAGCCATGTGTGACCTATTTAGTTTGATCCTAGTTAGTTAATTTCCCCTGAAGCCATGATGTAAGGTAATTATTTCAAATGATCCCCTTTTAATATGTATGTCCTAAATAGAGCCATGATCAACTTAAGCCACGTGTGTGGACTATTTAAAGTTTCTTCCCCTTAAGACACATTTCCTAATTAGGCCTATATCCCCTTAAGCCACTTGTCCTATTTAGTTTGATCCCCTTAAGCCACATGTCCTAGTTAGGCCAATCCCCTTAAGCCATGTACATCCTACTAGGATTAATTTCAAAAGTCCTAGATATTTTAAAAATTAGTGATCAAAATTAGTCTGTATGTATATATACATGTGTTTGAAAGTTTCAAAAAAAATGTGTACATGTGATCAAATGTTTGAAATTTATATATATGTTATTGGATTCTTATGTGATCATTTACATGTTCTTGATTTCATATATTTCATGCTTGTTTATTTCATGTGTCATGGACTTGTTTCATCATGGAGAATGCATATATATATATACTCTGTGTGTGTGTGTGTGTGTGTACACACACACACACACATTTTACGAGCTAGTACATGTGTTTCATTGACATTAAATATTATATAATTTATATCATCTAGCTTATTACATTTCAGGACATACATGCATGTATGTATTATATTTATTTTGACATGTGGACAAATATTTTAAATTTTTTATACATGCTAAATAGATAGATCATGTACATGTAAATTAGTTACATGGTTCTCAAATAACTTAATCACATAGTTCAAGTAAATATAATGAAAATACACATTTAAATTAAATATCTACAAGCACACATTTAATTAAAACATGAATCAATTAAGAAACATGCACATAAGAAATTAAATTATACATATCAAGATCAAATAAAAATATACACATAAGGAATTACTACATGTACACATAAGCAATAAATACATATTTAATTAAAACATGATCAATTAAAAATATATATATAAGCAATAAATACATGAATCACTTGATCAATTTAATAATTTATATATATCCATTTAGGACATGTATGTCTTAAGGGGATGGATCTTGAAGGGGAATAAAGTTCATATGCATTACACACACATGCATGCACGCATGCATGCACCCACCCACACACACACACACACACATGAAGTGAAATATTAAATAACATGTGTACACATGTATAAATTAAAAATAAATGAAGCAATTTTATTTAGCTAGAACATACACATACTAAACTCTTATATAAAAGTTTAATCTATGCATCTCAAATATAAAAGTTTGATCCACATCACAAATTTAGAAGTTTCAAGATCCACATCTTAAATATATATTAAAGTTCAAGATTCAATCTAAAACATTAAAAGTTTGATCCAATCTAAGACATTGAAAGTTCAATTTAAATCTCTGGAGGAAATAACATTCTAAATTTCATCCCTACACAAAAATAATTAGGTTGATGAAAGATCTATAAATTAGATCCTCACCAGAGAGACAAATTTTATAAATTGTACATCTTGATATAATTAGATTCATGAACAGGTTTCACATGCCGCCAACAACAAAAAATAGTTATATATATATATATATATAGGGAATAGGGGGGGTGAAAAGTTAACTAGGACATGGCTTAAGGGGAATTTAACTAATTAGGACATGAGGCTTAAGGGGATCAAACTAAATAGGACATGCGGATTAAAAGGGGATCATTTGAACTAATTATAGGACAAGGCAAACTGCAAGGTGATCTATCTACCTAATTGGGACATGTGGCAAGGAAGAGGGTCAAAATAAATAGGACATGGCTTAAGGGGACATAAAATTGGAATGTAGATGGAAGTACAAAATGGTTGAAATTTACCAGAAGCAAATGAAAAATTTATCATTGAAAAACATCAAATATAGAAATTAAAACTAAACATTTAACAAAAAAATGATGCTTACCAATTCATTGGAAATCTTGATTTAATTCTAAAGATTCATGAACTTGTTTCATATGCCACCAACAACAAAAAACTAAGATAAACCTACAACAACAAAAAATAGTTAGATATATATTATAAATAGGAAATAGGGGGGTGAATTTAATTTAACTAGGACATGGCTTAAGGGGAAATTAACTAATTAAGACATGAGGCTTAAGGGGACGGGCGTAACTGGGACATGTGGCTTAAGGGGATCAAACTATAAATAGGACATGTGGCTTAAAAGGGGATCATTTGAACTAATTAGGACAAGGCAAACTGTAAGGGGATGTATCTACCTAATTTAGACATGTGGCAAGGAAGGGGATTGAACTAAATAGGACATGGCTTAAAGGGACATAAAATTGGAATGTAGATGGCAGTACAAAATGGTTGAAATTTGTTTTAAGTAATTTAACAATTTATCCTTGAAAAACATCACATATAGAAATTAAAACTAAACATTAAACAAAAAAATGATGCTTACCAATTCATTGGAAGTCTTGATTTAATTCTAAAGATTCATGAACTTGTTTCACATGCCACCAACAACAAAACACTAAGATAAACTTGTTAGGTTGTGAGACAACTGAGAGGGGGGGGTGAATCAGTTGTCAACAAATTTCAAACCAAAAACAACTTAACCAACTTAATACTTAATATCGGTAAACCAATTAAGTATGCTGGTAGACAGTGTTAACAATTAATTGCTATACCGATAAAGATTAATGCATGAAACATAAACATAAAGTCATCCACAACACATAACACCAATATTTGTACATGGAAACCCTGTAAGGGGAAAAACAACGATGGGAAACCTTACCCACAATCAGATGATACTACTGCCAATAGTAAGTGTACATAAATGGGGTCTGCACATGCAGAAAGGCCAACAGCCTAGAGCTCACTGCTCAATCACAAAATGGGAGTCACATTGACTACAGTTGGATGGTTAAATCCAATAGGAATGTACTACACAAGATAGCATCTTCATATGCTGGATTAAGTACCAGTGTAATGCTGATATGCTTTCACAAAAACCTAGCTTCACCTTCAAATGATGTCTTCATGTATAGCTCTACTTAATCTTGCATATACCTTCTCTTAATTCTTTTTCACATTCCACATTCGATCTTACAAATAAGATCTTACATTTATATCATAACCTAAGACCAATTTTAGTACGTCAGCTCTACAAGATATTACAATAAAAACATTTTACAAACAATATAATATCCGATGCAATAACCGATTAAACATGTCGGCTTAAAGCATTTTCAACAATAATTAATCATCTCCATAGCATGCCATGCTGATTTGGAAAAGATAAACCTATCGGTGTAACCCTAGGTAACCCTGGACCTATTTGCCGGTAAAAGAAAATATGCAAATATGAATATACCAATGATTAATTCTTCAAAACAAAGTGTCCACATGATGTCTTTGACATTACCAAGTATCTTCCACATCATTCCAAGTGTCGGTGATCATTATATCCTCTCGGTGAACTATATACCAGTAACTGTGCAATAGTTACTTGCTTGCCGGTGAATGCTACTGGATCTCCAGAGTGCTAGTGTTTTAGTAGGTGTTGACATCAATGACAAAACCATACCAAAATACCAACAATATCCCCCTTTGGCACTGTTGGCAACATAAGATGGAAAAACCATCAAAGTGCCAAAACAGAAATGCCAAATACCAAAAACCAACAATCTCTCCTAAACAACAATCTCTCCCCCTATGAGCAACATGTGTTATCCAAAGATTGTCAATACCAATCTCTCCTTAAAAGGATAATGTGTTTTTCCATAGATATCTCTCCCCCTTTGACATCAAATTCCAAAGCTACAATAATAAAATCAAGTTCATATACAAAATACCAATCAGTTCAATATACCAACTACTCCCCCTGAGAAGTAGCTTCCTCATCAAAGACCGGGGTAAAAAATTTCTCTGTAAATTCTGTCGGTTGATGACAATCATCAACTATCTAAGTCTCTACCAGTGGCGGTATGACTCCAAGCTGATCTTTGAGATATTCAAAAGTCTCCTTAGGCAAAGGTTTTGTGAAAATATCTACAAGCTGTTCTTTAGTATTCACATAAACTAGTTTTATCTCTTTTTCTTCAACTTTTTCCCTTAGAAAATTCAGTTTGATAGAAACATGTTTTTTTTTAGAATGTAATACCGGATTCTTAGATATATCAATTGCTGCAGTGTTATCACAATATATAGTAATAGGTTCCTTGCATTTTACCTTTATGTCTTTCAACATTTTCTTAAGCCATAGTACCTATGTACAGCTAGTTGCTATTGCAACATATTCTGATTCCGCTGTTGATAAAGATGTACAACTCTATTTCTTACTCAACCAAGAAACTAATCTCTTTCCAAGAAAGAATGCTCCGCCGGTGGTGCTTTTTCTATCATCCACATCTCCTACCCAATTTGCATCTATGTATGCACATAGATCAAAATTTTCATCTCTAGGATACCATAATCCAAGATTTGCAGTGCCTTGTAAGTATCGGAAAATCCTTTTTACTGCTGATTCATGTTTTTCTTTAGGATTACTTTGAAATCTAGAAACAATACATACTGCATTCATAATATCAGGTCTGGTTTGTGTCAAATACAGTAAACCTCCTATCATAGATTTGTATCTAGTTCGATTAAAATGTGTAGATTCATCCCTTTGAGATAATTTGTCATTTGTAGTCATAGGTGTGCTTACCGGTTTAGAGTTCTCCATCCCAAATTTCTTTAGTAACTCTTTCAAGTATTTGGATTGACTAAAAAATATACCTTTGTCAGTCTATGAAATTTGCAATCCTAAAAAGAATTTTATTTCTCCAATCATAGACATTTCAAATTCTTGCTGCATTTTAATAGAAAATTCTTTACATAATCCATCTTCTCCTCCAAAGATTATATCATCAACGAATACTTCTATAATCAAGATATCATCATTAGTTATTTTGTAATATAAATTGATGTCTACATTTCCTTTAGTAAAACCAATCTTTAAAAGATACTTATCCAACCTTGCATACCAAGCTCTTGGGGCTTGTTTCAATCCATACAGAGCTTTTCTTAACCTACAAACCATATCATTTTCATCTATCAAAGAAAATCCACCAGGTTGTTCAATATAGACTTCCTCTTCAAGATCTCCATTCAAAAATGCACATTTAATATCCATTTGATAAACTTTGTAGTTCTTATGAGTTGCAAAAGCCAAGAATAATCTGACTGCCTCAATTGTAGCTACCGGTGCAAAGGTTTCATTGTAATCAACTCCTTCTTTTTGAGAGTATCCCTTACACACTAGTCTTGCTTTATTTCTGACAACCTTACCATCTTCATTAAGTTTGTTTCTAAATACCCATTTTGTTCGAATTACATTTTTATCTCTAGGTCGGGGAACTAATGTCCAAGTATTATTTTTCTCAATTTGTTCTAATTCTTCTTCCATAGCTTTAATCCAAAATTTATCTTCACATACCTCATTAACAGATGATGGTTCAATTTGAGAAATAACACATACCTCTTCATTTGCCAATCTTCCTCTTGTCATAACTCCTTTAAATTTGTTTCCAATTATCTGATCTTCAGAATGATTCAATCTTACATACCAGGGTGTCTTAGTTTGCTGTTGTTCTTCAATTATTGTGGAATTCTCTGATGGTACCGGGGTAACTGGATTTTCATTCTGTACCAGTGGATTTAGTGTAGGTTCATTTGTCACAATTTCTGTTGCCAGTTCAGAGTCTATATACCTTGAAGTTCCTCTGAATTGTTCATCAATTTTTACATTTGTACTCTCAACAATTTTCTGCAATCTCTTGTTAAAACATCTATATGCCTTGCTTTTAGATGAATAACTAGGAAATATTCCTTCATCACTTCTAGGATCAAATTTTCCAATATACTCATCTCTTCTAATATAACATTTACTTCCAAAAATTTTGAAATACTTAAGAGTAGGAGTATTACAAAACCATAGTTCATGAGGGGTCTTATCGGTTTCACCTTTGATGTGAAATTTGTTGAATGTATAGACCGCTGTGCTGACTGCTTCTCTCCAATATACATGTGGTAAATTTGCTTCAGATAACATACTTCTTGCTGCATCCAAGATAGTTCTATTTTTCCTTTCAACAACTCCATTCTGCTATGGTGTTCGAGGTGCTGATAGCTGTCTTCTGATTCCATTCACTTCATAGAATGTATTAAAGTCCTTAGATGTGAATTCACCTCCTTGATCTAATCTTAAACATTTGATTTTCTTACTAGTTTCATTTTCAACCATTGCTTTGAATAGTTTGAACTTTCCAAGTGCTTCTGATTTTTCTCTGAGAAAAGTAACCCAACACATTCTAGAATAATCATCAATAATTAGCATGAAATATCTATCACCTTGTAAGCTTTTAGTTCTAGCTGGACAACATAAATCAGTGTGAATCAAATCAAGAGCATTATTGGAGTTTTCTAGAATACTTTTGAAACTAGCTCTAACTTGTTTTCCAAATTGACATTCCTTACATATTGTATTCTGAGGTTTCATAATTTTAGGTAGATCTCTAACTGCCTTAGAAGTACTGATCTTTACCGTGAAATCAAAGTTTACATGATAGAGTCTCTTATGCCATAACCAACTTTCATCTATATGTGCAATCAAGCATGCCTTTTCATTGTTATTCAAATGAAAGATATTACCTCTAGTCTGATTACCGGTTGCAATTTCTAAACCAGTTCTATTCATGATTTTGCATTTTCCATTCTTAAATTGTAACTGAAATCCTTTCTCAACCAATTGACCAACACTTAAAAGATTATGCTTTAATCCTTCAACATAGTAGACATTGTCAGTGTTATGCTTACCATCAAGAGATATTGTACCCTTACCTTTGATTGAACATGCTTTGTCATCTCCAAATCTTACTAAACCTCCATTGTATTCTTGAAAGTTCAAGAATTTACCCCTGGCTCCTATCATATGATGTGAGCGTCCTGAGTCAATGATCCATTCATCCTTTACTTCAATTTTAGCTGCTAGGGCTTGTTCTATCGGTTGAGCAGTAGGTGCTGATTGATCTTCTATTATAGAAACAAAAACCCATCCATTGTCTGTTGGATCCTCATCAGAATCATCAGTCACACCTTCATCAGCAATGTAACAAGATTTGTCTCCATTCTTCTTAAATATGTATCTCTGATATTCAGGATTAGGCTTGTATGTTCTTCTAGCTTCTTTTCTTAGTCTAGCATGTCTATCAGGGCATCTCAAAGCCATATGACCAATCTTATTGCAGTTAAAACATTTAAAGGGTGCTTTACCTTCATACTTACTTCCAACTAGACCTTTAGGCATTTTCCTCGCAAATAGTGCTTCAAGTTCTTCAAGCTCTTCATTCTCCTTCCTAGTTTCTTCAAGTTCTCTTGCATAAAAGGCTTTCCAATCTGATTTTTCAAATGATGGAGCAGATGATGTTGATGCTTTAAATGCCAAATTTGTCTTTATAGTAGCAACAGGACCAAATTCCTCAATTTCAAAAGCTGAAAGTTTTCCAATCAATGTATCCCTAGTTACTAATGTATTAGGCATTGTTCTCAACTCATTTACAACAGTAACCTTCATTTTATATGCCGGTGGCAATCCTCTTAAGATTTTTGAAACAATTTCATCCTCACTTAAGGTTCCTCCACAACATTTAATACCCAAAACAATTTCATTTACTCTTTCCATAAAAGCAGAAATCCTTTCATCTTCTTCCATTTTCAGATGTTCATATCTGACTCAGAAGCTTTCAAGTTTTGCAATCTTGACTGTGGAATCTCCTTCATTTAGTGTTTCCAAATGATCCCAAATAGCTTTAGCAGTAGACCTATCTGATAATCCCATGATTTGTTGATCTGATAAAGCACTCAAAAGTGCTTCTCTTGCTTTGCAATCATTTTCCTCATCTTTAGCTAAGGTAGTTGGACTAGGCTGACCAACTATAGTAGCAGTATAACCTTTCTTTGTAACTTCCCAAATGTCTTTACCAATGCAATTCAGATATGTCTCCATTCTGATCCTCCATATCCCATAGTTGGTTCCATCAAGTTTAGGACTGTCCTTCCTGAAATAATTAGTAGACATTGGATCTCCTCAAGTTGTTAAACTTCTACAAAATGAGGACTAAGCTCTGATACCAATTGTTAGGTCCTGAGACAACTGAGAGGGGGGGGGGGGGGAATCAGTTGTCAACAAATTTCAAACCAAAAACAACTTAACCAACTTAATGCTTAATACCGGTAAACTAGTTAAGTATGCCGGTAGACAGTGTTAACAGTTAATTGCTATACCGGTAAAGATTAATGCATGAAACATAAACATAAAGTCATCCACAACACAAACGACCAATATTTGTTTGTGGAAACCCTGTAAGGGGAAAAACCATGGTGGGAAACCTTACCCACAATCAGATGATACTCCTACAGATAGTAAGTGTACATAAATGGGGTCTGCACATGCAGAAAGGCCAACAACCTAGAGCTCACTGCTTAATCACAAAATGGGAGTCACACTGACTACAGTTGGATGGTTAAATCCAATAAGAATGTATTGCACAAGATAACATCTTCATATGCTAGATTTAGTACCGGTGTAATGCTGATATGCTTTCACAAAAACCTAGCTTCACCTTCAAATGATGTCTTTGTCTATAGCTATGCTTAATCTCGCATATACCTTCTCTTAATTCTTTTTCGCATTCCACATTCGATCTTACAAATAAGATCTTACATTTATATCATAACCTAAGACCAATTTTAGTAGGTCGGCTCTACAAGATATTACAATAAAAACATTTTACAAACAATATAATATCCGATGCAATAACCGATTAAACATGTCGGCTTAAAGAATTTACAACAATAATTAATCATCTACATAGCGTGCCATGTTGATATGGAAAAGATAAACCTACCGGTGTAACCCTAGGTAACCCTGGACCTATTTGCTGGTAAAAGAAAATATGCAAATATGAATATACCAATGATTAATTCTTCAAAACAAAGTGTCCACACGATGTCTTCGACATTACCAAGTGTCTTTCACATCATTCCAAGTGTCGGTGATCATTATATCCTGCCGGTGAACTATATACCAGTAACTGTGCAATAGTTACTTGCTTGCCGGTGAATGCTGCTGGATCTCCAGAGTGCTAGTGTTTTAGTAGGTGTTGGCATCAATGACAAAACCATACCAAAATACCAACAAAACCTACAACAACAAAAAATAGTTAGATATATGTTATAAGTAGGAAATAGGGGGGTGAATTTAAGCTAACTAGGACATGACTTAAAAGGGGAAATTAACTAATTAGGACATGAGGCGTAAGTGGATCAAACTAGAAATAGGACATGTGGCTTAAAATGGGATCTATTTGAACTAATTAGGACAAGGAAAGCTGTAAGGGGATCTATCTACCTAATTGGGACATGTGGCAAGGAAGGGGATCTAACTAAATAGGACAGGGCTTAAGGGGACATAAAATTGGAATGTAGATGGAAGTACAAAATGGTTGAAATTTATTAAAAGCAATTTAACAAATTATCATTGAAAAACATCAAATATAAAAATTAAAACTAAACATTTAACAAAAAAATGATGCCTACTAATTCATTGGAAATCTTGATTTAATTTTAGAGATTCATGAACTCATTTCACATGCCACCAACAACAAAAAACTAAGATAAACCTACAACAACAAAAAATATTTAGATATATATTATAAATAGGAAATAGGGGGGTGAATTTAAGTTAACTAGAACATGGATTAAGGGGAAGTTAAATAATTAGGACACTTGAGGCAAGATTAAGGTGATGAGTGTAATTGGACCATGTGGCTTAAGGGGATCAAACTATAAATAGGACATGCGGCTTAAAAGGGGATCATTTGAACTAATTAAAACATGACTTAAGGGGAAATTAACTGATTAGGACATGAGACTTAAGGAGATGGGTGTTCAATTGGGACATGTGGCTTAAGGGGGTCAAACTGATAGGGACATGTCTTAAGGGGACAAATAAAATTAGAATCTAGATGGGAGTACAAAATGGTTGAACATTTTAAATTAATTATGAAAACCTGTATTAAATCAACTTATCAATTTATCATTGAAAGACATGTAATTTTAAAAACAAGTATACGTACCTCTATATATTAAATATTTATTCCATTACATGTGTACCACAATTGTGTAAGCTCAATAAGGGGATGGACCTATATATCAAACAATAATATTTAAACCATAGATCAAATGGTACAATAAAAACAAATTTTATATAATATATATATATATATATATATATATATATATATTCCATTGTACCATCTGCATCCTCTCTTTTTTCCAAAGCATCTATAATTGTCTCATGATCTTTCATAGAAATTGTCCACAAATTTTTATTACTAAGTCTCCCGTGATATCTCACTAGTTGTATATTTGTTGCAACAATAAAATGTGAGTAGTGTATTATCTTCTTGTGTGTTTCATAATCTTGAAAAGCAGGAAAACCATTCTTCCTTGTCAAATATTTTCTTAGACAAGTTCCAACAACTACCACTAAACTAGTTGGATAATGAAAACCATCATCATCTTCTCGAGGATCAACTAAATTGTGTTTAGTCTCAACACATCGAGCCAACCAATATTCTATTTCCTCCTCATTTTCCTCAGGTGCAACAACAACATACACATGTCCTATAGACAAAATTAATTTTATCATTTAATTTCTAATTAAATTTCACCATTTAATTTACATTAATTATGTATATATATATATAAAAAAGTTTGAAACTAATTATTAATTATGAATTAGAAACATATATTTATTCAAATAAAACAAAATAATTAAATAAATTTTACCTTTTTGTACAAGGTCTGAAACATGATCATAATCATCTGGTGCAAACAATTGATCGTTATCTTCAATTGTGTCAATCTGATCTTGTGCTTGAGTACGAGTCAACAATTTGGATTCTAATCTTCAACCCATTCAGTATTCTCACATACACCAGAATCACCTAGAATATAAAACTGACAAAAACATGAAAGTTCCTTTGTCCATATAGTTCAAGTTCTTGCATTTGAACTCTTAAATGAATGCCATTTTGTCGATCCACCAATTGTCTCACAATCTAGTTTGGGCACAATGTTCTCTTCTTCAACTAACCAAAAGAATCATTGAATTGGAGAGTTCACACCTGATCTAGTAGATAATGTTATATTGCGCCAATCTACAATTGCATGTGCATCTTTAAATTTTACATTATCTTCAAACTTTAATTGCTTTGTAGCAATAATTCTTTTAAAATGGGCACCGACTCCATCATGTTGTCCTTTGCCATGTCGAGCTTCAGAAAAACTCCATATATGTTGGATATTGTATTCCTTGTGAGCCCTTCTTAACCAATAAAACATTCAAGCATTCTTGAATTATCCTGTACAATTATCTGACCATATAAGATGTTCTATCATCTGGATTTCTCTTTCTCTTATATTTTTGTCAAATATGTTGAAACAATATTGAAAAACTCTGACGAGTGCATCCGATTATCACTCACATAGAAATTTTATTCCCTTAAGATTTCTCTATCATCCTCCGTGCTATCATCTGCATGCCAATAAACACTATGAACAAAAATAGCAACTTAGTTGAATTGTAATACTGAGATTGAATTTCCTCTTGTGACTTAAGAGTATAGTTTTTCACAAAGTCTACCACTGATAGTATACTTCCAACTGGAAATGAATTTTTGCATGTGCGAAATTGAGAATCAAGCCATTTGTCATGTTGAGAGTGTGTCACATATTTTTGTGCAATCTTACTTTTAAATTATAACATGAATGCATGTATACTAATCTTTTCTATGATTAAATCGACACACTTTCCTATTTTCCCATCTTGTAAGGGATAATCAACATTCTTAAGTCTTCTAACATCCACTAGTTGTCCAAAATCAATTTCACTACTCTCATGCATACATTCTACTAGTGATGAAAAATTGCCACAACTAGAACATTGTCCAAAGATACATGAACGTAAATAAAATAATTACCCATTAGTTCCTTCACAAAATAAACTTGCTACAAATTCCTTGATTGATTCTGGTGGCATATCAATACCACATTCTTGGATAAGCATGTTACTGTGCAAAACACAACGTATATATCAAAAAACATCATAATAGTAACAAAATTGCACATGCATTTTACAATAACAAGAGATTCTTTTCTTATTAATTTTCACATACTAGGGCTTGCATTTTTAAAATGATCTTTGACTTATGGTAATATTTCCAGATAACACAACTTCATCCAAAAATTTTCTATAAAATTTAGTTTGAGTTGTGTCTAATAGGTGTTTTGGATGAGGGTCACGAATTTTCGACCCCACTCTAAACTTTAGAACATCTCTAGCATTAGATGATACCCTTGCATTGTCATGCCAAAACTTTTCAACCAAAGATTTCACTTCAATATTCAATTTCATATCTGACCTTTGAAGTCTACCACTAAAACTCCAACTTTGATTGATTGGATCATTTTCAATACTTTCTCTTCTTTAGTTGCTCTAACCAATGTTTTAGGGTGCATCTTTAAAATTCCACTAATGTTGCTTACCATCCTTTTATTCAAGGTTGATTTATTCACTATAGCGATTGTTATAACTCATCGTGTTGTATTCTTATCTTTAGATCGACTTGTTGTTCCAATAGATTCAATGGCACTTGCAACAGTAGACATAGCATGCTTAATTGATTCATCTTTTTTTGTAGGTTTCACAAAGATGCCTATTTTTTTCATCACTTCCTCATTTTCCACATTCTCATCAATTGCATCATGAGTTGACATTGAATTGCAAGTTTTTTTTGATAAAAAATTCTTTGTATATTCTATTGGCATAATTTCTTATTTGTCTCCAAGAAATCTTACTAGGAAGATTATCCAAAACATTTTTTTCAATTTTTACAAAAATGTTTTCCTGATCTTCAACAATAGGAGGATTTTCATTTTCACCATGTTCATAAGGATTTTCACTTTCAACATTCAAAGGAATTTCATCTTTACCAACATGAGAGTTTTCATTTTCATATCTCTAACTTGCTTCATTTTAGAGTCATGGACAATTGTATCAATCTCAACATTGGTATATCTAGCTTTTACTAAATCGTCAACATGAATATCATCTATAATCACATCATCCATGTCTTTCTGAGAAGTATTAGAAGATGTACCTAGATTTGAGGATGTAGTACCTAGAATATTCTCCATAATTGTATCATCCGCATCAACATCATCCATAATTGCATCATCTACATCCATCTTATCCCCCAAGGCATCATCTTGATTGTTTGTCTCTTCCATTGTTGTGGATCCAGAAGCATCAGGATTATCCTCATTCTTCTATCTCTTGGATGTTTGGCCTCCTCTCTTTCTGCTTGAATTTCCTTAGCAGTCATTTCCCTCCTCTATTTCTTTTGTTGACGTTGTTTAGACCCCGTGACTAAAATATTATTCAATGATTGCCACCTTCAAAAAATAGATCTAAAATTGCAACAAAAGAGCATCCAAAGGACAACTAGATCATAAAATATTGTATAAAAAGTTGCACATAAAAAGACATTTTATCAACTTGAATAATGCCTTTTTATACATATTTATTTAAAAAGAAATAATGAAAAATGAAACGGGATCCCATTTTAATTTGAAATGGGATCCCATTTTGTTTTGCAATTTTTAATTAATTAGAAAATGAAACGGGATCCTATATCTCAAACGGGATCCTGTTTCTAAAAAAATTAACTGTGGGCCTAGATCTACCTTTAGAATTTGGCCTCGAAAATGGTTTGGAGAGCCAAACCTGAGGCTCGGACCTGGTTTGACCTACAATTTGAAGGCCAAATCAATCTACATATAAAAAAATGACTTCAAAAATATACTTGAGCACCTAATTTCAGAATATTTTTAAACAATTAAACCCCATTATAGTACAAACTATCTAGATTCAAAATATGTATTTTTTTTAAAGAATGGATCAATTTTTTTTAAAAAAATAATTTCTAATGAAAGAGGTCCATAAACTTGAAATAACAGGGTTTTTTAGTTTTTTAATAACTTTCTTTAAGTTTTTTGGAAAAAAATTCTATGGCATCAAACTAGAGACAATTATATACAGTTTAAAAATAAATAAAAAAATGTTAAGTTTGGGTCAAATTATGCTCGCCGTACACGTGGATTTTTCAAAAGAGTGATTATGCCCAATAAAAATTAACCAAAAACAAAATATACAAAAAAAAAATTACAAAAAAATATCCTCATCAACGGTGAGTGAGTTACAAATCTTTTCCCAAAAGGATTAAGAAAAATACTTTTATTTAGGTCAAATTATGCTTGTCATACACAGGCATGGTATGGTCTTGTAAAGTGACTTTTAAACTATAGGTTTTAGTAATGCCTATTGAAACCTAATTTTTAAGATCTGTGTATTAAAATAAATTATATATTTGGAAAGTAGACTTCGAGCAATAGATTTTCTATTTTTGACTTTTTCCAAGATTTATTCATTAAGTGCTTCAAATTTTTAGGCCAAACAGGGCAAAATCTAAAAAATAGGGAAAACACTTCCACTTTTTGGCCAAAAAGTGGACACAACTTCTTGCATGCACCCGAAAAAGAAGTCCAGAAAGCTACCGAAGGAGAGGAAACTAGATGAGGAGAATAAAAAGAAGCAGACCACTCGTTTGGAGATCTGAAATGAACAAGTGTAGAGTCTGGAGAATTATTGGAGTCTTATTAAGAATGATTAAGCAATTTAGACTCTATTTTTGGTTTTTTATTATCCCTAGTATAGTTAGTAGTAGGTAATTTATGCACCACTTAAGGAACAGGCCTGTGTGCAGTATGCATTGGACTCTTATTACTATTGGCTGCTCTATTAATTTTTTAAACTCTTTATATTGTCTTACTACTAGCAATATTTAATTAGATGGTGGCTAGCTCAGAATAGTATGCTTAGCTACATGGATATGATAGTTTTTGATCATTTTTTAAAGAGGCTGGTTGGGTATTCTTATGTTGAAAACTTGTGATAGTACTAGATTATATGTTGTTACTCTTTGATTTTGCTATGTTGTAGGATTTAGGGCCTTCTCCCTGCTAACTTAATAAAAAAAATTGGTAGGCTTTGTTGTCCATATATCCCAAGAATATCCCTTCATCTTCTCTAGTATCAAACTTCCTAAGGCAATTCTCATCTCTTCTGATATGGCACTTACTCCCAAATATTTTAAAATATTTCACAATAGATAGTCTTCCATACCAAAACTCATAAGGTGTCTTTGTAAGATTTATTCTTATTTGAACCTTGCTAAGAATGTAAGTGTGTGTGTGAAAAGTGGATAAAGTATTTGCAAGCTGTAAGACACAACACTTTAATTAAGTCATTGCATGCATGGTTAGACAGATATAATCATGAATATAAAAACCATAACAAATCGACCTATTGGCTTCTAAAAGATGCGAGTATAGACTTTCTCTCAAATTTGTCTAAGCAATACCACTGACTAGACTACACCAAGATGAAGGATTTAATCTATATGAGCACAAGAATAAGCTAAATGTATGAAAGATTAAGCTAGATGAATGAATATCAAGCTAGATGAATGAATAATAAACTATATGAATGAATAATAAGCTATATGAATTCAGGAAATCATAACTAAACTAAATATGAAAAAAGCCAAACTAAGATGCAATAATATCAAAGCACAATATCTTCAATGACTCTAGAGAAAAAACTGCACAATAACAATAAATCTCCAAGGTGTTTTGAGTGAGAGATGAAGGCTGAATTTATAGAGACTCAAAAGAGAGACCAATGCTCAATATCGATTAACAATGAGTGGTTGAGATTCCTCAAGAAAAAGCACAATTTAGGATAATTGAAATAATTGAGAGATCAGATTAAGTTAATGTTGAGATAGATTCTAATTATAGCTTTGATTGAATGCATTCAGATTATAAGTCTGAGTCTGCATTGGAGATAAATTTAGTTGATTCCATGCACTTGAGATAAATTTAGTTGATTCCATGCACTTTTCTTTAACTTGCTCAAGATTTTTATTTAGAAAAAGCTTTTTCAATGCAACTGAACCTCTTTCCTCAAGAAAAGATTTAAGTTTTAATTTTAGAGAAAATGATTAATTCAATTTAATTGCTTTTCTGATTTCTCAAGTTATCTCAATTTTAGAAAAAGAAATATCTTAAGTTTGATTTCTTCTCTCAATTTAATTCTTTTCATTTGTTTTGAATTTAACTCTTTCTTTTGTAGATTAATTCCTCTTTTTGTGATAAATCTCTCTTTGTAAATTAATTTTTTTTTTTGTAATTAATTCCTTTTTTATGATTAAATGGAAAATTTATTTATTAATTAAATATGCTAGGATATTTAATTAAATAAATAGGACAATTGATCAAAATGATTTACTTGGAATGATTTAATTAATTAAATAAATATTTAATTAATATTGAGTGATTAACTTGCCATGTAACATTAATGATTGAGAATTAATTAATTAGGTGCTCAAGGTTGATTTAATTGCCTTTGGTTAGGACCTTGGTCATGTTGTCGAGATTAGGGGCCCATGGTTTAGATGACCATTTTTAGGGTATTACATTTTCCCCTCTTTGAATTGATGTGCGAGTAGCGCGTTGGTTCAAAGAATAGTTAATGTCAAATAGATATCAGTTCTGAACTTGATAGATCACAAACCGATGAAGAGCACGATGTTCAGCTTGATTGAATTGATGAAACCGAACAGATTTGATTAAAGCGATACCGATCCTGAACTTGATTGAACTAGGACTAATAAAAAGCAAGATACCATTCTTGAACTTGATTGAGCAAGAAACGAGCATCAATCTAGAACTTGATTGAACTAGATTGAGCAAAGAGACAAAAAATCAATTCTGAACTTGATTGAATAAGAATCGACTGAGCAAGAGATAAAAATGATTCCGAACTTGATTGAACATGAATCGACTAAGCAAAGCGAGAGAACCGATTCCGAACTTGATTGAACAAGAATCAATTAGCAAAAGAGAATGTCCAGCTTGATTTGATGTGATGAAACTGAACACCGATTTGAAGATTGATTCAGATAAGGACAAAAATTTATATGCCCTTAGAGATTTCTTTATTTGACATCGAAGAATCTCAACTTGATACGATGTGATTTAGTTAAGATGCCCCTCGTAACAAGGTTTAATTGATTTTCTTTGTTTGAAAAGTTTTTTGCTCGACTTTATGAAGAGGATTTAAAAAATTTCTTGACTTTTAATGATGATGATCACTAAAAAAGTGTAATGAATATGCCCCCTTGGGAGCGAAATCGAAAGATAGCGAGGGTACAATGATTTTAGGCAGTTTTTGAGCGATGATAATTATTTGAGCATGAAGATTGATGTTGAAGATTAAAATCAAAGTTGATTTTAGAATTAAATTGAGATTTAGAATTGAGCGCAAAATGATTCAAAAATTGACTTGAGGATGAAAGTGCTAAGTGGTCAATGTCGTGAAATTTTGATTAGAAAATTGATGTCATATTTCGATTTCGATCTCGACAATGGACTCAGGACAGTCGATTTAGTTTAGGGTACAAGTTTTACTTCCATTAGAGAAAGTTTAAAAATTAGGGTTTGGCTATATAAGGGGTTCAATGTGTAATTTTCAATTCATTGTTACCTCTCAAAGTTTAAAATTTGAAAAAAACCTCCTGCGAAGAAAAAATGGCAATTTCGATTTAGGAGCATCGATTTGAGCGCCAAAGACAACATAATCGACCATGGAACTATGACCCAAAAGTAAGTAATCAATCTTTAACCTTTGCAATCCTTAATTTTTGATTTTTTGTTGAATTTTTGCTTTTTTATTAAATTTTGTTTAAAGTCCTTGTCATCGTTTTATCTTGCGGTTCATGACCATTTCTCGTATGAGTATCTATCCTTTTTTGTTTTGTCGTTTAAGCAAGTAGGGTTTGTTGTTTGGTGTATACCCTTTCTTCATACGATAGTGTTCTTATAAGACCATTTAGTCGTGCGAGAGAATATCTTTTGTCGTATGAGAATGTTTACTCATGCGGGGTGTAATGTTTGCTCGTACAAGTTTCTGCTTGTCTGTGGAAACTCATATAAAAAACAAGCATTTTTGAGAGTGTAAACAACAATTTTTTATTTTTAATGTAGTATATTTGAATTCATGAGCATGTTTAACATATTTTTAGCGGAAATTTGATCACGTGCTGATGATTTGTATGTTCTATTTTGTAGATTCGGTTGCCAGATATTCAGTTTTGGTGTACATTTCCATTAACGATGAGGCTAGTTCGTGAGTTATTAGATGCAAAGACAGGGCATATCGGTTTGTGTGGATTCAGATACCTATTACAGATGCTTGATATCTGTGTGAATCACAGTATATTGACTGCTTTAGCCAAGTGTTTTCATCTGGAGCATAACACCTTTCATTTACCAGTTGGAGAGATGACCATCACACCGAAGGATATATACAAGATTTTGAGGATTCCGTTCGCTAGAGACAAGGTTGATTATGATTCTAATTAACGACCAGGTGTTTTGGCATTGAGACGGATATTCCATGACGAGACTATTATTGAACGCACTATTATGTGGGATGATTTGATGAGAGATATGGAGCACAGTACCCTTTGGCTTGCATTTTGGCAGGTATGATTGGTTGTTTCATGATGCTTGATAGAGGATAATAGGGATTTCTATGTGGTTGGGGCAGAATGCTTGAGAGGTTGTTGAGTCATCCTGTGAGATTAGGGTGGGGATCATGCTTACTTGCTCATATGTATCATGAGATGCATGAGATTGTGTATCAGGAGGGGAAGAGCATGGCAACAAGTGTTTTAGTTCTACAGATATGGGCATGGGAGCACATCCTAGTATGTAGACCTATTGTAGATGATTCACGGGAGGCGCACCAGCCTATTGTATGTCGTTATTCAGGTTATGTTGCATAGCCCCGCCTGGGCAAGACTGACTATTGGAGGAGGCAGTTGGATGATCTGATTCTGATATTATGGAGACCATATATGGGTCTAGAGCTATGGGATGATTGGAGAGAGTAGAGGAAGGACATGTTCATGACTCGACCTCTCATTGGTAGATTGGTGTCTATTATTGAGTAGTTTTTAGTGTCTAGGGTGATGAGATAGTATGGGAGACCACAGAGTATATCCCAGGAGTTCACAGTCTATGCTCGATATGGGGAGGAGGAGAGATGAGGATGGGCACCGAGACTATTATATGCGCTGAGCATGCAGAAGTTAGCAGGTTTACAACCACAAAGATGGGATTACTTAGAGGATGTTGTAGACGCAGGAGCATTGCTCCAGTATAGAGATTGGTTTCAGAGGCATCCATTCCCTTGGTTTATAGATCCCAGAGAGCTTGCACCTCTTATAGAGGAGGTTGAGGATGATGCACCAGTATAGGCATAGGTACTAGGTCATGTACAAGGACAGAGAGTGGATGCACCTAGGCGGACAAGAGTTGATCCTGGTGCTAGTAGCAGTAGGGTACAAGTGGGAGTTAGACAATGATAGAGAGGGGAGGGTGGATCTTTAGGAGCTATTGGGGTTGAGGTTGGTAGTGCTAGGGCAGTAGAGGTTGGAGGTGAGGAGAAGAGAGCGGCTCCTAGGCAGGCCAGGAAGTAGAGAGATGAGTAGGGAGGCAGAGAGGGAGATGTTGGGAGAGAGCAGGGAGTACCAGATATAGTACGGTCTCTAAAGACTAGGTTGACAGGTTTGCAGTCATAGTTGACAGTGGCACAGATGCAGTGCTGGCAGAGCGAGACCAACAACTTGCTGAGGTGAGAGCAAAGCGCGATCAACAACTTGCAGAGGTGAGAGTAGAGTGAGATGCTCTTTAGTGAAAGGTTTTGCATCAGATGAGTCGTGCAACTTATTACATCGTAGCTTATAGCGTAGCGGTCCCAGTAGTGCAACAGGTTGTTCCCTATTTCAGTATATGGCTCGATCTGAGGGAGCTAGGGCATCCAAACAGGATGTTGGTTAGCAGGAACCACCTCCTACACCCGACAATGAGGGAGAGGTAGAGAGTTAGATTTGTTATATCTCCTAGATTTTGTTATATACCCCATTTTTGTAGCCTATACGATTCTTGCTTTGATGAGACATTGTATTTGATAGTTGATATCATTTGTACACTTGGACATTGAGATTATGATGAGATATATGAGCTCTTGATTTGATTTCATTGTACTTGTGTTGATTTATTATGAGATGTCTTTCTATATGCTTTATTCTATATGTATGCATATCTTTTCAGTATGGATGAATGCAATGGAGATGAATATGGATGTTTTGATTTTGTTTCTTTTCTTTTCATATTCAAATAAATGATGAAAATGAGTAACTAGTAATGCAAATGTTTATTTTTCATGCAATAATATGAATGCAAATAAATATATAATGAAATGTATGGATCTATATAAGATGCTCATGTATGCAGCTAACATCTCACTACACAAGTTCTCGATTAGAGAAATGATGATAAAAAAGATACCACTTAGCTGAGAAATGGCGATTGCTTCAAACTCTCATTCAAAAGATAAAGAGATCATTGTTATCATACTGAAATCACTCGAAATGCATAAAACTTTAGAATGAATGCAACCTATACATAGTCATTGGATTTGGTAAACTTAATTTTCATCATTGAGCTTTTTACAAACACAACAGGCAAAACAAAGTTCCTTACTTTTCATATGCAATATTAATTATCTTGTCCATAATGACCCTTTTTTTCATTCATATCCTTGGACAGATTATGCATGCATCCAGATTGCACATTAAAAAAATTCCCTCAAAATAGATAAAGAAATGACTCCAACCTCCCTGTAGCATACAAATAAGGAGAGTCGAAGTATGTGTGGCGATTTCACCTTGATGTGAAGGCACTTATCATAGACACCCATCTTAATAGATGTTTCCAGATCATCAAAATCACTCCTACAAGTAGAGAACAAAGAAAAGTATTATGCCCCCAATCCTTGCTCCTCTTAGTCAAGATAGACTTCCTCGAGTTACTCAGAGGGAATAATAATCAAAAACCAATTTAAAAGACAACACACAAAGAAAAATTTCAATCATATCTCAAACAGTTTAGTGATTGTTTTTAGTAGTCTTGTTTTGCTTGTTTACCTAGTGATAAAACTTTTTAGTAGTTAGGAGATAGGTGACTGACTCAGAGTGGATGACCTGGTACTACCGACAAAAACATGACTTGGTTGATACTACTTAGGACATGTAAATTGATCAGTTGATTACCCTTAGACTAGGACATTGATCGGTTTCAAGCCATGAGGGTTCCAAAAGATCCAGGATATCACAAAAGCGACTAAAATATATGTACAAGCAAAAACAAAGATGCAGGAAAGTGGGAATGAAAATTGGAAATGCCAAATTTGCGTTGATAGATGGAGCGCTTGAGTACAAGAGGCACCTATTCACTAGGTTTTCACCTACTTGGCAAAGATCCTTTCTCTTTTTTTTTTACCAAGGTGCTTGTTTACCAGGTTTTCACCAAGGCATTTGATTTATTCTTTTTAAAATTTTTTTGTGACTAAGATACTTGGCATTTGCTTTTGTCATGTTCTCACTCTATTCACTAGTGGAAGAGTCCATTGGTTCAACTACATTAAGATAACAGGCTAATGTATAGTCATTGGAAAAGGTAGGTATATTCAAAGATTGATCTTGGAGAGTACAGTCAATAAGTTCAGGATGTACCAGGGATAAAGTTTTAACAAGTTAAAGGGAATTCACGGTATTATCATCACAACCTCAGACCGATAAGTCGAGTTCTAGAAGACTACCTTGCATAAGTGTCTTGAGACCAGAAATAGTTAGAACATGATTATCGAAGTTTACGTTAGTATTTAGGGGACCTAACCCAACAGACCTACCATTAGTACCATCTTCTACTTGGGACTAGACTACATATTGTGGTTTGACAGTAACAGGGTCAGTAGACAGAGTCTCAACATTCATGACAGAGTAGTCATAGTTTGGTGTCGAATAGGTATTGCCATAAATAGACCTTATGTCACAGTGAACAGATGAAGCTTCTGACTCTTCTTCAAGTGGCTTAGTGAAAGCATGTATAATATCAATATCTACATCTTTGATGCTTCAATTTCCTTCGTGATTTGGTTCAATGATCACTTATATTTGACATACCTATTGACATAACCTTGATGACTTTGTTAGTCACTGTCGTCTTTTCCATTTAGCTTCCTCTGGACTAATGATCGGCCCTTCTTCTGTAGCCTCCAATTATTCATTGGTAGTACCATACATGATTGGATCTATCTCATTAGAGGGAGATATAGTAGGTGAAGAATATTCTTGTGTTCTTTCTTTTTCTTTCTTTTTTCATCTATTGTTCATAGTCTTCTTGTCTTTTTAGTCTGATTTCCTCTATTTCCTTTTGCAGCTTCAAGCGTATTATCTCTCATGCTTCATCTATGATATCACTAGGTTCTTCAGGAGTTTCTTTAGTAGATGTATCTGAGAGAGGATCTGGACCCCATTCATACTCATTCAAGTTAGTTTCTAAATTATCTATTTGCATTCTAGCTGTGTATGTGACCAAAATGTTCAGTGGTGCAAACAACTCTTTAATTTGTTCGATTTCTTCTCTCATATCTTTTGGGATTTCTAGTCCTTGCAGTGTCACTGTTGATATAATTGGAACTTGATACCAGCTTCTTCTTCTTTCTTGATTGCCAACTCTTCTTGTTTAGTTTCATTCTCTTCCTGAGTTTTCTAAGTATTTACTTCTTGCGATGTTGAAGGTAGTATCTTTTTTCTCCACTTAGAATGATGATGAGAAGTATGTTTTTGATTTGATGACTCTCCTAGATTGCATCGAAGTCTAGTTTTATCATTTGTAGACTTAGTTTGTAGCTGAATAGGTTCAACAATACCTTCTTGATGCTTTCCCAGAGGACCGATACCTGAATATCCCATACGTTGAATCATCTTATAGCCTAGACCATATTGTTTAGGGGAAATCTCACAATGTTGCACTTCTTCGTTCTCACTATCTTCTTTGGAAAGCCATTTGAGAATAGCCTTTTCTTTTGTTTCATCTGCAAGGGAAGTAGAGGATTGTACAAAAATCCCATAAAAAATGACATTTGGAGTTAAAGTTTGTGGCTTCATAGCCTCTAATGGTTTTCTAGACTGTCTTGGCGATGGAGGAAGAGACATTAGTGAAAGTGTAGGTTCTATCTTGTATCCATCCATGCCAGTGTCTGTGATTTTCAATTTATTTTCTAGGTCTTTCATGAAAGTTTTTGAACTTTCAGCTATAGAGGTTGCTCTGTTATAAGGAACAAAGGTATCAATACACTGTTTTAATGCACTACATGTGTAACTTGTATTAGTAGGAATATTGACTTCTACTCCATTATAAGGAAATTTCAAGCACTAATGATAGGTAGATGGTACTGCTTGCATTTCGTGAATCCATGGCCTGCCTAGGAAGATATTGTATGAAAGAGGAAGGTCAAGCACCTGAAAACTAACATCTCTCTCCACAGGTCCTACCTTGATCGACAATAGCACTAGACCTTTAGAGGTTCTTTTTTCTTCATCATAAGCTTTGATTGTTATTTTCTTTGTTGGATTGATGATATGTTCGGAAAATCCCAACTGTGTCACTAAATTGTAGGTACATATATTCAACCTAACGCCTCCATCTATCAAAACATGTTTGACTCGGTGTTTATGGATCATAGCTTTGATGTGTAATGGCTAGTTATGTGGGTGATTCAGTGAATTGTCATCTTTTTTAGAGAAGGTGAGGTAATAAGGTGAAGTCAAGTGACCCGCCATATATTGAAACCAATCTACATCTAAATCTTTGGGGACATTAGTAGTGAGCAAAACTTTGCCTAGGATATCTCTATGAACATAAGATATCTTAAGCAGTTCAAAAATGGAGATTTAAGCGTTGGTTTGTTTTAATTGTTCAACAATGTTGTAACCAGGAGAGGATGATGAACCAACTACTTAGATTTAGCTGTGATCATATCTGGTTGTCTTTTTGAAGAAGTTGGTAGCTTTGATGTTGCTTGATCAAGAGTTGACGAACTAGCTCCTTTGAGAGTAACCTTTTTTTGAGCGCGGGTCACATCATTTGTAGTTTGTGTTTTATTTTATTTATCTTTGACTATGATCACGTTGCAATACTCAGATTGGGAAGATTCAATCATGTTGATCACATTGTCATTGTTAGCATAGGTGTAATTGACTTTTGCACCTCCCTTGGATTTTGAGGAATCACCTTGTTCATAAACAGGCAAGGTATCTTTAAAAGCTTTGTGATCAACATTAATCATATGACTTCCAACAACAATTTTGGCAGCATCGATGAGGCTTTGAATCTCATGTTTGAGTTTCATGCAGTTGTTTGTTGTATGACCCTTGTTATGATGATATTCACAGTACTCGTTTTCCCTTCACCATTTGGGTTTAACTTCTGGATCATATGGTATAGAGTTGTCTAGTAATGTTATCAGATCATTTGCCAATTAATTTTTAAGAGCTGATTCATATGATTCTTCCAGAGGAGTGAAATCACATTTAGGCTTTAAAAGCCAAGGTTTCTCTTTAAACCACTCTTTTGATTTCCTCTGAGGATTTTTTGTCACAGTTTCAACTTCTTTGAGTGCTTGTACACCGCTAGCTAGATTAAATATTGTGGGCTTTGATTTTGTTTTAACAGTGTCTACTAGTCCACCATTAACAATGTTTTTATTGTTATATTTGCCGTATTTGTTCTTTTCTTTGGAACTAGAGCCTTGTTGTGTTTCTTTCCAAAGTGATATATCTCCTTTCTTTATAAGCACATCTTCCATTCTAAGGGCACTATCTACCATTTTGTTAAATGAAGGTATACTTGCATTTGGATATTGTATTTCAATTCAAGGATCAGGTTATTGCCAAAAATGTCCATCTTCTCAGAATCTGGAATAGGTTGTGAATATCTAGAGAACATCTTTCTCTAATGTTGAAGAAAAGGTTCTCTTGTTTTCTGTTTGGTATTCCGAAGCTCGATCATAGTGACTAGATGACAAATATTATAGGAGTATTGTTGGAGAAATAATTTGACTAATTCTTGAAAATTTTTAATTCCCATAGGTAGGCTTGAAAACCATTCCATAGCTTGTCCTCCTAGACTCCTCAGGAAAAGGCGCATGAGATATGTTTGTTCATGCATGAACTCCATACATATAGCACAAAAATCTCTGACATGGTCTTGAGGATCTGCATTACCGTCATATTTGTCAAACTTTGGAATCTCCACTCTTGAGGGAAATGGAGGCATGTAAAGGTTTTTGGCAAATGGGAACGAACAGATCATGTCTAGAGAATACTGCTTTGATGATTTATCCTTGTTTTTCATTTCTGTGATTTTAGTTTGTAATGCTTGTAATTATTTTTTCACCAGCAGTAAGGGCGTCTCTTCCTCTTTAGTGATAAGAGTTACAACGTTATAATCAGTAGGAAGTTTAGCGCCTTGTTTTGCCAGCTCTAGAAAATAATCCTCTTTTTCTCTAGCCATGATAATCTTCATCATTTTTCAAAAATATTTATCCTTTTGATAGCTATTTATAACAACTTTTGTAGGTTCAGAGGCTTCAGACTCACTAGATGAGGAATCACCATTATTAGCATGGGTGCTGATATTGTCATAAGTATTGTGTTTAGTAGCTTGTCTTTCTTGCCTTTCTCCAAACATGATGGGAGATTAGGGTTGATAAAAAATTTGTAAATTTGATGATGAAGGTTTATTAGAGACAGTGTCCTCTATGAAGAATGGATTATCTTGTAATGAAAAGGATGGTCCTTTACCTTTGGTATCTTTCTTGTGAGAACTTCTGGTTTGAATAGGCATTTATAACTGATGTGACTGAGAACTAGATGTGATGCAGAAGTCAAGATCAAATTGAAGCTAGTTGTTCGTTTGACGCAGTGATTTGAGAGAAGTGAATAAGACTCAGCTTGGTTTAAGGAACGATCTATCCTATATAAGACGTGATCTAAGTAACTTAGTTTGATAAGTAGTTGATTGAACTAGCTAAAAGATGATCGACAAAATTGTGCAACACAATAGCAGGGGTACATTATCAAGATTGTTTATGCGCAAAATTATGATGACCAGTTTTATGCTCACTGTAGACTGATTAGGCAAGTATGATTGTTCTGGAAAAGTGTGTAGACAGACAAGTTTCTGGATTGACAAAATCAAAAAATCATATGACAGAGTTTTATGACCTATGCGACAATTTAACAATTCCCAAACGATAGAGACAGTTTCTCATACAAGTTGCTGCCCAAACTCGTGCGATAGTTTAATGACCTCTAGAAGACAATTTGATGAGTATGATGATTATTCGTACGACAGTATGCTAAAGGCCAGACGATAATTTTCTAGTAACAACATGACAATTCTGTATACTTAGATGATAATTCTGATAGGACCAGACGATAAATTGACGGGATCAATTAAGACTCATACAACAACTCGTATATAGCTAGACGATAATTTAGTAGACTCGTATGATAGTGGATTGGACATAGACGAGATTCTGACATAGACAGAGTTTTGATGATTGACAGAGACTAGATTTTGACTAGGACAAAGTTTTTGATCACTGAGTTGTTGATTGTTTTCTCTAGTTTCAGGGATGAAAATACAGTAAAAATGCAAGATGTATAATGACTTCAAGCACAACACACTAACCTTACGGAATTTGTCTTAGAGAAGAAAACCTTTGCTTGCAGACTCAGGTAGACACCCAATAGCTAATTAGAATACGACTACTAATTCTCACGCAATGGATTCTCAACGATGTATTAGCTAAATCTAAATGCTAATGGGGGCATGAGATGGAAAGTATCTTGGGAGAGTTACTATCTCTCTTGCACAAAGATTATCCTCATTTCAGAGGTGAATCGGGTAGCATCTATCTTATAGTTCATAGTCAGGAGTTTCGTTCGAAATTACCCCTTGAAGTCACGCAATTATGATTAAGGCCTATAGCCCGACAAGGTACCGAAACAAGTTGTATTCATGTAAACATGATTGAGACCGCGAGGCCCTACAAAATGCTCGATATGAGAGATCTCAAAGAGAAAACTCAAATAATCCTGTCTTCTGAGACTTTAATCACCAAAGACCTATTTATTATAGTGAGTTGGAATGCTTAGGTCCAGCTGTACTCACTTGGGTCATTCTCACAGGGTGATTACTTTTTACCACTATGACAGGCCCGCTAAAGGTACACAAATCTCAAACATAGAAAAAGCTTCGAGGGTCTGGATTTTTGATTGTCTGTGCAGACAAGAGCATACTCTCCTACCTCATAGATTTTTCTTAAAACACAAAAGACAGATTTGTTCATTAGCCAGATAGCAATTTAAGCACCTAAAAAATGAATTTAAAGAATACACAATATTCACTTGAATCTCCTCAGGCAACCTACAAAAAAAATGAATCAGTAGTCATATTGTTTTTGTGTGACAGTGGTGTTCTTCGACAAGCATTCTGCAAAAACTGGTTAGAGTGCCAAAATCTCTCAAGAAGATAGAAAACAAGCCAGGGTTAGCATTAGTACCATTAAATTTTAGTAAGAAAAACCCTAAAATGCAGTCTATTTTAATATCAAAAACCAAAATACAGTACGAGTATTATCATCGAGGGTTTATCGTTTGGGCCTCTATGAAAACTAGTATGAGTTTTTGCAGTAACTATACAGAAAAAATCCAAAAAATAAATCTAAAAAATAGAAGTAAGTTAATTTGTGAGGCCAAAAGATGTAGTCTTCGCACCCCACGGTAGGCACCAAAAATGTGTGTGTGAAAAGTGGATAAAGTATCTGCAAGCTGTAATACACAACACTTCAATTAAGTCATTGCATGCATGGTTAGAACGATATAATCATAAATATAAAAACCATAACAAATCGACCTATTGCCTTCTAAAAGATGCGAGTATAGACTTTCTATCAGATTTGTCTAAGCAATACCAGTGACTAGACTACACCAAGATGAAGGATTTAATCTATATGAGCCCAAGAATAAGCTAAATGTATGCAAGATTAAGCTAGTTGGATGAATATGAAGCTAGATGAATGAATAATAAACTATATGAATGAATAATAAGCTATACAAATTCAAGCAATCATAATTAAACTAAATATGCAAAAATTTAAACTAAGATGCAATAATATCAAAGCACAATATCTTCAATGACTCTAGAGAAAAAACTACACAATAACAATAAATCTCCAGGGTGTTTTGAATGAGAGATGAAGGCTGAATTTATAGAGACTCAAAAGAGAGACCAACGGTCAAGATCGATTAACAATGAGCGGTTGAGATTCCTCAAGAAAAAAACACAATTTAGGATAATTGAAATAATTGAGAGATCAAATTAAGTTAACCTTGAGATAGATTCCAATTATAACTTTGATTGAATGCATTCGGATTATAAGTCCGAGTTTGCATTGGAGATAAATTTAGTTGATTCCATGCACTTGAGAGAAAATTAGGTGATTCCATGCACTTTTCTTTAATTTGCTCAAGATTTTTATTTAGGAAAATCTTTTTTAATGCATCTGAACCTCTTTCCTCAAGAAAAGATTTAAGTTTTAATTTTAGAGAAAATGATTAATTTAATTTAATTGCTTTACTGATTTCTCAAGTTATCTCAATTTTAGAAAAAGAAATATCTTAAGTTTGATTTCTTCTATCAATTTAATTATTTTCTTTTGTTTTGAATTTAACTCTAACTTTTGTAGATTAATTCTTGTTTTTGTGATAAATCTCTCTTTGTAAATTAATTAATTTTTTTGTAATTAATTCCTTTTTTTATGATTAAATGACAAATTTATTTATTAATTAAATAAGCTAGGATATTTAATTAAATAAATAGGATAATTGATCAAAATGATTTAATTGGAATGATTTAATTAATTAAATAAATATTTAATTACTATTGAGTGATTAACTTGCCATGCAACATTAATGATTGAGAATTAATTAATTAGGTGCTCAAGTTTGATTTAATTGTCTTTGGTTAGGACCTTGGTGATGTTGTCGAGATTAGGGGCCCATGGTTTAGATGATCATTTTTAGGGTATTGTAGTAAGCAATAGCATGCACAACTTATTTCCAATACACATTAGCGAAGCTAGCATATTTCGTCATAGTTCTATCCATTTCAATAATAGTTCTAATCTTTCTTTCAACAACATCATTCTGCTGAGGAGTTCTTAGGGCAGAAATGTCTCCTAATACCACATTTCTCATAGAATTTGTCCAATTTATTTGAAGTAAATTATCCACCTCTATCAAATATCAAACACTTGATTCTACCATAAACTTGATTTTCTACTAGTGACTTCAAAACTTTAAATCTTTCAAAAACTTCATATTTTTGTCTAAAAAATGTAACCCATGTCCTAGAATAATTGTCAATGAGTAACATAAAATACCTTTCATCATTAATCCCACTCATCTTTTTAGGGCCACACAAGTATGTATGAATTATCTCCAATGGACAGGACACAAAATACTCCTTGTTCCTGAAACTTCCCCTTGTTTGATTCCCCCACTGACATCCCATGCACAGAGCGTCAATAGGCTTGATAATTCTTAGTAAATCTCTTACTTCCTTAAAGTTACTGATCTTTATCATGTTATTAATGTCAACATGTCACATCATCTTATGCCATAACCAACATTCATTTCCTTCACTCAAATAACATCTATTTCTACTTATGTCCTTTATATAATAAACATTTTCACTTGTCTTGATTCCTTTTGCTACCAACTTTCTATTTCTACCTTTTTAAACATAAATCTAGTCTCCATGAACACAACTTCATAACCCGCATTGCATATCTAACTAACACTCAACAAACTATTTCTCAAACCTTCTACATAATAAACACCATCAATTTTATGCTTACTATCAATTGAGATACCTCTTATTCCACATATCGGTTTAGCTTCCTCTCCTGCGAATTTCAATGACCAACCATCATACTTCTTCAGAGTGATTTAATCTTGTCTTTATCTCTAGTATTGTGATTAGAACATCTAGAATCAATGATCCATGATCTTGGTTGAACTTTAGCATGTAGTTTAAATTTAGCCAG
This sequence comes from Cryptomeria japonica, assembly GCF_030272615.1. Taxonomy (NCBI): domain Eukaryota; kingdom Viridiplantae; phylum Streptophyta; class Pinopsida; order Cupressales; family Cupressaceae; genus Cryptomeria; species Cryptomeria japonica. Next base: position 632,548,057 of record NC_081407.1, read on the forward strand.
AAATAAGGATTCTCCATTCGAGTCTTTAGCATCTTCTTCTTCAAATGAATGTGCCTCCATAGAGAAAAAAATCTTTTTCCATTGTATCTATATCATCTATTCTTTTCTTAAATCATTTCTTCTATATCTAGTTTTCTTTTCATCATCATCATACTTTATGTAATATTCTTTATATATAAATTTAGAAACATAATGATCAAGTCTTCCACAATTAAAGTATTTAAAGGGCAACTTACATTTTTACTTTCTAGTTCCTCTCTTCAGTCTTCTTACAAAGTTTTCTTAATCTCATCTAGGTTATGATTTTTTTTCTGGTTCATCTCTTGATATCCTTGAAATGTTAAATGCAAATTCTCTTTGATAGGATTTTATATCTTCCATCTCTCCAATTTCATAGGTAGATAATGTTTTGATAAGATTCACTCGTGTAGTTGTTTAGATCATGACATTCTTTAATATCACACCTAGATTTAATTTGTAGGGTTCTTCCAATGTAAACAAGATCTTTTTGATGACATCAATTTCTTCTAGCACTCCACCAATAGATCAAATAGCCTCGGCTATACCATTTAATCTATGTATGTTATCAACACTTTCATCATCAACCATTCTAAAACCTTCAAACTTCTTCTTCATGTTTTATAAGTCTTGCTTCCCGAGTCTATCACCTTCATATGTATAACACAACTTGTTCTAGATTCTCTCAACTTCTTGCATTAACCTTTAATCTTTCTAAATACTTCATCACTAAGATAGCTAATAAGAATTGTTCTAGATATTTTGCATTTGTTTCCTTAGTCTTATTTATTTCGAATTAGATGGTTCATTTAGAGGGCATTGATAACTTGACTAAATAATCCGGGCCTAGATTCCATTCTACAATGCTTCCAAGTAAGACTATTCTTTCCTTCCAATAATTAAAGTTTTTTCCATCAAACATTGGTGCTTTAACATGAAGGTCTTGCACCATCTCTAGATCTACCTCAAGTGGTTAAGCTTTCTAAAGAGGAACTTTTCTCTGATGCCCATTGTTGACACCTAACAAGACTAAAAGGGGGGGTGAATTAGTCTAAAAATTCAAAACCAATTATTAATCAACAATATTAACTTTCTTAGTAGTAACACATTAATAATTAGCACATAAGCATCAATCATCAACATATGAACAAAAGAACACCCAAATTACATGGAAAACCCAAATATGGAAAAACCATGGTGAGAATATAACACACAATATGAATAACAATGTTTACAACATTTTAGGCATACACCCAAGGATAACCAACACTTGAAGGACTTGGAGAACTAAGGCACACAACCTTAAGCAAGATACAAAGAGGACTTGCACAACTAAAGAACATGTCTCTAGGACAAGATGCAGACTACTACTGAAAGACTCACTGTCAATCTACAATGAATGAAATAGCTAAATTGAAATTGAGAAGGATTCTTGTGATCGGGATGTTGCCCTTGAACAAATAAATCAAGCAACCAAAATAATGGTAAACATCTATGATATTCTTCACTATCATAACACATTGTCTTGCAGAATATATCAGCTTCAAAGCTCTTCTCAAACTGACTTTCACATCACCATAATCTCAAATTTTCTTACAAATCATTTGAATAAACTTATCACACAATTCACTTCTCATCAACACATAATTCATCCATTCACAAATCTTAAATATGAGATACAATATTGAGAACCTAATTAAGGATTGACAAAAATAGAATAAATAGTATTATAGAAAATAAACTAGTTAGACCTAAAATACTTAGATCGGTCCACTCTGGTAGTAAGAGGGAACCAAAAAATATCACAATACACCCTTCCATAATTGATCCAACAATCCACACATGCTAGCACATACTCCAAAGGGGGTTACAAAATGTAACGTGAAGGCATAATCAACCAGTCGACCACATAACCACTTTCGATGCAAAATACTCCTTGTGGATCTCCACATGCCAAGGAGAGACCCAAGTAAACATCTCAACACATCTTCCAATACATATCTGGACTAAATAATATGATCCATTAAAATGCAAGACAATTTGCAACATATGCCGAGGGTACCAAAACCATTTCAAATCACCCTGAATATAGGATGACATGACCAACATCCATCCAAATGACCAAGTTTGACAAAAAAATATCCAAACCAACATCCATCTGAATAACTAGGTTTGACATCAATGGCAACTATACAAGCTCATGCTATTAATAAACTCCAACAATCCCCAATAGACTCACTATCAAACTAGTTACAGAATCACCTTTCTAGGATTGAGCTTAATAGAACATATAGATTAATATTATTTAGAATATTTATCTTTTTTTCTCACCTCATATCATTGAAGCATGTGTCCTCATCATTAGAGACATCTATTGTACGCATACTTTCCACTTACACAATAGTCAAGTGAGCTCACAATAGTTACATCTTTCAAAGGGTAGGCAAAGTTTCACTCCTACCTTATCACCTCCTCATTCTTGCATATATATGCAAATTTGATCATTTTAATTATATATTATGTATTTTATATTGATAAAAATATTGTTGTGAGGGCTTCATTATTTCATTTATGGAGAGTTATCAACTTGCAATTTTAGATCTTGGCTAATTCCAATATGGTATTAGAAACATGATTGCATGCATTCCTCCCCAAATCAAGGTGAATTCCACACATAGCCCTAATAGTGGAACATTATGGAGCCAAAAGAAGCAGTTCCATTATTTTTGGGGGGCTTAGGAAATGAAGATCTACCTTTTACTTCATCGATTTTGGTAATTGTGATATTTTTGTAGTTTTTTAATTCCTATACTTTGTTGTATTATACAAATTAATATGGTTACCATATATATCCATACAATAATTTTATTAATTTGCAAAAAAAAGAATATTTTTTTATTAGAGGGTCAAAATCAATCTCTATTCATCTATCATTTTAATAAAATTATTATGTTTTTGCAAAATATTATGGTCTATTCTACCTATTGTGCAAGTGTTCGACCCATTTTGTAGGCTTTTTATTTTTTGTTATTTTGTGAAGGGTTTAATGTGGGCATAGAGATTCTCATTAATATTTTTGTGTGGTGTTTTTTTGTTTTGTTTTTTGAATATTTGAAATTGTGGTCTACTATAACATGAGATTAGGATTTCAATTAATATGCAATTACTCATTATAAAATAAATCTAGACATGAAAAAAAATATACCATCATGTTTAGGGTAAATTGGATGTGGACTTTAATTATAAGCAAGATTTTGAAGGTTAAATTCTAGCTTTTTAATATTTATGCTCCGTCAGGAATTCAAGGGAAGAGTAAGTTATGGGGTGAATTAAAGAGGATTTCTTCTCCCTTAAGACATGGTTCCTTTATTATCTTTGGGGGTGATTTTAATGCTATCACTAATTTAGATGAGAAAAGAGGAGGTGTTTTCCCTAATAAAAAGATTATGGATGACTTTGGGGATTTCATTTTTGATATGAGCCTTTTTGATTGTAAGTCTAAGAATGGGGTTTTCACATGGACAAACATGAGAAGGGATTTTTCTCAGATTGCTGAGAGATTAGATCGGTTTTTGTTATCTGAGAATTGGATTGATTCAGATTTTGAATTCTTTTCCTCTATTCTACCTATCTTGGGTTCTAATCATTTTCCAATTTCCCTATCAGTTATTGCGGATAGGGCTTCTTTTAAGTCTCCATTTAAATTTGAGTCCATGTGGTTTAGGGATTCTTCCTTTTTGCCTCTACTTATGAAATGGTGGAATTCTGCACCTTTCTGTTTTGGGTCTTGTATATTTCAGATTTCTAAGAAGTTAAGTTATTTGAAATTGAATATTAGGGAATGGAATATCTCACATTTTAAGAACATTTTTCAGGAGAAACAAAGGATTCAAGATATGATTGAGTGTCTTAATACTCATGTGCTTCAACATGGTATGGTGCCACAAGTTTTTGATGAATTGAAGTCACTAAACTTACAGCTTGAGGAGGTGTTAGCTAGAGAGGAAATCTATTGGAGACAAAAATCTAGAGAGTTATGGCTTTCAGATGGTGATAAGCACACAAAATTTTTTCATTCTTCAACTAAGATTAAAAGATATAAGAATAGGATATCTTGTATTCAGTGTCAGAATGGGAATTTATTGACAGAGCCAGAGGATATTGCTTCAAAGGCAGTTAGGTTTTTTAAGTCATTATTATCTTCGGAAAATGGAAATCTCAGCAATGATATTATATCTAATATTCCTCCTTTAGTATCTTTGGAAGACAATAAGATGTTGATGTCTCCCTTTTCCTTAGAAGAAGTTAAGAGTGTTGTCTTTGCCATGAATCCGAATAAAGCTTTGGGACTAGATGGTTTTATTCCTTTATTTTTTCAGAAATGTTGGGATTTTCTGGGAAATGATGTTTTATTGGCTCTCGAGGAAGCTAGGAGAAATAGGTGTGTTTTAAAAGAACTTAATACTACAATGATTGCAATTATTCCTAAAAAAGAGGATACTAAGACTTTTTCTGACTTCCGCTATGTAACACTTTGTATAAGATATTTATGAAGGCAATTTCCCTTAGGTTGGCAAAAATTCTACCTAGGATCATTTCATTGAAGCAAGGTGGTTTTGTTCCTAGAAGGGAGACGACAGAGGGTGAAATTGTAGCACATGAGGTGCTTCATTCTATTTCCACCCAAAGAACCCCGACCATGATACTTAAACTAGACATGATGAAGGCTTATGATAGAGTAGAGTGGGGGGCTTTATGTGATGTTCTTGAGAAGTTAGGCTTTTCTAAAGCTTGGGTCAAATGGATTCGTACATGTATTTCTTTTGCAATATTCTCAGTTTTAATTAATGGTTCTCCTTGTGGTTTTTTCACTTCCACCAGGGGTTTGAGACAGGGAGATCCCCTTTCTCCCTTTTTGTTTATTCTCCTAGCTGAAACCTTTAGTTGGGCTATTAGGGCTGCTAAAGTGGGGGGGCTTTGGAAAGGTATAAGGATTCATAATATTCCCCAAAGTATTTCTCATTTTCTCTTTGCAGATGATACTCTATTATTTGGACATGCTTCGTTAGTTGAGGCAAAAGTGATTAAAGGAATAATACAAAATTATGCATCATTTTCTGGTCAGAAAGTGAATAGTGATAAATCAAAGATTTTCTTCCTTAAGACATCACAACTGGTTCAACATAGGTTGCAATCCTTTTGGGGATTTGAGACTGGAAATCTTCCATGTACTTACCTTGGGATTCCTTTCTTTATTAAACAGGATAAGATTGGTTTTTGTGATAAGATTATTTCAGTCATTTCTAAAAGAATTCTCTCATGGAACCATAGATGGTTAACTTTGGCAGGTAAAATTGTTCTCATCAAGTTTGTTTTGAATGTTGTTCCCATATATCTCATGTCTATTTTGAAGTCTCCAAAAGAAATTATTGTTAGTTTATAGGATACCCTTAGAGATTTTATTTGGAACAATAATAAAGATGGCAAGAAAAAATTCCCTTTAGTTGTGTGGGATAAGGTATGTTTGCCTAAGGAACTTGGGGGAACAGGAATCCAGAGTCTAGAGAATCAGAATTTAGCCTTAGGTGCTAAGTTGGTTTGGAATTTATATGACAAGCCTAGCTCCTTATGGGCACAGATTATGTTTGCCAAATATTTAAATAATGGACCAAGAGAGTACATTTTTAAAGTCTCAAATTTGCCTTAGGGTTCTGCCATTTGGAATTTCTTTTGTAAATGTAGATCAGTTATTTTGCCTCATCTCTCATGGATTGTTCACAATGGTAGAAAGGTTAGATTTTGGGATGAAGTATGGAATGGATACACACCTTTGGTGAATATTAGGGATTGGTCTCCTCTAATCACTATTCTTTCCTCCCTTTGGGGTGTTTTTGTAGTAGATTATTTTAAACTTGTGACTAGTGGACCCCTTAAGCTAGCTAGATGGAAGTCGATTGATTTCTTAGATGTTGATCAAAGTATGAAATTAGATTTTGAGAAGATTTTTGGGGATAGAATTGTATTTCTTTCTGATTTTGAGGATGAACTTATTTGGACAAAGAATATTTCTGGTAAGTACACTGTTAAAGATGGTTACAACTCTCTTATGGTTGATAAAGATTTATCATCCCGGCCTTATAAGTTGTTTTGGCATTCGGCTTGTCTTCCTAAAGCTGGAGCTTTTGCTTGGTTGGCAGTTCAAGATAGAGTCCTTACAGGTATGAGACTTGATAGGCTTGGTATTTATTGTTGTTTTCCCTTGTGTCCTTTGTAACAAAAATTTGGAATCTTCTTCACACTTGTTCCTACATTGTGATTATGCTTAAGAATGTTGGTAGTGGTTGTTTGAGAAGTTAAATATATCCTTTGTTATTGGCAGGGATCTCATTTCCCATTTTAGATCTTGGCCCTTTATGTTTGCCTCATCTTTTTATGCATACTTTTGGATCATATCTCCATCTATTGTGACTTGGAATATTTGGCTAGAGCGAAACAATAGGATATTTAAAAAAAACAAGTTCTCTTATGTCTGAGGTTCTATTAAAAATTGAGTCTTCAATCTCTGAGGTTGCTTTGTCATTTATTTATAAGAATTTGGACAATCTTACTTCTTTTTCGCATTGGGATAGTAGAGTTACTAGAGCTTGGAATATGTTGTCGGTTTTACCCTCTCATGGTTCAATTTTAAAGAAGAATGATGCAATAGGTAAGAGATGCTCTGCTAGATGGAAACCTCCTCCGTAGGGGCACTTTAAACTGAATTTTGGTGGGGCCTCTCATGGTAACCTTGTGCTAGCTAGGGTAGGCATGGTAATTTATGATCACAATGCAAATTTTATTTGAGCTAAGTGTCATGCTATTGGTTTTACAACTAACAATTATGCGGAATTTCATACTTTGTCTTTTGGATTGGATATGGCAATCTATTTGGGAATTAAGGACTTAATAATTGAAGGTGATTCTATGGTGATTATTCAATGTGTTATGAAAAAGAAATCAAATTGTTGGAATTTGGAGTATATACTTGATCTAATTTTACAAAAATTAAAATTGTTTGAATCTTTCTTGTTATCCCATTGTTACAGAGAAGTTAATAAGATTGCAGATTATTTGGCAAATTTAGCCATTGATAGAAATGCTAATCAGCGAGAGGTGGGTTTTGAGGAAATTCCTTCTAGGGTATGGGAAGGTTTGTAGCAATAGTTATGTGATTTTGTTGAGTAATGTTGATGTAAAATTTTATGATGATAATTATTCCCGCTTTGCCCTTTCATTTCAAGTATTCATGTTCATTGTCTGGAGGAGTGTTCGAGCTCATGGTATTTGATACAATAGTGTTTTTCCAAAGGTTTTTTGATACTTTCTTTTTTGGCAGGAAGGTTTTTGTCTCATGGGATTTGGCACAGGGCTTTGGAAAATTCTATCTTCTTCCATTGAAAGAAACTGTGGAGTCTACATTTGAAAATTATATGGGCTCTATGTAAAACTGATATTATATGTGTTGTGACCGCATTTTGTATGTGGTTTTGCACGGGTTGTATAAACTGATCTGCTAGATACTATAGATTTATTTTATGAGCTGTGATGAGAGGTTTTCTTCCCAAGGTTCTTTCCTCTGGTATGCTCTTTGAATCCTATGTAAAAAAGTATATAAAAAAAAATTTATAAAAAAATTTAGTGGAATAATCCACTTTTATTGAAAAAAAAATAAAAAATTCAATGGTTGCAAGAGTGCCATGATGAACTTCTCTGAGAACCTCCTCTATCATCAATTGTTATCACACTTATATATATATTATTACTATTATTTATTATATTGATTTCAAATAAAATACACTATGAAATAAATTAAGTTTTTTCTTTTAAGAAAGATTGACCTATGTTCTCTTCTCCAACTCATGATGGTTGTACTTGTGGTTTTTCTCTATTGCCTTCACTTTTTCCTAGACCCGATTGGCTCATCTTTTTAAGGTTTCATGTGATGTTTATCATATTTAGATGTGTTTAGGGGTTTCTCACGAGTCTTTCCAAGAGGACCTAAATACTTGAATTATTGAAAATAGTGCAATGATGAGGCAGAAAAACATGTGAAGATGATATGGGTCCACCAATATTAGTTTATTCGGTATGAGCATCAATATCATATAGTAGTGAAAATTGAGAAGTATCTATAATTAAATGCAAGTTAAGGAGCATATAATATGGAGGAGTTGATTTGTTACATCTACAACAATGATTGGATGTGATATTGCAGATGGAATAATTAGGCCTTGCATTTTATCACATTTCCTCAAGTCTATCTTGAGGCATTCCCTTACCTACTCCTTAGAAATCTCTTAGAAAGTCAAAATAGTTGATATGACGACCTAAACAAGTTTTGCATATAGTTTATAGATGAAATATAGAGGGACATAAAGATTTTTAAAATTGTGACAGAGTCTTGCTACCTCTTAGATTCTCATCATTCCCAAAATTACTTGTATTTTATTTTGAGGATTCTAACATGAGAAACAATTCCCTCTAAGGTGGGTGTCATTGTAAATAGATAATGGTGTTGATGATACATATTTATAATATTATTCAATTAAGTAATTTTTCTATGAATTTTTTACTCAATTGAAAAAGAGTATGGTGAGGGTTTGTGTTTTGAACTTCCTCTACCATTTAAACCTATTCATAATTTAAGAAATTTAAATTCTTATTTTTTAAATAATTCCAAAAATTAATGAATGAAACCTAAATCATGCAAAAAGAAAATTAAAAAAAATATTGTTAAAATTAGAACATGTAAAATGATAAAAAAAAACTTGAAGAAAACTTACTTGCCTCTAGGTTATGGTCAATTTAAGGTAATTAGCCGAATCTCCAAAATGGATATTAGTTCTCCCTACTTCAATATTTTTTTTGCATTTCTCTTCTCATATATCACATGTTGTTTTGGTAAAGCCAATCAGTTTTTTATTTCATAACCTTTGTAAATCAGATATCCATTTCTTAGAAATAAGTATTCATTGTGTAAAGTATTGGTGACTTGTATAATGCATATCCATTTCTAGGAAGCACATATCCATATTTTAAGAAATAGATGTCTATTTATAAGAGATAGATATCTATTTTTCTTTGGTTTCTACAAGAGAAAAAAACACTTATCACCTAATGCAATAAAAAATTCTTGAACTTTATTTTAGTAAAATTGTAATTTTTGTCTCTACTATCATTGTTTGTCCCATCATGATCCCACAATCACTCAAATGTGTATACATAGATAAACCAAGGAACAAGCTCTAAGGTGTGCTAAAATGATGGGATAATCTAGGGTGGGAGGGATAATAGATAAATCACAAATTATACCCAAACCCCAATTAAAAGAGATAAGGATATGAGAATCAAAACCAATAAAATTTACTTGTACTGTAGGCTAATCCAATAGCATGCATGCACTTATGCATAATTAACGTAGACTAATTTAATGTAATAGTCTAGGGAATATTTTTTTTAAAATATTTATAACAAAGTAAATGTAAAAATTAAATAAAGTGTAAATATTCTCATTTCTATGTGTAAAAGATCAACATGATCTCTAAGCATAGCTCTAAAAATACAAATAGCTTGGCATCAAAGAAGGATCATAATAGTTTATAAGTAACTTTGGGATAAGAATATTTACGTAATCCTTTTGTAGGGTTTATTTTGGAAACTAGGGTTAAGTTTGAGAAATAGTGTTGAATCCACACTCATAGAGTTAACCTTCACTTCTAAATATTTGAACCTAACAAATTTTAAAATTTGTATGTATATATTTTTACTTAATTTGATTGTACTTCTTCCTTTACAAGTATATGAAGAATAGAAATATTTAAGAGTATCTTTGGAGGATTTTCATTAGTGTTGGAAGAGGGCATGTTTTCCTAGGTCAGCCCCCCAAAAATTGAGGAAACAATTGATGAAAGTCCTTAAGTCATGCCAATATTATCTAAATGATTCTACATATATAGATACTTTCGATTGCACTAGTTGAGGTGTTGAATAGAAAAATATACCCTCAAATGCATGATGGAGAGAAAATGAAATAGGGTGTGAAAATGCATGCATTGAATACCATCATATAAAAGAGAATAGGAACAAATCATGTAAATTTATATTTAATTAGCCCTTGGAGGGAAAGGAATTCATAGGCATCATTGAAAATTTGAATTTCAAAATTAAAATTTGAATGTGTTGAGTCCATGATTGTAAATATCCCAAGACATAAATGAGTAAAATCACGATTGGTGATAGCATATAGAAACTCGTGTATGTGTAGGTATAATAAATTTAAAGAAATAAAATGTATTGAGATAATGTATATTTAAATAAAGTGAGAGATAATTATATGATAAGACACATAAAAATTAAATAAGTAAGATAGTCATTGGACATGCAGTGTAATGGTTAAAGAACTTTTCTGGTGAAGCAACCACCGTGCCTTTGTTGGGCCATCGCTGGTCATGTTACAAAGTTTACTAGAAATAAAAAGAAAAGAAAAGAAAGTGAGATATGATAATTAACAACACTTTACACAAAATTATATTATTTATCAAAATATCAATATATAAACACCCTTCTTACAATAACATTAAAATTAGATAAAATATTATGTATTACTAGATATTTTTGAAGAAATGGTCATGAATGTGATTTTATGATTGAAAAGTGCTAGTGCTAATGAGCTACTTCAACATAGACCATCTCTGTTTGTGGCAAATACCAACATATTAATTTTCAGATGTTAAGCACTTGTTTCTCTTTGGTCATAAAAGATTATAATATTTATCTCCTTAATATGAAATGATAAAATATAGCTTACAGGTTTGGATCTGGTTCAATTAAGATCCAATCTAGAACTACCTGTTTTGTGCTATCTAAATATATATAAAATTTAGAACCAAATTTGAAATTTGAAACTAACAATACAAACCCGATAAAATTTGGTTGATGGATGTAAATTTTCAGTGCCCATTATTTCATAGTTTATCGTACAGATACATTTCGTTTTGTCAAATAGTTAACAAATATCTACAATCTCAAAATTTATTAGCCGTACACGTCTACAGCCCCTCCTTAGTCCTTGCACCAACCTGCAGAAAAAAAAGGTTTCCGTGTACATTCACCAACCAAAAAGCTTATCCTTACTCACTCTCACTTTCTTACCAATAAATCTCTGAAGGTCTACGTTGATATGTCATTTCTTCTGCAAAAAGTTGTTGTCTACTTTTCTATCTACCAGTTTAGTTTAAATTTTTTCTTCTTTTTGGTATGTTGTGGGTTATTAATTAATAGTAGTACGTACCTTGATGAACTGTAACACGTAGAATCAGAATGTTATTGTCTCCTAGGTTTTCATTCAGAAAAGCTCCTAACAATGGAAGAGGCAATGACTCGTCTACTTGCACCGGAACCAGAACAATATTGACGTACATGGTATGTTGGCATAAATGAAAGAAATTGATATTATAAAGAAATGCATTTTTAAATTCATTAGCTCTGTAACTGGAAGAGAGTATCATTTGACTTTTGAAATCATCTCCAAGAGAGAATAATCTAAGTTAAGCGATTATGACTGAATATTTAAATGTCTAGAATATCACGTTCAAAGGCCAACAGGATAACTTTACATCTCAATTTGCTCGTACACATCTAAAAAATCTAGAGAGATTTTGGGAACAACAACAATATCGTCAATATAAATCATTTAATTAAATTCATTTTTTTTTTCATTTTTTAAATATAAAATTCAAAAAATTAATAACAAAGGTATAATCAAAATAGTTGATAAATATGAAAATATATATTTCTAAGTCAAATATTGTACATGTATGATATTTTTAAGAGTCACTATTCTAGCAAATGGTTAAAATAACTACAAAAATTTATATCATTATTTACAATTTAATTATTAGAGTTTTTCAAGAATTTAATGGTTATAGTTTAAAAGATTTTTTAATGATTTTATAAGAAAGAAATAACTTAAGTATATAGTCTAACCGCTATGCGGAAGCTATCGCACATTGGGTTAGACATGGCTAAAAAAGAAGGCTTTATAGAAGTTTGGTTGGAGTCTGACTGGCTAAACACTGTCAACTGTCTGAGTGGACGCACGGATCATAGTTGGATGACAACTAATCTGATCAAGGATTGTCGCGATATAATAAATGAGCTAGCGGATTTCAAAATCTCTCATGTATACCGGGAAGGCAATAAAGCGACCGATCTACTGGCCAATCTGGCGGTGGGATACGTGGTGACCAAATGGTGGAGTAGGAGGGATTCTTTCTCCAAAAACTTGTGCAAGCTAGCTCGTGATGATTAGGCCCACCTACGTTAATCAATGATATTTCATCATGATTTGATAGAGTTGATGGGGAAACGGTCTTTTTTGTTTTCCCTAACCAAAGATCTAGAAACTTCCCCGGTGCTTGGATTTTCTGTCTTATTGTGTGGCCCATCTTTTTCTACTATTTGGAGACTTTTGTGGTGTGGCCCATTTCCTGCGACTGTTTGGAGCCTTTTCTGGTGCGGCCCATTTTCTGCTATTCAACGACTAGGAGCATAATGGGTGGGGACAAGAACAAGCAAGAACTATCTACTTGCGAGAAATGAAAGAAAAAAAAGGATGTGTGGCAGGAATTCGTTGATGGGGGAATCGTCCCCTTCCTGGATTGACTTCATGGCCCTTGTCCTCTGCTCATGGAGGCCTTTGTCAACGGGTGAAAAAAAGGGAGCCTGAGGGCTTATGGAGCCGAGTATTAGATTGATGAAACCTTGGTGGTGACAGTCACTAGTCTGGTGACAACTGGCAGAAGATTTTATAGGGATAGGAAAACTGGGGAGAAGGACTTGATGAGTTTCTTTGACAAAGACAAGGAGCGCTCTAGAGTCACCAAGATGGCTGATGGCGGCTACAACAGGAAAGATATTATGGCTCCTTGGGCTGACATGGCTGAGTTCATAATGATGTACATTATGCTCGATGATAGATATGCTAACATCTTTTCCTATCATTTTACCATTTTGAATCATTTTAGGCATGATAAAATCATTTATGTTCCTTTCTATCTAGCCTCCTCTTTAGAAGATAGCCTAGAAAAACATTTGGAAAATCCAACAATCCTGTTCTCCACGAAGGTCTTATTGTGCTCATCATGGAGTATGCTAAGTCCCTTGAAGTTGTGTACTCTCTAACTGAGACTGGCCATTAAACTAATATCTAGGATGTCTCTGACTCGGATATGGAATTGGAGGATAGTGGGGGTGTCATTCCTCTTGATGACCCTGATTATAAACTTGCGGAAGAAGGGGAGATGATGGTCAGCCCTGGGATGTTTAGCAGTAAGAATCCTCCTAGATGGGCAGCACGCAAATACAAAACCACCAACAAACCGATTTCTAAGGCCGAGCCCCTCTCTAAAAAGAAGAAGTTGGCAGCTAAGGATTATAGTCCGAAGAATTTAAATCAAGAAATAAAATTGGACATCCCCATCAACGTCCTGAAAGAAAAATAGGGGACCATGGCCAAAGAAGAGAACAGTGGGACTCGGAGGACTGGTAATCTAATGAACTTGGTTATGGAAGCTACTAGAAGTCAAGAGTGATGTTGGAAGTGGGTGGAGCGAGAAATTGATACCCTCAAAGTGGGGGTTAAATAGATTATTGAAATATTCACTGCTTCCCCTGAGCCCAACAAATCTAAGAAACTCATGATTATGACCCAAAAGCTCCCCTAGGACATTGAGGTGATGAAATGCAATTATGAACACATAATTGAAAAATTGGAACAGTCTATGGTGGAGATAAAGAAAAACCTCAAGAACCTGGTTGACATAATCAAAGAAGCCATGAACAACAATATAAAGGGGCTTGAAAAGATCAATGTCATGGTTTCTAATTATAGATCCCATCACAGTGAACCTGTGAAATATCTTGCAAGGGAAGATATGGCTATTGGAGACAACAAAACTACTGGTCCTAGTTCCAGGACTAGAAGTAGGAGCAACAACAAGGGTACCTCGAGATTCATTATGGAGGAGCTAGAGGAAATCAACAAGATTTCCATCCAGAAGAACAAGGATCTGGTGCACTATCTTAATTGAGGGTTTTTCTTTTATTTTGTCTTGCTTGTCTGGGTCTCTTTTGCTTTCATGACTATTCAGGGGTGCTCCCTTGTTTTGATGTTGGTTCATGTCTGTTTGGTTGATGGCCGGCTTATGTAAAACTTTTGGTTTCGAGTCCTTGTAAAACCTATTTATCTTTATCAAAAACTTAAATATATATTTTTTTATTAATATTGATTATGATTTCTATTTTACTCAACAATGACATAATAAGTGTTAATCATACAAAAAAAACTATAAACTTGTTTTTAATTTCTATATGTTTTGAAAAATAATATAACCTTTTAAGATGCATTATATAACAAGTGCCACATATGGGGAGTACTTAGTAGTATGTTAAAAGAAGTATTTTTTGGTATAGTTGATAAATTCAATAATAAATGAAGCACTTGTTGACAAATAAAAAATAAATAGATAGTTTTTTATTAGGTACAATAGGTTTTGAGGGGATCTGAAGCTTCTTATAGGAAAATTTTGTGGGGATCTCGAACCCACAAATATAACACTGCTCCAACTATATAGATAGTTTATATAGAAAAAAATGTAGATATATAGTTTATTTTTAAAAAATGGAAGTATTTTTTTTATATAGTTGATAAATTCAACAATGAATGAAACACTTCTTGACCAAAAAGGAATAGATAGATAGTTTATTTTGAAAAATATATAAATAAGGAATAAAGATAAAATATTTTTATAAATAGTAAAGTAATCTTTTAGAATATTAATTATAAATTTCCTACAAAATAAATAGCAAAAATATGTCATTTTTTACTACAAAGTCAATAATGAAAAAATAAATTAATTTACTAGCATACCTATATTTTAAGAAATCTAAGTAAAGTACGCCAAGAGATATCAAATTTATAAATATTTAGCATTCATAAATATTAGTAAAGAGTTGATCGTAATAAAATTGATGTGAAATCATTTAATAACTCACTTAGACTACTTGAAAGAAAATTCAAAATATAAATATTTAACGTTTGATTTACAATGATCTACTGATAAATAAATATTAGGTTTAATATATATGATATTTATTGAAACATAACCCTAATCATATATCTAATTCTAATTCTAACCTTAACCTTCACCTTTATCTAATATTAAATCTAACCCCAATTGAATCTAGACACTAACCCTATTTAAACGCTAACCATATATTAATCCCAACTCAAATATTTTTTTAATAACCATAATTTTACCTTACCTCTAATTGAGCATTAGCCCCAACTCTTACCAATCCTTAATCTAACATGAACCCTAAACCTAAGCTTACCAACCTAATATTAATCCTAATAATATTCAAACCACAATCATAATTAAACTTTAATCCTAACCAAGTATTTTAACCCTAACCCTAAGTTAAAGATTTCTCTTAAAACCCTAATTGAAGTTCTTATTTCTAATTCTAATTCTTACCTTAACTGTAATTGAGCTATAACATCAACACTTTCTAAACACTAACTAAATCCTAACTTAATTTAATCATAGCCGTAACTCTAACACTAATTAAACCCTAGTCATAACCAAAACCTATTGATAACCTTAATTGAATATTAATCCTAATTTAAATAAATCCTAACTTTAACACTAACCTTAATCTTAGCCCTAACCCATTTAAACCTCGCCCTAATTTAACCATAATCCAAATCCTATCTCTAATTCTTATTCTAACCCTAACTTTAACCCTAGTCCAATATTGAATCTAACTCTAATTTTTCCCTAATTCTAAAATTGTTTAGACCATGGCTTGACATTAATACGAACCCCAATTTAACCCTAATTCTAATTTTAGCTATAGCCCAAATTAAACCCCAACCATAACCCTCATTCATACCTTATTAAAAATAAAATATTTCTCCCTAGTTGAATCCTAATCTAACATTAACCTTAATCCTAATTGAATCCTAACCTTAACCTTAACCTTAATCTAATATTAACCCTAATGCTATTGAAACTGTATTTGTAATATAACCTTAATATTAACCCTAAGTCAAAGATATCTTCTATAATCCTAGTTGATACTTAATCCTATTTATCCCTAGCCTAACCTAGCCTTAAACCTAACACTTAGCCTACTTGTAATGGCTATCCTTATTATTTATTTAATCTTAATTAACTTTAAGGTTAACCCTAGTGCAACCTTAATGCAAAATAGTAACTTTGATACCAAAGTTTATTCTATAAATTTTTAATACTAACCCTAACCTAACCTAATGACGTAAGACATCAATTATAACAAGTTTAACATATGTATGTTTAACCATAGCCCTAATTTAACCCTAACATTAACCTTAACTCTAACTGAACCATCACACCAAACACAAGCCTAAACTTGACCTTGACCCAAGCTTTCTCCTAGAATATTAATCATAACCCTAATAAATTATGACCCTAACCCTAATTAAACCCCTACCCTAGCCACAACCACAACCACAACCACAACCTTGACCTCACGATTTATCCTAGAACCCTAACACTAACACAACACTAAACATAACCTTAATCAGAACCCCTAATTAAACCCTATCTGTAACTTAAACCCTAGCCCTAATTTAACTCAAACACTAATCCTAACCCAACACATACAAGACATTAAAATAATGAGGGTTGCAGTCAGTGTTAGGATTGGGGATATAACATTATGATTAAGATCATAACTAATTTTATTTATCCTAACATTAACACTATCCTAATTTTAATTTATACTCTACGTATATTCTAATTCTAATAGGTTAAATATGACCTTAATATTATAACCCTAACAATAACAAGGTAACCTTAATTAAAATCTAACCTTGATCTTAACTCTAACTTTAATTAACATTAATTTATTTTATTTTAAAGAAAAAACAGTTTAATTTATAAAAAGTTGTTGAAGATAGCCGTCAAACTTAAAATTACAACTTGAATTAAAATTATATTTTATCAAATCATCTAAAAGTAAAGATAATATCTCTTTGAATGTCCCAATTTATTTATAAAGTATAATTTTAAATTTCAACAAAATTAGTTAATAATCTATTTTTCAAGCAATTACAATTAATTGAATGATATAATGAATAACTAAGTAATGTGTAATCAATGAAAATATATTTTCTTTTTAAAGAAAGTGAATTGCCTTTATAGAAAGCTATTTAATCATCAAACATAAAATTTAAAATTGAATTAAAAATATGTTCATTTAGAATATCTAACAAATTAAATATAATATCTTTATGTATGTCCCAATTAAATTAGATAGCATTTTTTTAAGTTCAAAAAACTTAGTTAATAATCTATTTAAAAAAAAAATTATATTAATTGAATAGTAGAATGAGTAACTAACCTATGTGTATAAAATGATTTTCTATTTTCCTTTAAATTTAAAATTGATTAAGGTCTAGTAGAATTTTTAAACTCAAAAAAATCTATTAATAATCTATTTTTTAGATAATCTATTTCTTAGGCAACTACTATTAGTTGAAAAGTATTATTTATAACTAACTAATGAGTACTCAATGAACATTTATTTTATTTTAAAGAAAAAATAGTTTCCTCTATAGAAAGTTAGTAAAGGCAAGCATCAACCATAAAATTTGAAACTGAATTAACTTTTTTTTTTTTAATATCTTAAATTAAAGATAATGTCTCTATGTATGTGCTAATTAAATTAGATAGTAGAATTTTGAAGTTCAAAATATCAATTAACAATCTATTTTTAAAGAAATTCTATTAATTGAATAGTATAATGAATAACTAACTAAATTGTATTCAATGATTTTTTTATTTTCATTTAAAGAAGAAAATGATTTAGAAAGTTATTAAAGATATCCATCAAACATAAAATTTAAATTTAAGTTAAAGATTTTTTTTTTCAAAATATCTAAAATTAAAGATAATATCTCTATGCATGTCCCAGTTAAATTAGATAGCATACTTTTGAAGTTGAGCAAAATCAAAATTTCAAAGGCAATTTCTATTGATTGAATAGTATAATGAATAACTAAGTAATGTGCAGTCAATGAAAATCTATTTTATTTTAAAGAATTTTTTTTTTCTCTAATAATATTTATTAAAGATAGCAATTGAATTAAAGATGTATTTTTTTAAAAAATAAAAAATTAAAGATGACATCTCTATGTCGGTCCCTATTAACTTAAATGGTAATGCTGTAGGTCAACAAAATCAGTTAAAAATTATTTTTAAAGATAATTTATATTAATTGAATAGTAAAATAAATAACTAACTAATATGTTCTCCCTAAAAAAAATAATTTGTTTTAAGAAGGAAAAAAATTCCTTTATAGAAAGCCATAAAGAAAAAAAATGATTTCCTTTATACAAAGTTATAAAAGGTAGCCATCAGAAATAAAATTTTAACTTGATTTAAATATATATTTTTAATATATTTAAAATTAAAGATAATATAAGTAAAATTTGTTCCAAATATCAACATCTCATCAAAATTGAACCCATCTCTTTGGAAAAAAATCCTTTCTAGACTACAATTATTAATCCGATTTTTCCAACCTCAATAGTCATTGATCACTAAATGTTAAAGACATTTCTTTTTATGAAATACAATAACAACAAAGGTTGCCTATTGATGTGAAAACTAAATCTATGCTCTGGTTGCAAGTGTTGTAGGTACAATTTGCATAATGACAAATGGAGGAAGGTCTTGCGTGCAATTCAATTTATCAAGATAAATGTATGCATAACTATTTAAGTTTAATTAATTAACATGTTCATTAATCATATTATTTATTGATCTATTTCCTATTCAAATATCAAACTTTTCTTAGATTTTTAAGTATTCCAAAACCACAATTAAAATAGTCTTTTAAATTAAAATAAACAAAAATTACAAAATTTTGCTTAAGAGTAATTCACCACTTTCATTTCTACCTCTTCACATGCCCATTTCATATCTAGTAATACATTCATTTTTAACTCGAACACAGTAAAATATTCAAAGCAATATGATAGATTTACTATTAAAGTATTCAATGAAGGAGAATTCCTCAAAATAAAACTTAACATGACTAATTTTCTTTACTTTGATGTGGCCTTTCCATACAAAATGTGACTAATTTATGGGCCAAATCGAACATCTTTCTTGAAAAAACATTGGCCATGAAATGAGTAAAAGAAGAGAAATGTTACCATCATGGATGGAATCCTTTTATTTCTTCAAGGCCAGAAAGATGCTAAGGAGAGTTGGAGGAGAAGCTACAAAATATTGATGATGTGTATGCAATTCTAGGGAGGAATATAATTTATTTCCTCCATTTTTAACTTTGAATTCCACATCTCAAAACTATCATATCTTCATAAATGAAACCAAACCCTCCTTTATGATAGATTTTACCTAGAAAAAATTTAGACAATACATTGATTTACAATGTGTTATATATATAACTTTTTGCGATGACCAAAGAAGAGAATTGAATTATGAAAAACAAAATCCAAATCTACAAGATTTAAAGGAAAACATCTATATGCGAGAAAAGTGGTGCGATGAAACAAATATTACAAATTCAGGACTAGTCCACACACCAATGGGACTCTTGGTGCAAGTTATGGAGCTATATAGAATAGCTCAACTTCCCAAGGGATGTTCCATTGTTCTCTATCTCACAAGACCCCTTAAACCAATGCCTTTCCTCTCAGAGCACTGAGCAAAGTGACTTAGGGATGACAATCATCAGAATGAGGGATGTTTGATCAATTTAACATGAATGCAATCCTAAATGTGTATGATATTAACAAATATGTATTAAACTATCATGTATATGATGATAAGATGAAAGGATTAGTAAAAGAACTATCTTAACATGATACACTAGCTTAATATGATTATTATGATAAAGAGAAATACTTCTAAAATGCTTATCAGATTATTTCTATTCAAAGAGGGATTAAAATGCTTGATAAAAGTGAGTATAGATTAGATGCATAAAAATTGGATCCTTGAATGATAGAAGAATGGCTCTGTTTATAGGGAACATAGGGCAATGAAGGGTCAATATTGGATGATCCTATCAAGGGTCAGGATTGAAAGTTATCAATCCATGTTTACAATTCTCGCCAATGAAATGGTGACAATTGTCAACATAAGACCTCTTGAGAGGAGATGTAAGAAGCATTAAATGCTTGAGAAGACCTTATGGTTACCTTAAGAGGTAAGGGTTAAGGTTAGGTTAAGATTATCCATTGGATAAAGCTTTTATCCAAAGGATAAACTCTTGTGCAAGGGTTAAAGATATAACCATGGTTAAAGCCATCAATGCTTGATGAGACCCTTGGGTTAGATGAGGGTTGAGTTAGAGAGAAACTCTCTAATCATGCAAGAGGGTTGAGTTAACCATTAATGGTTTGGAAGACTTTCAAGGTTAACTTGTTGAAGACATAAAGCCTTTAATGGTTTCCAAAGACTTTGAGGGTTTGAGAAGTGACTTCCCTTTGCATAGGGATGTGACAATATTTAGTAGATGGGTTAGGGTAATTTAGAAGGGATTAGAAGAATCTAGAAGGGGGTTTAGAGAGGCAAGTGGGAGATGTAGGAAAATGCAAGTGGATGGGGGGTAATTTTAATTAAAATAAATTTCTTTATTTGAACAAAATAGATGCAAGTGGGGGATTTAAATAAATTAGATTTATTTATTTGAAGTGAAAAATTTAATTAAATGTAAATTTAATTAAAAAGAGTAGAAGGGGGATTTTAATTAAATAAAGTGATTTATTCAATTAAATGATATGAAAGGCCTAAGTGAATTTAATTAAATAAATTGAATAACTTATTTAATCAAATAGATGATTGTGAAAGCCTTAATTAAATTTAATTTAATTAAATAGAGGAATGAGAATAAAATGAATATCAAATATTCACTTAGATAAGTGGTCATTTTTATAGGTCTACATTTTGCCCCTCTTTCAAGTGACGTGTGTGCACGTGTTAATTCAAAGAAAAATCTGATGTGTTGCCAAAATTTGATCGGCGTGATGTCGTGTGTCGATGTCGTACCCCAGATTTGATAAATGATATTGATAATGCCCCTCGAGAGATGAATCAAAAAAATTAAAAATTTTGTTGAGTTGATAATTGTTGTAGATTGTATCACATTTTAATTTTTTTTTCTGTGTTTAATATGTGCCAATTGATTCATCTCCTGATAATGATGTTTGCTAGGGTTAACAGTGAGAGCACGAGCAAAATACATGCCCCACCTTCTAACCCTAATTTACTTTTACCCTATAAAAAGGTAAAAAGTGATTTCATTTGTATCATTTGTACCTTTTGACCTTTGGTGAGTGACATTTGGGGAGTGACAAGATGTCGGTTCCCTATGCTTCACACCGATTTGAGCGTGTTTGTCGATACCAGAGGCCTGCCACATATGGTACACCTGTAAATCATCTAAATTTTGCCTCTTTTGCTTTTTGTTTTGTCGATTTTGGTCACGTTTTTAATTTTGTGTCAAATTTTCACAGTTTAGCGCATTCAGTCTGTTACTTAGTGCATACGATACAATAGTTAGCGCATAGGGTTAGTGAACTAGGGTAGTGTCTAGGAGTCATCGGGTACTACGCTGCAGGTTTAGGGTAGCGCATAGGGCTAATAGGGTGGCGCATGTGGGGAACAGGGTAGTGCGTAGGGTAACCTAGCGTGAAGGGTTCATAGGTTAGCACAAAGGGTAATGGTGATAGCGCATAGGGTAAAGTTTTTAGCGCGTAGCCGAGTTTAGCTAGCACATAGGTGGCAGCATAGCACATGGTAGGGTTTTCTTAGTGCATGAGTAGAAAAATAGCTAGAAAGGAGTGGAAAGGTGGTGGTGCGGGGGGAAAAAATAGATGAAGGAAGATAATTGGGGTGTGGGTAGGTATTTGCCAAGTGCTTCGGGATGGGTGTTTAGCCAATTTTGTGCCTGCTGTGCTGATGTGCGATTGTTTGATAGATTTTTAAAATTGCTTGTGTTGTTGAAGTACCAAGCTGATTGATTGATTGAATGATGATCCGGATTTTCTTTTGATTTGGATTGTGGATTTTTGCCTTGCCATTGAATTTGATGTCCGTTATGAGTTCTAATTCATGATTTCTGATATGGTTCTTGATATGGATTTTTGAGTTATTTGCGTTATGGGTCTTTTGATATGAATACTCGATATGGTTCTTGAGTTTTGGGTCTTGGTGTTTGATATGAAACTTGATTTGATACTTGTGTTGTTTCAAGTTGATTTGGTTTAGATTTTGATATGGGATTCTTTGATATGAAACTTGATTTGATATTTCATTATTTCAAGTTGATTTTTGATGTTTTGATTTCGATATGGGATTTGATTTTTGTTATGGAACTTGATTTGATATTTCGTTGTTTCAAGTTGATTTTTGATGTTCTGATTTTGATATGGGATTTGATTTTCGATATGGAACTTGATTTGATATTTCATTGTTTCAAGTTGATTTTATGTTGGATATATCAGATAGATGTGAAAACCAATATGTGGACATGTTTTTCTATTACAGGAATGACTTGACGTACTGCAGTCACGAGAGCGATTTTTGAGACCATGGTCTTTGATTCCTCGATTATCATAGCCAGAGAGGGATATTATTGAGAGGTGTGGGTTGTACACTTTGTTGGACATTCCTCGTTATATCATTAACTGGGGTTTGTTGACAGCGTTGGCCGAGAGGTGGCACAGTGACACAAACACCTTTCACTTGGCTACTGGTGAGATTACAGTCACCCCAGAGGATTGTTATCAGATTCTACGGATTCTTGTGATTGGAGCTCTATTTCCTTATGAGAAGAATAACGAGGATGGGACAAAGGCTCTTTGCCAGATATTCCATGATGATCAGATTTGTGGATATGAGATCCCTGGGTAGGAGTTCATAGATTTCGATTATGCCCCACTACCTTCGGTACTGGCAGGTGTTGTAGGTGGCTTCTTGTGTCTCGACCTTAGGTCGAAGGGACTGGCAGTGGGATGGGGATTGGTGCTAGAGGATATGGTGACACAGGGTCATAGGTTTGCATGGGGGTCTTGCATTTTGGCTCATCTATACAAAGATCTACATCAAGTGGTGTATTTAGGATATAGCAGTTTATCAGTTAGGGTCATATTATTATAGGTGTGGGCTTGGGAGCACATTCATAGTGAGGTCACTTGCAGACAGGGATAGGCCAGTTGGTCGGGCATATGCATATGGGTACATAGGGATAGTTGTCCAGTGTAAGCTGGGCAAGCTAGAGCATTGGAGGAGGGTGTTGGATGATATTGATACGGTCATCTGAAGACCGTATATGGATTGCAAGGGGTGGGCAAAGGACGGGTTAGAGATGACCTATGTATATATGTCACGATACTTGATAGGGTAGACATCATTTATCATTGAGAGGTTGTTTCACAGTTGAATTCAATGGCAGTATGGTCAACAACAGGGTGTACCACAAGGAGCATGTTTATATGCTCATCGGAGGTAGGATGTGCCAAAGTGGGGTCTGACTATTGATAGTGCAGTAGCGATGGAGGAGTATATGCATTTGGCCAGATAGATATGGGACTACGGGTTCAGAGTGGTAGATGCTGGGATGACAGAGGAGTTTGAAGTGCTCTTCATGGCCCATGTCATAGCACAGATATCTGATCCAGTAGAGATGATTCTCATTTTTGATGATGATGAGGATGAGCAGCCCGAGAGGCTAGGGAGACAAAGAGATGAGGGAGAGGAGTTAGAGGAGGGATATGGGGATAGTGGAGGAGATGGCGGGGGAGATGGGAGGGGAGGTGGTAGAAGGAGACGAGGAGATAGAGGAGGGGATGGAGGAGATAGAGGGAGGATTGGAGGAGATGATGGAGGAGATAGAAGGAGGAGAGGAGGTGGATTAGTCAGGTGAGCAATTGGTGAGGGAGGGAGGGGAGGTTTGGTGGCTGGAGTTGGTGGAGTTGGCCAGGTAGGCGATGTGATAGCAACTGTGGGTGGGATGGATGATTTTAGGTGACCAACTCAGAGGAGGAGATAAGATGTATTACCTCCACCGACGCCTAGGGCAGGGACAGGGATAGGGGGGTACCATGACACAGGCACCCATTCAAGTTTGGGTACCCACCCACCGAGAGGACACACATATTAGATCCCTATAGTTGTTAGTGTAGTAGCTTCAGGCATAGGTATTGGCTCAGTAGTGCTAGATTACACAGATTACCGCAGAGAAGGATACGGTGATAAAGTGCTTAGGTCGAGCAGAGGCTTGGGTAGATAGCCTAGAGAGAGTGGCAGCTGGTGGTTCTATGAGAGACACACTGAGAGAGATGCAGTATGTAGCCAAGGAGGTTGAGTACTATATGTGTTTATACGAGGAGGTGGTTCCTAGAGATCACAGAGCTCCTAGCTATACTATGGTGAGATCCAGTCGATCCATGCAGACTCATTCGAGGACAGAGAGTAGAGGTGTGACTGGGCTGTCTCGACATGATCCACCTGGAGATCCAGGTGCCAGGACATCTCCTGCAAGACCATCAACCTTAGGAGATAGTCATACTTGAGAGACTTGTCTCCATTGTATTTTGATCATTGTGTTGTATTTTGATAGACATGACATCTTTTGTATATTTTGACCATTTTTGAGATATATATATATATATATATATATATATATATATATACGACACCGATTTTCTGATCCACATGTGATGTGTTTTTATGGATGATGATTTATGCATTGATATGATGGTTCCATGATGATGATACGATGCTTAGATAAATGTGTTTGATTTGCTATTTTCTTGATATGATTGATGATGACGATGTTGTGATATGATTTGTGAGATGTATTTTGAAAATGAGATGTATGATAATGATATGTTGTGAGATGTATCTTGAAAATGAGATGCATGATAATGATATGTTGTGAGATGTATCTTGAAAATGAGATGTATGATAATGATATGTTGTGAGATGTATCTTAAAAATGAGATGTATGATAATGATATGTTGTGAGATGTATCTAAAAAATGAGATGTATGATAATGATATGCTGTGAGATGTATCTAAAAAATGAGATGTATGATAATGATATATTGTGAGATGTATCTTAAAAATGAGATGTATGATAATGATATGCTGTGAGATGTATCTTAAAAATAAGATGTATGATAATGATATGCTATGGCTAAATGCAAATTTACATGATATGCAACTAATTTGTAAAATGATATGCAACTAATTGATCATCCTCATTCTGTCGTTTGTCATTCCTATATAGTCACATGTTTTTGCTTTCTTTGTGTTTATCATCACTAAGCTGTTGATATGTTGAAAATTTATACAAGCATCATGGTATATTTGAACCATAATGACCTCAGAAAAATTTACATGGATTTTGATATTGCAAGATGGCACAAGTGTCCAGGTATAATTGAACCAAGATGACCTGAGTGTTGCTTGCCTATAAACAGACAAGATTAAACCATTTGTATGTGCAAAGTGGAACAATGTCTTTAGTGATATGCTGTGAATCAAGTCTCGAGACAAGTGTTTGCATAGTACAAGTGATCACCTTACAGACCAGAAACTTAAAAATATCAGAGTCTCCAACCACTTTCTCTAGCTCGATGCATCATTGAGAAAATTTAGGGGATCCAATAATTCAAAAGGTTCAAGTGCAAAAATAGTCAAAAACTTCATGCAACATGTTAACAAATTATACTTCAGAAAATCATCCATTATGTGTGTTGAAGTTGTTGGTTGGATCAGTGTGTTTTTCTTTCTTGGCTGGTAGAGTTGTTGTTGATAGGATTTTCTCGGTGTGCTGCAATTCTTGTTTGTTTGAAGTCACATGAATGTTGACCCTAGTTATAGATACCAATCGATGTAGATATGTATAGTGATTACCAATCCATGGTGGGATACGATGAACTGATATTCAGATGAGCAAGGACAGTGACTACGCTAAGTATGTCTTGGATAATGTTGTTGATAAGTGTTGGGCGATGGTCAGTGGTTTTGACTTTTGGATACAAAAGTATGAGTAATGATAGATAGAGGACCTATTCTCTCACAAGTAGCACCTGTTGCCAGGTTTTCATCATTTGTATTTATTTAACCTTTTTGTTGTTTTGATTTTTTTTGTATTTTTTCTAATTTTTTGATTTTTTTGATTTTTCACTTTTTCCATGCATTAGACCACTCTATTATAGTATTTCTTTAGATGGATACTATTGGTTGGTTCGTCGATCACATCTCCTTTTGAAGTTGTTAGCTGATAGGCACCTAATCCATAGGCTGAGATGATGACATAGGGACCCAACCAGTTAGGTTCAAACTTTCCCTTCTTTTCTCGATCCTGTTGATTTTGGGGATTTCCTTTGATTACAAGATCAATGAATTTAAAAATCCTAGGGATGACTTTGTGGTTGTAGCTTATGCACATGCGCTGCTGGTATGCTTTGAGGTGATTATAGACATATTGTCATTTTTCATCTAGAAGTTATAGTTCTTGCAATCTATTTACTCGATATTCCTCATCTAGAATGAGGCCTTTCAAAGATACTTTGAGTGATGGAATTTCTACCTCAAGAGGTAGAATTTCTTCTGATCCATACACCAATGAATATGGTGTAGCTCCTGTAGGTGTCCTGATGCTAGTTCTATATGCCCAAAGTGATGGGTTGAGTTGCACATGCCAATCCTTTTCTACATCATTTACTATTTTCTTTAGGATTTTCAATATTGTTTTATTTGATGCCTCTGCTTGACCATTCCCCTATGGATAGTAAGGTGTAGAGAAATGATGTTGGATTTTGAATCATTCACATAGTTCCTGCACATCTTGGTTTTTTAAGGGACGTCCATTATCTGTGATGATGGAACTGGGAATGTCGTATCTGCAGATAAGATAATTGAGAATAAAAGAGGCAATTTGTTTTCCCGTTACTGTGGTCATTGGGACTGCTTCAATCCATTTTATAAAATATTTTGTTTCCATGATAATGAACTTGTGTCCATTTGAAGATGAAGGGTGTCTTTTGCCTACTAAGTCAAGTCCCCACTGAGAGAAAGGCCAAGATATTGTAAATGGCTGCAATTCCTATGCTGATGCATGGATAAGATTGCTATGGATTTGACACTTAGGACATTTCTTTGCAAATTGATAAGAGTCTTTCTCCTTTGTCGGCCAGTAATATCCCATTCTTAGAAGTTTTTTAGAAAGAGTAGGACCACTTGAATGTGTGCCACAGATACCTTCGTGAAGCTCGTGTAAAGTGGAGTCAAATTCATTATGATCAAGGCAACAAAGAAGAGTACCATCTAGACCTCGACAGTAAAGAGTATCAGCAGTTAGGATATAACAGGCGACTTGTCGAATAAAGTTGTGCTTTTGGTTCCAAGAGAGTTCAATGGGTAGGTTATTGGTTTTAAGATACTCATAGATTATTTGGTATAAAGGAGAGTTGGAATAGGTTAAGTCATAGATAACATGGGATGCAGAATTATCATAGGCTGGGGAAAATAGTTGTTCTACTAGAAACTCATAACGACTCTGTTGCTTTGGAATTTGTAGTAGTGAAGCGATAGTAGCCATTGCATTGACTGCTCTGTTGTCCAACCTAGGAATTTTCTCAAAGGTGATATGTACAAAGTATTGTTTGAAGTCATCCACCATTCTTTTGTATGGCAACAACTTGTCATCTTTTGTCTGATATTCATTGTTGATCTGATTTATGACTAGTTGGGAATCTCCATAGACTTTCAGTTCTGTGATTCTCCTTTCCACGGTTGTTTTGATTCCCGTGACCAGTGCCTCAGCAATGTTATTTGTGCATGGAAACATGAGTCTATATGATCTTAGTATGGTCTGTCCTTTAGGAGTGATGAACAAGATGCCAACACTTGAGCCATGTTGAGTGTAGGAACCATCAAAGTAAAGGGTCCATTTCTTAGTGGTAATAGTAAGGACATCCCTATCTGGAAATTCAACCTCCATTGGTTGCTTATGTGGTAGTGGTCCTTCAGCTAATTGATCTGCAATTACTTGTCCCTTGATAGCTCGATGCTCTGTGTAATGGATATCAAATTCATTGAGAATCATGACCCATTTAGCTAGTCTGCCTATGAGAGCTGCTTTGTTGAGTAAATACTTTGAGAGGATCATTTTTTGCTACTAGCTTGATTGTGTGAGCTAGCATGTAATGTCAGAACTTTTGATAAGTGAAGACTACAACCAAGCAAGCCTTCTCAATGAATGTGTAATTGAGCTCATAGCCATTTAATGTTCTGTTGATGTAATAAATAGCTCATTCCTTGCTTTCTTGATCTTCTTGTGCTAATAGTGCCCCCAATGATATGTTTGTTGTTGATATGTAGAGAATAAGTGGTTTGCCTACTATTGGTGATACCAGAACAAGTGGGTTCATTAGATATTGCTTGATTTGATAAAATGATTCTGCACATTTGGCTTCCCATCTGAATGGTATATTCTTATGTAGCAAATGATTGAATGGTAGACTTTTATCTGCTAGTTGGGCGATGAATCGCCTGATTGACTAGAGTCGTCCTTGTAGAGATCCGAGTTGGCTAATGTTCTTGGGAGGTGGCATCTCCATGATGGCCTGTACCTTTGCTGGATCTACTTCAATGCCTTTTGTTGACACAATGTAGCCTAATAATTTGCTTAAGTTACCCCGAAGACACACTTCTTAGGGTTGAGCCCGACTTGGAATTTTTCCAATCTTTCAAATATTTTCTCTAATATGCCCAGATGTTCTGCCCGAGTAAATGACTTAGCCAGTAAATCATCCACATAGTCCTCCATGAAGGTATGCATCATATCATGAAAGATTGTCATCATTGCTCTTTGATAAGTTGCCCCAACATTCTTTAAGCCAAAAGGCATGACATTCCAACAATACGTTCCCCAAGGATAGGTGAACATTGTTTTATCTTGATCCTCTTGAGCTATCTTGATTTGATTACAGCCAGAAAAACTGTCCATTAATGATAGCACTGCATGGCCTGCTGTGAGGTGTACAATTATGTTGATGTTGGGCAAAGGAAAGTCATCCTTTGGACAGGCTTTGTTAACATCCCTAAAATCTATTCATATCTTGATGCTTCCATCTAGTTTTGAAACTAGCACAATGTTTGAAATCCATTCAGCATAGTCTATAGGTCGAATAAATCCGTCCAATAACTTCTTTAGTTCAGTTTTGACCATTAGTGCTACATGCAGATTCATCTTTCTCAATTTTTGCTTGACTAGCTTAGCTCCTGGAGCAATAGATAAATGATGCATGATTAAGTGTGGATCAATCCTGGGCATATCTGCATAGGACAAAGCAAAATTGATTTGCTTTTCTTTGAAGAATTTGATAAAAACTAGATTTTCTTTATCTGTCAATGATTTTGCTAGATGTGTTTTTTTAGTTTTTTCTTCTATATCAATGTTGATTTATTGAGTGGGCTAAATCAATATGGGTGATCGCTCCTGATAGTGTTCAGGAAGAGTGTCAAGTCTCCCATCTTTACGTGCCTTAAAAAGGTTTTCACCTTTAGATGCGTCCTTTATTTTGACTTTTTTGTGATCTAGTGCTTCCATTGACTGGCTTTTAGTATTAGATCCTTTGTTTCTTTCATTTTTGTGACTGAGAGACTTGGCACCCTCCTGATTGTAGATATCATTATTTTGTTTGCAGGTAGAGTCTATTTCTGGATTGACAATACATAGGTAATGGATAATGGATTCATCATCTAGAAATATGGGTAAGTCATGGTGTTTAGGTTCATCCTAGTCTATGAGATCAAGAAATACGAGCAGTAAAGAGTCATTGGGTGGGTCGAGGTCGGCTATGGTAAGTTTCATGATAGAGGAATCATTAAAGTTGTCTGGGATATTGGATAGGTTAATGATATTGTCGTGGTCTTCGATGGTATCATCTTCCATGTAGACTTGCTTGTAATGTCGCTACTCGTTCTCTTTGGCTTCATAGATATGTTGTGGACCAAATTCAAGCAGTCTAAACTCTATGCCTTGTCCTTCTTGAGAAAGGGGTGTATGAATAGTACTCTCAGGAATATTTTTAGTAACATTTGAACAGTTGCCCCATTCATAGTCATTAGAATCTGTTTCAGAAGTATTGTCCCAAAGTTTTCTAGTGCTGCTAATAGGTATGTCCTGATAATTGATACTAGTCTGATAGTTTTCTCTGATTTTGTGTCAGAACCTGCTTGTACTCTTTGCATTTCTTCATATACTGTCTCTTCTTGGGGAGTAGTGATGTCTTCACGGGGTGATTCTGCCTTATTTGGAATAGGTTCCTGAACGTGGTGTACTTCTGCATAAGATGCCTCTTCTCTTTGAATGGCCAGCTCCTCTTGTTGTTTCTCATTTTCCTAGTGTTCTTGCTCTTTCTTGATTGTTTCTGCTGATTGATGTAGTGCCTTCTACCATGAGTCCTTATATTTCTTCTTTTCTTTCCACTGAGGTTTTTGATATTTGTTCTTCTTTTTCCTTGGGGGTAGTTTGTGTCCATATCCCAATCCCATTTTGTCCCTAGAAAACTGTGAAGGAGGGTCCAATGGTTCTATAATGCCTTCTTGGTATTTGCCTATAGGTCCTTTGCCATTGTATCTCATCTGTTGCATGATTAGGAATCCCTTTCCATACTGTTGTATTGGTATAGCTACCTCCATAGTAGTAGCTCTGACTTCCTCTTCATCCTTGTATAGCCAACTAAGGATGTCCTTCTCTTCTGATTCATGTGCTAGTGTGCCTAATTGGATAAATTTGCCATCAAACTTGGTGATGGGTTGTGTTGCTTGATGTGTTGATAGAGAAGGCTGCCCATGAGATTTTGCTGATGCTGGTAAGTTGGTTCGACACATGGGTTCAAAAGAGTATTCTCCCATGCCTTTCTCATTGATTTTCATCTTTCATTTGAAATCCATGGATAAAGATTTGAGCTTTTCTTGATGATGATCTGATGCTGAGGAAGTTTGGGCTTCCCTGTTATGTGGAACCAAGCTATCTTGGGCTGCCCCCATAGCATTGTAATGTTGAAAGGGTTATTATCTGCTGATATAGAAATCTCTTCCCCATTATATGGGAATTTGACACACTGGTGGTAAGTTGACGGTACCGCTTGCATTTCATGTATCCAAAGATGACCCATTAAAATATTATAGGTGAGGTCTATGTCTAAGACTTGGCACATAGTGTCCCTTTGTATCAGTCCTACCTGAATAGATAATATTACTGTTCCCTTGGATGATCTTTCTTCATCATCATATGCTTTGATGGTGATCTTTTTGTGTGGATGAATAGATTACTTAGAGAAGCCTAATGCACAGATAAGTTTTAACATACAGATATTTAGCCCAACTCCTCCATCTATTAATAATCTTTTAACTTGATGTTTGTAGACTAAGACTTAAATGTGAAGAGAAGTATTATGTGGATGGATCAACGAGATATTATCATGCTCAGAAAAGGTGAGATTATGAGGCCTTGTCATGTGAGCCACCATGGCTTGAAATTTGTCAATATTCAGATCTTGAGGTACAGTTGTTTCCAATAGTATTTGTTCCAAGATGTCTTTATGTTTTGGCAAAAGTTTGAGTAACTCAAGTATGGATATTAGAGCAGGGGTTTTGTGCAGTTGACTTACCAAATCATATTGAGTCTTTGGAATAGTAGTTGTTGTTGATGTATGCCCTCTCAAGACATATTTTTGAGCTTTGGTGGTTACATTGATCGATTCATGTTCGTGTTTGTCTTTGATTTTAATGACATTTACTTGATTGTCATCTGTCAATATATGATTGTGGTGTTACTGTATATGTGATTGATGTGAGATCCTTGTGTATCATTCGATGATGAAGCTCCTTCTTTGTTGTAATTTGGAAGCAAATTTTTAAAGGTGTCATGATCACAATTTGTTTTGAGACTATCGACCATTAAATCACCTCTATCAATCATGCCTTGAACAATGTTTTTAAGCCTCATGCAATCATTTATTTGATGTCCTTTAATTCGATGAAAATCACAAATGTGTGAGTCATTCCACCAAGGTGGTTTGACTTGGGGTTCAAAGTTGTTTATAGATGGTAATGTGATAATCTTGTTTGCCAAGAGTTTTCAGAATGTTGATTCTAATGCGTTTATTTGGAAAATTGTTGGTGTTACCCCTTGAATTTGGATTAGGTCCTCGATTTGTGTTGTTGTTTTGGGATTTGTTGGTGTTGTTTGCATTTGAAGTTCTTGGATTGGTATTTGGTGTATAAGTGTTAGTACCTTGGTTAGCACCCTTTTGATTCTTAGCAGCCTAAGGATTACTTGATAAAGCCAATACTGGTTGTTTTGATTTTACATCATTAGCCTCAGTTCCTCCCTCATTACCAAAGTTAATGTTTCTCGTCCAAAACCTAGATTTTTCCAAGTTGTTATTGTTTTGGTTGTTGAAATGAGAGTTGGATGAATTAGTTACTTCTTTGAAGAACTTCAATGTTCCTTTCTTAATACATGCCTCCTCTACTTGGATTCTATTTTTGATCAACTTGGCAAAAGATGGTATGCATTGGAGCTTGAGTATGTAACTCATCTCACTATTTAGATTGTCGATGAAAATTTCCATCTTTTCCTTTTTGGGCACATCTCGAGGATATCTTGAAACCATACATCTCCAATGTTGAAGAAATACCATGAACGTTTCATTATTTTTCTGTTTGGTATTACATACATCTAGCATGGTGATTGCGTGTTGAATATTGTAGGAGTATTGAGTGATAAATTTATTGACCAACTCATCAAAGGATCTGGCGGGAGGTGTAAGTTTGGATAACCACTCCATTGTTTGTCCTCCCAAGATTCTTGGGAATAG
The DNA here is from genome assembly GCF_030272615.1 of Cryptomeria japonica. NCBI lineage: Eukaryota > Viridiplantae > Streptophyta > Pinopsida > Cupressales > Cupressaceae > Cryptomeria > Cryptomeria japonica. Next base: position 632,581,097 of record NC_081407.1, read on the forward strand.
CCTCATCAAATAGGTGTCATCATGGGCAAATTCAAGGCTCATGGTACAAAACTCCTGAACATGATCGCGAGGATCTCTCTTACCATCATATTTCTCATATTTGGGTATGTCAGAATTCAGGGTAAAAGGTATCATGTTCAATCTCTTGTCAAAGGGGTAAGGACAAATTTCATTTAAGGAATACTGTACTATTGTCCCCTATTGCATGTCCTATATTTGTCTTTGTAGCATTTGCATTTGTTGTGTAAGAGCAAGCATGGGCACATTTGCTTGCCGAGGGAAAGGTTCTTCCCTTTCGTTATCCCTAGTTCGGGCATGAATGTGTTCTGGTATGTTATGTTGTTCATGTTCATGTATTTCCTCTTCTCTTTGTTGTTCTTGATAAGTATAATTTTGAGACCTTGTCCTAAGATTTCAGTGTCGAAGTCTTCTCGAATCCTAACTCCTTTGCTTGTTAGCATGAGCATGTATTTTTCTTTGCCAACTTCTATGAGTCTTTCCATAAGTTTTTCAAAGGAGGCACTTTCTTGACATTCTTGGAGGAGCTCCTCAGTAATCTCTGTGTCCTCTAGATTTGGATATTCGAAAGGATTTGATAATCTTTGACCCATACTGGACTCTGGTTGTGGTTCACTTTGCTTGATTCATTGAGAGTGAGTGACAACAGATATCAAATAGAAACTTTCTATGACAAAGGGGATGAACTCCTCTTCTTCGTGTTGTTTGGTGGTTCAAATCGAGCTATGTTATAAGTGATGCAAACTTCCGAGAAGAAATCTAGATTGATCTTTCCTCCACGATTTAAGCATTGACTGAATGCTGACTTTTGGAAAAAGGCTCTACTTCTCAATGGCTCTTTGTCAAATTTGTTTGACTTGTCTTGAAGATATAAGCGCATATGACAGAGTAATGTGTGATGAGATTTGAAGAGTTGGTGATTGATGTAGAGAAATCTATTCCATTTAGCAAGTTTCCGGGAACTAGGTTGTCATTTTCTCAACTTAGTCTTGTGATGAAGACTTTTTCTTCTTAAAATATGAGGAGTGGTCATACACAGGTGATCAATGGTTTCCTTTGATTTGGTTGGATTATGATACTTGGTTTGAAAAGTTAAGCCTACTCTATCAAATGAAGGTTTAGATGCCCCCTCACGACAAAGTGAGTCAAATGACATGGAATAAGAGTTTCCCGATATGGAAACTCGATTTGACAACTTAGGTTTAAACTAGGTATGCTTTGATGATGGATTTCGTTTAATTGGTAGACCTTTTGATCAATGTGATGATGTTGTGCAATTTTGATAGGAGAAATTGTTATCCTTAGCTAGTTTTAGATTTTTGACAATTGTTGTTCTAAGAATGACTTGTTGATTGTTCGATTGTTCGAAATAGTTTATGATGTTTTGACTCAAGTTTTTCCTGATGAGGTCGACTGAAGATCCAAAAGGGTGTTTGAAACTGATGTTAAAATTTTTCAAGAATGTTCAGTTTCGCTCTTTGTTTTTCATAGTTTTACTTATGCGCTAAGACAGAGACTGGATGTGCTAAAGTTTGACTTAGATGCGCTGTTTAGAACCACCAATGCGCTAAGCTGCCTGTACTACGCGCTAAACTAGAGTTTTGACTTCTGTTATGTGAGGAATGGTTATGTGCTAATCTATCTTGAGTATGCACTAAAGTTTAGACTTAAAGCGCTATAGTTTGCCCCAATGTGCTAGGCTGATGTTTCAACACGCTATTTTTTAGGATGAATGCGTTAACTTTAAGCTTTGACGTGCTAAATTTTTCTTTAGATATGCTAGGATGTTTCTCCTATGCGCTAAATTGCTCTGCTTTATTTTGTTTTTGGGTTTTTTTGGAAATTTTAACACTTTTTCAACTTTGATGGATGATTTTCTAAAGTATAAAATGCAAACACAGCACGAAAAAGACAACCATTTTTTCCTATTCTAAACAAAGAGTGTATGTTCTGCGAGGATGTGTTCAAATCCCCAATGTTTTCACAGGCTTGGATACAAAAATACAATTCAGGAAGACTCTTTATTCAAGGGTCATCAATAATACCATAGCCCACTAGTCTCAATACTTCGTCAGCTCAAACAGTCATGTCACCCCCTAGGGGGTGCCCATTTTTTCGCCTTTTGCCAAAAATTAACCCAAAGTGAATTGCTTCACAATTGGGTAGCTATTTTGGGAGATATATAGTGAGTAATCTTGGGGGTGGATTCTTTCCTACCCTTGCACTATGATATTGAAGATGTCTGGATACTGACTCGGCTCAAGGTTTCTATTTCTAAGGTTCATAATCAAGCTTCCTGTTCGACCGTCAGTGATAAACTCTCTTAGGAGGGTTTCCAATATTTAGAACAAAGACTTTACGTATCGTACAGATACTGGGGGAAGGCTAATCGCTGCACAAAACCATTGAAAGGGACTTTTGTCACCCTCCACTTTTGATTATAGTGGGTTGGAACACTTGGTGATAAAGTCGTTTCCCACTTAGGTCATTCTTCTCTCACTGACCATTTAAATGGAGCTCTAAGAGAAACTCGGGAGGGCAAGCTTGCTAAAGGATTTAAAATGCTTGAAGTAAAGAAAGATTTTAAGAGTGGTTTGGCTTTTTGGTCACCCAGTTAAGGGGAGAGCATTTAACTTCCACTTTCGAGACAAGGCACACAAAGTTCTTTTTATCCTTCAAAGCAATGATTTGTTAACTTCTATTTGGAGATGTTGCTCCAAAAAGCATGGTGTTCTTTTTAACTCCCAAATCAGTGATTTTGTAAGCTAAGTAATGAAATCCTAGTCAACAAAGAATTTTTTTTGAGATGGTCAACAAAATGAATTCGATAGGGGAAAGATTTCCCTCTTTTGTTTTATCTAGAACTTTGAAAACAAGTGAGGTTCTTTAACTTATGCAAGAAAATGTAATGGATCCTTTTAGACACCAAAGGATGGTGAGGTTCCTTTTAAGACTTTGCATAAATAAAGTTTGTTTTGTTCTTTTTTAAAACCAAAAATGAAATGTTTTCCCTTCTTATGAAAGAAAAGGTAAGGTTTTCTTTGTTGTTCTTTTTAAGCTACGAAAAAAAAAATGAGTTCAATTTTACTAATGAGGAAATGAGGAAATGAAGAAAACTTTAAATAACTAACTTAACCAAGTGAGAAATAAAAAATTTAATCACAAGCTTAAACTTAGTAAAAAAATCTCCCGATGCTGCAAATAAACGTTACTTACTTGCAAAAAAAACCAGTTAGAAAACAAATTTTTTAAGGTGGACTTCTACAAGTCTAATTTTTTTGTCTTTGTTACAATTTTCTTTTTCTTTTTGTATCTGTCATGCACTAATCTATAGACCCTATGCACTATATAATGGAACTGATACACTAGCAAAAATCCCAGATGCGCTATGATGTTGTCTGAGTGTGCTATACTGATGTTTTAAAGCATCGAGACCTACAGGAAATAGCAGAAATGCTATGCGCTAAAGTTAAGTCAGTGTGCGCTAAGGTATGGTATGAACGCGCTAAACAGTCAGCAAGATGTGCCAAAGAACAAACTAGATGCGCTAGAGAATGGTATCCACCCACTAATTCAAGTTTTCCGCGTACCTGCGAAGTTAGTCCTGCATCAAAAATGATTTGATAAATGGGGTTATGTCCCACGGTGGGTGCCATAAATGTATGCGGGAAAAGTTGTGTGATCAAACGAATATTACGAATTTAGGACTTTCCCACACATCAATGGGACTCTTGGTGCAAGTTATGGAGCTATATGGAATAGCTCAACTTCCCAAGGGATGTTCCGTTGTTCTCTATCTCACAAGACCCCTTAAGCCAATGCCTTTTCTCTCAGATCACTGAGAAAAGTGACTTAGGGATGACAATCATGAGAATGAGGGATGTTTGATCAATCTAACATGAATGCAATCCTAAATATGCATGATATTAACAAATATAAATTAAACTAGCATGTATATGATGATAAGATAAAAGGATTAGTAAAAGAATTATCCTAACATGATACACTAGCTTAATATGATTATTATGATAAAGAGATATACTTCTAAAATGCTTATTAGATTATTTCTATTCAAAGAGGGATTAAAATGCTTGATAAAAATGAGTATAGATTAGATGCATAAATCTTGGATCCTTGAATGATAGAAGAATGGCTCTATTTATAGGGAACATAGGGCAATGAAGGGTCAAGATTGGATGATCCTATCAAGGGTCATGATTGAAAGTTATCGATCCATGTTTACAATTCTCACCAATGAAATGGTGACAATTGTCAACATAAGACTACTTGAGAGGAGATGTAAGAAGCATTAAATTCTTGAGAAGACCTTATGGTTACCTTAAGAGGTAAGGGCTAAGGTTAGGTTAAGATTATCCATTGGATAAAGCTTTTATCCAAAGGATAAACTCTTGTGCAAGGGTTAAAGAAATAACCAAGGTTAAAACCATCAATGCTTGATGAGACCCTTGGGTTAGATGAGGGTTGAGTTAGAGAGAAACTCTCTAATCATGCAAGAGGGTTGAGTTAACCATTAATGGTTTGGAAGACTTTGAAGGTTAACTTGTTGAAGACATAAAGCCTTTAATGGTCTCCAAAGACTTTGAGGGTTTGAGAAGTGACTTCCCTTTGCTTAGGGATGTGACAATATTTAGTAGATGGGTTAGGGTAATTTAGAAGGGATTAGAAGAATCTAGAAGGGATTTAGAGAGGCAAGTAGGAGATGTAGGAAAATGCAAGTGGATGGTGGGTAATTTTAATTAAAATAAATTGCTTTATTTCAACAAAATAGATGCAAGTGGGGGATTTACATAAATTAGATTTATTTATTTGAAGTGAACAATTTAATTAAAAAGAGTAGAAGGGGGATTTTAATTAAATAAAGTGATTTATTCACTTAAATGATATGAAAGCCCTAAGTGAATTTAATTAAATAAACTGAATAACTTATTTAATCAAATAGATGAATGTGAATGCTTTAATTAAATTAAATTTAATTAAATAGAGGAATGAGAATAAAATGAATATTAAATATTCACTTAGGAAAGTGGTCATTTTTATACGTCTACAACATCCATATCACATTATAATGGAAATTTTCCTAACATAACAAATTGGTTAACGACCAAATATACGTCAACTTAAATGAGTTTAGTTTTTATTGACTGAGAATCTTACATTTGTCTATGAGCCTAATATGCCTCTTGACGTAATAAAAATATTTAAAATAAATTTATTGAAAAAATAAGTAAACAACAACAACAACAAGGAAAAATGTTAATAAAATTTAAAAATATAAGTAGTTAAGATTCATAGATATAAATATGTGTTGTAATTTATTAATGTAATCTAAATCAAGAGGTCTTTCCTAAGAATCATTAAAAGCAATAGATTAATATATTAAATACTCATTATTTTAAGATTTAAATATGTGAAATTATCAAATTATGTTTTAGATACAATAGTATATAATAATATTGTATTGTATTAATATATTGAATTAATTCCTAATACATAATTTTATATAGATTACATATATTAATTTAATTATTATGTTATATTATTTATATTTATATTTATCTATTTATACTATATTAGGTGGGGAAGGGCCCAAACCATTATAATTCCAAATAAAAAACCATGAAAAACCCAACAAAAGGCTTGCAGAGAAAGCCCACCCAAAAACAATGTTCTCTGGAAGATTAAAAATAGAACACATAAAAAATACATAAAAGTCCAGTAAACAAGAAACTTAAAACATCCAACTAGTGGAGGGCATCAATGGAGAGGAGTAGGAAGTTTGCAGGTAGGGTTTCATTTGGTGTTGAGGCTAGTGTAGAGGAGGATGGAGAAGATGGAGACGGTGATGGAGCGGCAGGTGTGGAGCAGGTTCTTTGCCTAAGAGTCCTTGTGCCCTATGTGTGGGGGTCTATTGCCCTCCTCCCTCCCTCGCTCACGGTTGTTTGCGTGGAGCTTGTCGTGGAAACTCGGGTCTACCTTTGGGCTTCTACTTCTGGGCTTATTGGCATGTGTGTGGGAGCTACTGATCAGGTCAATGGTGGGCCTTCCTCAATCATTGATCTATCCATGGTGGGTGCCCTTGCGGTCTTTATCATCGCCCCTGTTTTTCTTGTTTGCAAAGGTGGATGTGTTGTGGAGGTTGTGATCATGCCTTTGTTCCATTCCAAGCATGGACCGGTTGTTATCTTTGCTTCAATGATCAGAGGGATTTATTGTTGTCCTCCTCCCTTCTCCTTTTTGGCATTGTGGAGTGAAGGGGAGATTTGGGATCTGGGTGGAGCCTATGGCGGTTGGATCTTCTATGGATAGGGGTTTCATCTATTCTTTGGGAGGTTTTGAAGGTTTTGTGGTTGTCTTACTTTGGCTTTTCCCTTGTCCCTCTTCTTTTCAGAGGGTTGTGTGAAAGCATTTCAAGCCCGGATTGGGTACTCTCTTCACTGATCTATCTGAGGGCTTTTTTGGACAACCCTCTTCCTTCTCCCCCATTGTTTAGGTTTTTCAGTGACCATCTTTAGCCCTTGTTGCATGTTGTGCTACTGCAGGGGTCTTCTATTAAGGGGGTCCATATGACCCTCATTTTTGGTTCTATTTAGGGTCTCTTTGTTCAACCTATGAAGAGTTGCTAGCTGAGATTAGGGAGTTGGATCCTATGCAAAAGGTTGGATGCCCAGTATCTTGAGGCTAAAATGTTATATAATGTTTTCTCCCTATTTCTTGGCATTTTTCTCTTTATTCCTATAGAGGTGCAAGCTATAGAGGAATTTGTCTACAGGGTACCTGTTAGTTCATGCCTCTTTCTAAGTGCAAGGTTTCATGAACCTTCTCAAAACTTAGCTATCCAGTTAAGCTTAGTGGTTCCATCTCTTGATTGCTGGACTTTGGTTCATGGCTAGAAGATTTGTTCTTTCTGTTGAAGGTCCTCCTCCTTTCAACCCCTATTGAGGTGGATCCTTATACTATAGAGGTGGAGAGGAGTGATGCTATTAGAGGAGTGATTTTTCAGATGCTCTAAGGTGGTTTTGGGTGCAATTTTAAAATCCAACTGGAAGGTTAGGGGAGCCTTTCAAAACCCCCATGCTTATGTTTGGATCTTAATGTTTACTATAATTAATGTGTGGTTTCTTGTCTGGCTGGCTATTGACAGTTTTCAAGGGCCCAGTATGGACTGTGGTTGTTTTTGGTTAAGGTTTGGGCTTACTTTGAGCAGTTTGGAAATGTTGTCCCAGGTTAAGGGAAGCCAAAATATCTCCACTGATTGGCTGAGGGTTCCTGCCAAACCATTGTTCTCTGTTCTTATGTACTATAGTTTGTTGATGTATTAGTGTTGGCTATGCCAACATGATTTGTAATGATTAACTATTGTTTATTTTGCTGGCTTTTTCTATTAGAGGTTGCACTGGTGTCTTGTTGGTGTTAGCCTGTTTTGCTGGATTTTGTCTATTGTGTTTCATTGTTAGAATCTTTGAGCAGGATTGATTGTTGGGTTCCAGATCCTAGTAAAATCTGAGGGTTTCAGGTCCCTTTAAAACTTGTTGTATGGGGTTTCGGGTCCCCCTAAATCCTATTTTTCCCTTAATAAAAAATAAACTTAAAACATCCTAAAAAGTAAAAAAAAAAACATTAAAAATAGTGGGAAACTAAGAAGTATATCCCCAATCATACAACACATGGTCCAACATGTCTTCCTAAGGAGATGAAGTGTTAGTCCTTTTCCGCTTAGATTTATCTTCATTCTTTCTCGCTTGATTTTTATTCTTCATAATTTTGATTTTCGTACCCATAGTCACCACACCCTTTTTGGACTTCTATATCAGGTTCCTATTGATATTCACTAGATTCTTACTTCCTCTTTCTCGACATAAGATTTGTTTCCTATTCTATTCTCACCTCAATTATTTTTGAGGGGTGTCCAATTTATCCACCCAAGCTCCAATTTCTTCAATATTAGCACCAACACCTACTAGTTATGAGACAAATTTCCTTCATAGTTACCTCCACTATCATCTCATTCTTCCTCATCCTCATCCTCATCCTCATCAGCATCATCCTTGAGGATATTAAGACCATCCAAAGAAAAATGAGAATGGCTATTAATGGGTGGAGAGTAAATATGAGTCTTTAGGAATCAAATTTAGGGTCTCCTCCATGGTTTCTTTACTATCCTTCATAGTTACTTCATCAAAGGTAGAATCTTTGAAATTTTCTTCAACTTCTTCTTTAAGGGGTGTTTTTCAATAGCAGTAGTAATTTTGGCTATATCTATGAGCTTGTTCAATTTGACAAACCTTCTTTTGCCAAATGAAGTGGTCAATTCATTCTTTGCATACTACCCATAAAAATGTGAATGGTAGGGAAAAGTTGAAGAGGGACAAGAGAGTTTTTCTTAGGAGATTTTATGAGTATTTTCTTTGCCACATGTGTTCTTATTTCTCATGCTACCTAGGGGTTGATGGGGATTTTACCTTTGTGAGGTATGGATTTAGGGCTAATATCCATGGTGAGTGGTGGGCGTTGCATCCAAATGTTAGCTTTTACCTCTTAGGGTTGTAGAGAAGGGCAGTCCTTAGATAAATGGGTGAAAAAGAAGATATGTCCTCATCTTTGAAAGAAATTTTGTGCTTTAAGCCAGTAGAAAAAGGAGGGTTTTTGTCATTGTCAGGGAGGCTATGAGGATTTAGGGCTAGGGTAGTTTCCAGGTAGTAATTATAGATGGTATAAATTAGAGCTTAATGCAATGGTAGATAAACACCATCCACAACACATTTTTCCATGGATGAAAAAAGAACAAAAAGGGAATCTAACTAATTTCTAGTGTACCAAATGGTTGAGAAGAGGAAAGTGATACCCATGAAAAATTGTGAAAGGACCTTCCAAGGTGTAGTACTTTATCAAGTGATAATTGACAACTCCCCATGGTAGAAACAAATACTCTTTCTTAAAATGATTTTGGTGTTGCTTTAACTCTGCTCTTTCCTTCTAAAACATAGAAATATAATCCTCATAAGAATCTTTCTAGCTCTAAAAAGGAAATTTTTCACCTTCACAATTCAACACAATAACCTAACCTATTACTTCTTTCAACACCTCTATCTTTATGCCACACACTTTAACCCTACCATTCCTCCAACTATCCATGAACTAAGATGAGAACTCTTTGCCTTTCCCCTTCATGATTTTGAAGAACGGAGTAATCCCCTCTCTTTCAAAGATATCCTAAACTAGGACCGTATTCTTCTTCAATGAGACAAAAGTCATGGCTTCCACTCTCAAACATTGGCCACCCATGATATTTTCTCTCTAGAGACCAAAACATTTTCGAGGGCTAGAGAAGATAAGTAGAGAACACTTTTGATAGTCTTTCCAGAAAAAGATTGATATTTAATTGAACAGTTGTCATAAATTCTCTCCCATCCATGCAATGTAAGAAGGATAATGCAAAATCTATGCCTTCATTGAATTAATTTATTTTCCCATTTCTGTTAATGTCATCACAATTAGAAGGGGTCATATGTAAAGGATCATTATACATACACATAAAGTTAGAATTAATAGAGATTATAGAAATCTCTTGGAAATAAGATATGTTACTTATTCCATCATAATTATTTTTCCCTTCTCTAACTCCCACATTTCATCTGCCACTTCCCATCTCATTTAACCTTCTCGGCAAGGTAGTGATGTCCTTGTCATTAGACATCCACCCTCTATATGTCATGATAAACAAAACTATCACAATAATTTTCAAAGTATCAATTAACATAGTTTCTTACATGATTAATCATTGTAACCTATCTATCATCAATCAAAATACATTTTATTTGATGGGGAATATCTCCTTCATTTTCTCAATAATTCCATTTCTTGAATTTTAAACCTCCATAAGCTAAAGCATCCTCCAATTTATTACCATCTCTATAGGTGTGTTTAATTTCCCAACAATTATAAGAGTAAAAATATGTCTACTATCCTCTATATATAATTCTACTTTTAATTAATTATTATAGCCTTAAAAATTAATATTTAAGATTATTAACTAAATAATTATCAACTATTATTAATTTTTTTAACTAAATAGTTATTAATTAGATTATTGTAATAAAAATAATTAATTGTAATCTTAATTTTCTATAAGAAGTAAATTATAATAATAATTTTAGTTATTGTTAATTATTATAATTATGGTTAAAGTTAAAATTAAAATTAAATAATAATTACGATTATAATTATTATTCAATAATTAAATTACAATACTGTAAGACAAATACTAGTCACTACATAGATATTATTAGTACTTGCCATAGGCAATACTTTTGCATTCAAACTTAACTAATCAATTACTTTGCACCAATCAAAAGTTAGTATTATTTTTGTTTTAAAAAAATACACTTGACTTTTATAAAGTTAAAAATTATTTTTAAAACTTAATATAATATATAAATGATTTCTCTACACTATGATTGGGTTAAAAAAATCGGTGTTATAGGAGAAATTTGATAGGAATGATAGATTTTTTAGGGTTTTTTGGATTTCTTTATATTTTAAAAAAGAAATGTCTATTTTAAATAGTTTTTGTTCATTTTTTTATTATTTAAATTATTGTAAATAAAGCAATTTTATATATAGATATATAAAAATATAGATAATAAAACAATTATATAGAATTAATTCAAACTATTTAAATAAAATAAAATAAAAAATTTAATACAAATATTTTTATTAAAAATAAATCTATATACAATTCTATTTAATTGAAAAAATTCTATTTTTCATACTTTTTGAAAATCATAATTTTTTTAATCATTTTATTATACATAATTTATAATATAATAAGTTTTAGTTAATGATTTAGAATTAAGGAGGAGTATGGAACCATAGAATCAAGCTCAATCATATGCTTAAATTTGTATTATTATTTTTTAAAAATTTATTCTAAAGAACTTTAAAATATCTATTTTAATATTATCATTTACAAAAAGAATGCATAAAAGAAAAGATCTCCATTTTATTATTATTTTCTTGTGATAAAATATCTTTAAATATTTTCTTTTATTAAGGTATTTTATCTTTTTTTTTAAAGTTTCAAAAAGAAAAAAAATAAAATAATTAGAAAAGAAAGAATTAGCATTATTATAATTCCTCCACCTCTTCTTCTTTTAATGATTACTTTTTTATTAAGTTTGAATTTTACTTTAATTATTTATGTCTTTTTATAAATTACAATTAATAATTAAAAATTATTATAATTAATTTATTTTATAATTATTTATCCTATTAAAATTTTAATTATTATAAAATAATATATTTTGAATTAAAAATATTTTATTACTATATTTTTTTTAATAACAATATCTTTAATTTTATCTTCTTTTGTTAGGATCTTCTATTTTGTTTTTAAATTTATTCTATTTTTTCTACTTCTTATTTGAAGAATTAATTTTCATTAAGTTAAAATTTTATTTTAGTGATTTATGTTTTCTTATGGAATTACGAATAATAATTAAAACATTAAAACAAATTTAATTTATAATACTTAAAACCTAAATTAGAGAGAGAGAGAGAGAGAGAGAGAGAGAGGAGAGAGAGAGAGAGAGAGAGAGAGTTTTGATTACTCATTTTATGTCAACAATTTAACAATAGTATGTGTCTTGTGGGAGTTATGCTTAGGTATGTATGTCATTTGATTGTTATCTCCTTCTCCATCTCTCTCCCCTATCTAGATATCTCCTTACATTTCTATCTCCCCCCTCTGTCCTTCCCACTATATTGATTTATCTCTCTTCATTTTTCTCTCCCCGTCTCTCCCTGTCCATCTATTTATATATTTATCCCTTTCTATATCTATCTCTATATCTCTATCACTCATATACACATTCCATGTTTCTCCCTCCCTATCTCTATCTCTATATCTTTGTCACTCACACGTACACACTCATTATTTCTCTGTTTCTATCTCTATCTCTAACTCTTTCTATATCTATGTCCCTATCTCTATCTCTCTATCTCTCTATCTCTCTCTTATGCAATCCTCTCCCTTCATCTCTCATACTCTCTCTGTATAGATCCCTCACAAACCTCTCTATCTATATAAAAAAAAATATCTTTATCTTTATATCTCTCTATCTCCCTCTCTCTCTTATCATATCCCTCTTTCTATATTTATTTCTCCCTCTCCCTCTTTTTCTCTCCTTCTATTTGTCACTCTTTCTCACCCCCTTTATATTTTTCAAGTTATATCTACTCGCTCTCTCTCTCTCTCTCTCTCTCTCTCTCTCTCTCTCTCTCTCTCTCTCTCTCTCTCTCTCTCTCTCTCTCTCTCTCTCTCTCTCTCTCTCTCTCTCTCTATCTATCTATCTATCTCACCCTCTTTTAATATATTTCTACTTATCCTCTCTCTAATGCATACAAACACATGCACACTCCTTTCTTCTTCCTCCCCATCTCTATCGATCTATCTCTCCCTCTCTCTAGACCTTTTTCTCTGGTACTTGTCTCTATCACCTTCTTTCTCTCACACTCTTGCCCCCTTTATCTCTATCTCCATACATATCTCTCATCATCTCTATCTATATATCATTATCTCCACATCTTTTTCACTCATTCACTTCATGTACCGTGTATAATATATATATATATATATATCTCTCTTGATCCTTCTATCTCTTTCTATACACATCTCTTTATCTCTCTCCCTATACCTCTCTAGCTATATATTTTTTCCTCCATTTGTATCACTCCCTTTTTTCTCTATCTATTGATCTCTCTCCTATCTCTCTGTCTTTCTATCCATGTCTTTCTTTAACTCTATCTCCATATCTCTCTATCTTTATCCCTATCTATTTGTATATTTCCTTATCCCTCTCCATCTCTCTATATTTTCATCTCTCTCTCTCTCTCTCTCTCTCTCTCTCTCTCTCTCTCTCTCTCTCTCTCTCTCTCTCTCTCTCTCTCTCTCTCTCTCTCTCTCTTCTAATATATATTTATCTCACCCACTATCTCCCCTATTTCTCAGACCCTCTCTCTATCTTTATTTGTTTAACTCTAGTTCTCTCTATTTGTTTATCTCTTTACCTACTTCTCTCCCCCCCTCTCTCTATATCTCCTTATAATCTCTATCACTATATCTCACTATCTATATCTCTCTCTATCTCCCTCTTCCTTTATAGATCTCTCTATCTCTTCCTTTTTATTTCTTTCTCTCTATCTCCCTATATTTCTCTCTTTATCTCTCCCTCTACCTCACATCATCTCTCTATCTATTTTCCCCTCTTCCTTCTCACTCTATCTTCCTTCATGTCCACTTCTATCACCATCTCTCACCCTCCATCCATGTGCATGCCTCTATCTATTCATCCATCTATCTCCCTCTCTCTCCTGTTCTCTCCCGTTCCCTTTCCCTCTTTTTAGACCTTTATATGTATCTATTTACCTCTCTATATCTATCTCTCTATATTTCTTCTTTCATCCTTATTCCTCTATCCTCTCTTTTCATCTCTCCACATTCTTCTCCTCTCCATCTCCATCTTCATCTCTATCTCTATCTCTATCTTTTTACTCTTCTCTCTTTTTGTTTCTTCCCTACTCTATCTCGTACTCTTGCTTTCCCTATGTCTACATCTCTCTCCTTCTCACCCTATTGCAAATATAACACAAGCTTGTTGGTAAAGAGGCTTGATTATTTTCTTGATTCAAAGGTTTTATTTCAATTATGATTGGATCCTTGTAACTAGATGCATTGTCAATTTGAGGCTACCACTTCTCCATTGAGACCTTTGTTACACAAACAACATCATATTCTAAATGGCATACCAATTGATCTCATGTACTTCACAAATTTATAAAAAAATAGACCATTTTTCTCTCTAATTGACCTTCCACACCTCTTCGACATACCCATTATAGACAAATATAATTAAAATAATATCTTTAAAATAATAATAGATCAAAATTATATTAATAAAAAATTACACCACATATTTTTATTACAATACTATAAGACAAGTATTGGCCACTACATGGCACTTGTGTATATACATATACATATGCATATACACATACACATACACATACACATACACATACACATACACATACACATATAGTAACACTATTATTACAAAAGTATAATATTATGATATTATATTTTAATACTTTATAATATAATATAGTTTTTAAGTATAAATTTTTATGTATTTTAGGCAAATACAACTCCCAATCTATTAGAGAAAGAAAGATTACACCAGTTAGTGCATGAGGAACATCATGCTCTCAACACATTCAATTATCCTTTCTAGTTGATATGGAGAGAAACGATTTGCATTCTCGCTTACAAAAGAACTAAAATTTTCAAGATTTCTCTCATCTATTCGATTCTTGTACAGCAACAAGGCTTGTTCAATGACCTCGTTTTGTTTGACAGCTTCGCTATCAAAAATATCTAGAATGGGACCACAGTCAAGGAGGGCAGAGATGACAGAGAGCACGACCATGATTACAAAATTATTTTCATCAGCAGTCACACACTGGTTTGCATATCTTGTGCCCCATGGTAGGTTCCCCATGACTTAAACAACCGCCATAGGAATTCTTCATATACCCATCCATCGCGAACATGGATAATCTCCCATTCAGCCTTCCCAACGATCTTGAATATCACATCTACCGTAGTCTTCTCGCCCCTTGTTTTGAAGAGATGCCTTATCCAAGCATCTACCGATTCAGCCTCACATTTGCAACTTATCCCAAACCGACACGACATACTTTAAGCATAGACAGCAAAGAGACATGGACAAAAATGTGGAGCACTACACAATTTATAGTGCTTGGCCTCTCTTGAATATTCATATAGCCGTGAGGCCAGCTGGGGACTATCATTTAAGACTCGGAACGTAAGGCAGCGTAGTATACTGCCAGGGGGTCACTTCGAGAGGGGAAAGACAAATGTTACTGACATACCCAAGAGGCCACAAAGATTCAAAAATTTAATGGTCATAGTTCCACCACCGAAACATCAGTGTTGATAATACTGGATTAAGGTCATTCCAAGTTTTCACATCCTTCAACATGACAACCCCTTTTGATTGATCAGTGGCATTGTTGGAAATGAAGTCCACTACTTCATTAACTTTGCAGAAAATATATGAGATTGTGTAGTCGCCAAACATACCCAGCAATATGTTAATTCTTCCAATCCAGGCCCTGGATTTCTAACTCAGGCCGGATCAGCTAGCTATTGCATTAACAAAAATGAGTGAATGTCCTTCGATGTCAATGACCTTGAGCCTTTATCCACACACAATTTAAGACCTCTGTTGAGAGGAAGAAACTCAACATTATTATTGGAGCCTTCAGGCAATTTGATGGAACTGCCCACTCCTAGGCACCCTCATCACCGTGTAATAGGAAGCCAACACCAGATAGACCAGGGTTTCCACGTGACGGCCTGTTGAAATTCAATTTGAGTCTCCCAGATGGGGGAAGCTTCCAATGAAATTCAGTGCGATTCACCTTGTATTTTACAATGCCTCCCTTCGGCTTTTATGAGGTGAAACCAACTTTCCAATATCTTGACATCCCATTTGGAAAAATATTTGTTGGCACCTCAGCCCATAAACATTCCCACAAAGTGCCTTTTGTATAGTCAAGGCCAAGTAGAAAAACCTTGAACGAGCTATCACGGAGTGGCCTCCTAATTTTCTGCAAAAGTGATTCCAATAAGTGTATGCCACCTTACATATGACTAAATTATCTTTTGTCTAAAGTGCAATGCTCAAAGTAGCACATTGTTGAGCAATGTGAGCTAACCTTTATAGTTTGCTTGGAGATGTGTTAAACACAATTGAAGTAGTGGTGCAAATTGAAAAAGGTTCTGCAGAAGTAAAAGTACCATAATAATGCAGCCTTGTGTAGAGTACTTAACATCATTGTTGTGAGTGTGTAGTATTTGTGAAGGAGAAACATATGATCCTTGTGCTAGTATGATCATCTATAAGGTTCTCTAGTTAATTGTAAATATCATTATTCAAAATTATAAGAATGATCATTGCATTATTGAAGGAAATAGTATTAATATATTTTTCTTGACTAATTGCATCTTTCATTAAACCAAGAGTGTTGATTGTGAGCAAATTTTCAGAACTATGCCTAAAAAATGTGTATATTTTGTATTTTAATTTAACCTAATGATGTAGAACTCTTAATTTAGTTTATATTTATGTTTTTTATATTTTTAAAAAATTAGTGAGATGTATATCTCAATAAATTAAAGAGAAGAATATTGGTTGCTAATTTATTTGAAAGAGGTGATGTTGATGGGATGTCACCAAAGCTACTAAATTACTTTTCGCATAGATAAATTGAATATATGTATACGTATATGTATAAGCATATACATATGTATACATATAATATAAATATATATTTGTATGTACATATATACATACATACATACATATATGTATACATGTATATATACATATATGTGTATACATGCATACATACATACCTACATAACACCCACAAGAATTGTGCTATATTAGGTCATTTGCTAGCACATCGCATACTTACCAACGAATAGTTCAACACCAATGGATCGTCATGAGAAGATTATTCTATGAAAAAAAAAAACTTGTACAATGACTCTCATCCATCACAACATGTAATCTATACACATATTTATGAAATTATTCTAGTACATAGATAATAGATAGATAGGTAGTAATAGCTAGATTAGAAGATAGCACTCTTTCATTTCTCTCAAAAGTATGTTAGATACATGATAAGTAGATATTCAAAACATATTTATTATTTCTTTCCTATTTACACATCAATTTATAGTACATTTTTTCATAAAAATTCTATGTTAACAAAAATTTAACAAAATTTTCTATACCAGAAGTTGACTCAATTGTTTAAACATAATTGATAGGAGTAACGATATATTCTTTAATTATATCATCCATTGAAATTCAAACCTTAAAGTTAGTTATGTGACTAGGATTATGCTCTAGACAATTATGATAAAATACTTACTCCAAAATCTTTAAATCTTAATAAAAAAAATATTAACATAAATTCATACATCTATATTAAATAACAAAATTATCAAACCGTCCTCACCCACTCACCCACTCCTAATCCAAAAAGCTCTCCAAATTTCAACGTAAACTGCAACTTAGCCTTAAATTTAATTGGTATTAAATATTCTTAGAGAATATTTACTCGAAGTTTATTGTTAGAAAGCTAAACATTAGAACTCAATGAATTACGACGATAGCGCCTAGAAAAATGGCAATTTTAGGTTTAAATCGAGCGACAAGAAAGTTAAGGTCTTTGACAGAATGCTAATGAACGACCACTTTGTTCATGTGTGTTTGGCTGACCAAGAAGAAAAGAATTGAATTTCTTCTTGGTGATCGTCAATGATAGCACTATTATCGTTAGAATACTTCAAATGGAGAGTTCAACACGCTATAATTACACACTTTCATAGATTTTACTATATTGGCAAGTTAATTCATTGTAGTTTTGCTTGTTGATCCGCATTCATACCAGCCATGTTTAGTAGAATTTTACCCATTATTTATGGTTGTTTAAGGTTCATCAGTTGAAATGAAAGGCTTTTTAAGGTGGTAGTAGGTCCCAGATGTAAGCATTTCCTACGTTGAATGGGTTATTTACACGGTAATATATAAACTGGAAGTCAACATATTTCCTGTGATAGTCATCCATTGGCAGAGAGCATGTATCCATGCATACATACATCCATTGGAAATACTGTGGTTCAATAGCTGGATTAAGAGCTTGTTGACTTGATGGTTTGTTCTCGCATTAAACAAAGAAGAAATTCTGAAAACGGTGGGTGCGAGTCCGTGAGTCACATGAGGCGGATGATCCATACGCAGTCTAGCAGGGTGAACTAACGTGGGAATAGCACCTAAATCCGTGAATATTGGCAGAGCTCACAAGATTTCAAACTAAATTTATAGTGCCTAAGAATGTTATGAGTCGATATTAGTACTAATTGGGTGAGGCATTAAATCATCTATTGGGTGCATGCGTTGGTTGCTATATCTTCTCTTTATACCAATTTTATTGCATGGTCAGGCTCCTATTCGCTATAGTTGTGACTTTGGACCTTATCTTTGTGCTTCTTTATTCCATGCCATTGTATTAGTCTATTGTATTAACTTGTGTTGTGTTATTTGATAAGTGGTATCTATTAATCTTCATGAACATGTGATTTTTGGGAGTTAGTGAAAGAAGTTTAAGAGAGCTCAGAGCCTAGTAGTTCTACCTAGGTAGTTCCATTGGTCTATTTGGAGTGATGTGGTGATATTATTTGGTCATGCTTGTTTTGAGCCTTAGCATAACATTCTAATTGGTTAGTGGGCGGTAGGGAGGTAGAGGTAGAGGTGAGAAAAGGTCTATATACCTACACACTTCTACTTCTCTAACTTACTGATCTATCAATTAAATGATCTAAGAATCTAAAAGGTGAAATTGAATGGTAAAGTATGATAAATGTGCATCAACAATCTAATTAGATTCAACCTACAATTGATGATATTTCAATAGATTTTCTTGGTATAAATATATTGTGAGAAAGAATTAATTGGTTGTCATTAGTGATAATTTTTTCTTTTTTCATTCTAAAGGTCAACAATTTTTTTAACTCACATAATATCTTTTTAAATATAGATTTAGCTGCATGAGTTAGATTTAAAATTACTCTAATGCATTCAAGGCATGACTACTCAAAATACTCCTACAAGTTGTAATTATTTGCATTGTAGGCAATTGTATGCATTTTTATATTTTTGAAAGATTTCCTTTGTTCTCTAGAAGATCAATCCAAGAAATATTTACTTCTACCTAAGAAATAAATTCAATCCAGTGGTGTAGTATTTTTATGTGATTTTTTTGACACCTGATAGTGGTTGTTGATATATTAATAGAAAAATTCAAAAAGTGATAGTGTAAATAGGGTCATTATCAAATTAGTTAGCATATCCCACTTTTCAAGTTGACTCATTCACACTTGCTAAATATTCATTTAGAGTCACTTCATTTGGTTTAGACACATGTACTCACCTTTTCTGACACCTATCTAATGCATACTTACACATGTTGTCACACTTGTCATATTGAATAACCTATGTTTAATATTTGAAGGGGTAGTAAGACATCTAAGCCTACCTTCCTACCTTCTCTTCTTTGTCTTTACATAAAAGTTTCATCAATGTACATTTGAAAATCTCATTTTTATTGATAGAAGCATTTTATGTGCTTATTATTCACCTATGGAAGATATCACTAAATTTTCTTTTAGATTTTTTTTGCTCCAACATAGTATCAAAGCCATGAATTGTGTTGAACACACTCAAAGACTGAGAGGAGGGGATGAATTAGTCTTGTACAAAAATTAAAAGTTTAAAAAAATTTGAATTCAAAACCCTTAAACTGATAAACAACAATGATCACCAATGCACAAGAGAACACTAGATTTACATGGAAAATCCAACAAGGGGAAAATCAAGAAAAACTGTTTGGATCTACTATTGAAATCTAGCCTCATAAATAATAGCAAGATTTCAATTTTGTTTAATGCTCACTATGTAAGGAAGAACACTTCTCCTAGAAGGACTTGTTGAAGACGTTCTCTACCTTAGGGATTGATACATGGACCTATTGAGGAGATTCACTATTTTAGAGTAGAGTACATGAAAACTTAATTCAAAATGAATAATCATTCATCTCACAACCTCCAACAATCTCTTGAGAATGTAGTTGTCCTTAGCTCATTGCCTTAAGAAATCATTAAGCAATTCAACTCCAGTATCCTCCACCACCCAGTTTCACTGCTTCATACTTTGCATCTCATAGTCTCACACATTTTCAACTGATTTTATCTTCTAAATGTATCCTTTGTAAGTAAATAAAACATCAAATTATGCTGGTCAAAATAGGAGATGCACAATGACAACAACAAAGTTAGCCTCAAAACACATTTGTGATGAAAATGGTCCAAACCAGAGATAGAGTAGACCTAAAATATCTTATTACGTATTTTTATGCAGCCCTAAAAATCAAACATTCTAGTGCACATATTCCCAAGTCAACAACAAGGTAACATGTAGATGAAACGTGTAGCACTTTACTAGTCGGCCCAAAAACATGACTTCCAAATGCATTTACAAAATTTAGCTCACATCAAGACATAGAAATACCCAAATAGAATTTATTAAACCTCCAATGTTTATACAAACCCCCAAATGCATAGCACAAGTAAGAGAATAGGTCTAGTTGGCCAATCAACCACAAATAACCCTAAAAACCAATTCCAGACAATATGTGGCACCAAAAAGATCAACCACTATCATGTAGACTACATAGAGACATCCCATGAATGCTCAACAACATTCCAATATGCTTCTTTCATATTGTCATGTCAAAACAAGTTGGCACAACCAAATAGGTACATAGTTTTTTATACTCAAAAGGCCAAAAACATACTCATGAGATAAAACATTGTCAAACAAACTTGTGGTACATTTCATCACCTAAAATCTGAATGAAGACATTGCACAATAAATATAAGTATATCTACAAAGCCGCAAGAACAGAAACAAAAATATGGAGAAATGTGGAGCATTTTCTAAACTAGCTCTTACAAGCAACCAAACCACCAACATACTACATTTACCAAAAACCTCTACAACAATAACAAAGACATGAAAGGATAGTAGTGCAATGTCCATAGAAAATACAAGATAACTCCCAAACAACAAAACCGTGTCAATAAATGTGGAGAAATGCATAGCATTCTCCCTAACAGTCTTCAAAACACTTTCTTGCATTTGCATACTTCACCAGCATGTAGAGATTATAATATCTTTGTAGAATCATTTTCTCACTTCGAAGCAACAAGGGAGATATAGCAACAACTTGCAACATGCACAAGACAATCAACATCATATCTACTTCATCTTATTAATTTAGATCCTCATCTTAATATGATATCATCATGATAATATCTTTATTGACATATCACAATACATATCCAATTATTCTACTTCAACATATACTTCCATAAATCTCATCGTCAACATAGTATTAATGATAACAATAAATACTAAGCATTGACATTAATGATAACACAATATGCTGACATCATATTTGCAAAAATCTTCTCTATTGTTATTGAACGTTTATCTACACTCTCACCCCCTTAGACATTACGGGAAAAGGGAAAAGTTCTTCACAAGAATCTGCATTCCTACACATGCTCCACCTATCAACAACAACCTTGATCAATTGGCTACTCCCCCTAAGAGGTCGCCAGCTTTAGTCCATGAGAAAAATGATATACCTTGAATTTATCCCCCTGGATAGATGCATCATCTTAAGGATCTAATTATAAAGAGGAGGGGCAATAACCTGTAGCTTCTTCCCGAGATACCCAATTGTGCCCTTTGAAAATGTCTTTGTGAAAACTTCTGCAATTTAACATTTTGTAGGAACATATTCCAATCTGAATTCTTACTTTGCAACCTTTTTTCTCAGAAGGTGATATCCAATAGAAACATGCTTGTTACTTTAATACATTAGTGGATTTTTTGAAATATTTCACTTGAAATTATTTTGAAACAAATTATTTTTGCATGTAGTATTTCACTTGAAATTATTTTGGTTCAGACACTTCACTCTAAAACAATGTATGTAGTAGCTTAAATCCTCTTTTCAAAAAATAACAATAAAATGTCACCACAGGTTCTAGATTTCTCTAACAAAGGGTAATTTCGTCAAAATTTTATAATACTATTTTATACATGACATAGTCTATAATCCAATTTTTATATATCTTAATTATTATTAACTTAAATTTGTTGTAAGTAGGTTATTACAATTAAACATGAGGCTAGGTAGAAATTTAAAAAAATATTAAGTTGTATGCATGTATGCATGTATGTCCATACATATAGATACATATATCTATATATACATATACATGCATACATACATGTGTGTCTATGTATGTATGTATGCATGTATGTATGTATGTATGTATGTATGTATGTATGTATGTATGCATGCAAGTATGCATGCATGCATGCATGTATGTATGTATGTATGTATGTATGTGTATGTGTATGTGTAAGTGTATATGTATCTTTATGTGTATGTGTAAACATAGACATATATTCAATTTATCTATGTGAAAAGTAATATGATATTTTTTTATGACATCCCTTTAATGTCACCTTTTAAAAAAAATAGCAATTAATTTTTTCCTCTTTAATATATTGAATATATATATCTAATTATTTTAAAAAAAACTTTAAAAATCATAAATATAAGCTACAGTAAGAGTTTTACATTATTAGTTTAAATTATCGAGAAATATAAAATTTAAACACCTTTTTGAAGTTTAGTTTTGAAAAACTACTCACAATCAACACTATTGGTTTATTGAAAGGGGCAATCGGTCAAGCAAGATATATTAATGGTATTTCTTTCAATAATGTTGTGACCATTCTTAATATTTTTGATAATGGTAGTAAATTTTGCATGATTTGTAGTACACTACAAGACCTTCTAGATGACAATGATAGTGCAAGAATCATATGTTTCTCATCCACAAATAATACACACACAAGAAAACAAATGTTAAGTAGTCTACACAAGACTGAATTATTATGCTACTTATACTTCTAAAAAAACCCTTTTCAATTTGTACCACTACTTCAATTGTATATAATATGTATCTCCAAGCCAAACTATAAAGGTTAACTCATATTGCTCAACAATGTGCTATTCTGAGCATTACACTTTAGACAAAAGATAATTTAGTCATCATCGTATTCTAGTTAACACCCATGAGGATTGTGTTATGTTAGGTCATTTTCTAGCACATCGCATAGCTACAAACAAATAGTTCAACATCAATCAATTGTCAAGAGATGATTATTCACATGTGAAAAATTTCAACTTCTACAATGTCTCTCATCCATCACAAAATGTAAACTATAGACATATTGTAGAAACATATTAGTACATAGATAATAGATAGATAAGTAGCAATAATTAGATTAGAAGATAACAATCTTAAATTTCTCTCAAAAGTATGCTAGGTACATGATAAGTAGATACATAAAACACAGTTATTATTTCATTCCTATTTACACCTCATTTTATAGTATTCTTTCTCATAAAATTCCTACACAAAGAAAAATTTAACAAAAATCTCATCTATACCAAAGACTTGAGATTCAAACCCTTAAAGTTAGTTATGACGCTAGGATCATGCTCTAGAAAATCATAGTAAAATGACTACTATTCAATTCTTGAATCTCGGTCAAAAAGATATAATTTATTCACCAAAATTCAAATAAAACTATGTTATGAATAATATAAAACCGTCCTCGCCTCCACTCCGCAATCTTAATCTAAAAAAATTCTCCAAATTCCAAAGTAAACTGCGACTTAGCCTTAATTAAAGTTGATATTAAATATTCTCTAAGAAGATTTAGTCGAAGTTTATAGGTATAAAGCTAAAGCATTGGAATTCAATGCATTAAGTCGATAGCGGCAAGAAGAGCGGCAGTTTTAGGATTAAATCGAGCGACAGGGGAATTGAAGTCTTTGATAGGGTGGTAATGAACGACCACTTTGTTCAACTGTGTTTCGCTGACCAAGAAGTACCGAATTCTTCGCGGCGGTAGCACTGCTATTATCGTTAGAATACTTCAAATGGAGAATTTAACACGATGGAATTCCACATTTTAATAGATTTTACCATATTGGTAAATTAATTCTTTGTAGTTTTGCTTGTTGCTCCGCATTCATAGCCGCCATGTTTGCTATAATATTACCCATTATTTATGGTCGATTAAGGTTAATCAGTTGAAATCAAAGGCTTTTTTAAGGTGGGAGTAGGTCGCAAAGGTAAGCGATTCCTACGTTGAATGCTTTATTTACACGGTAATATATAAACTGGATCATTTTTTCTCGTGATAGTCATTCATTGGCAGACAAAATGTATCCATTCGAAATAATGTCCTTCAATAATTGTATTAAGAACTTTCTGACTTGATGATATGTTCTCGCAGCAATAGGAATGTCTATTGTAAACAAAGGGGAAGTTCTGATATTAGGTAATGACAAAACGGTTGGTGCGAGTCCTTGAGTCACATAAGGCGGAAGATCCATGTGCAGTTTAGCAAGATGAACTAAAGTGGGAATAGCAACCCGAATCCGTGAATATCGGCAGAACTCACAAGATTTCAAACGAAATTCATAGTGCCTAAGAATGTTAGTAGTCCATATTAGTTCTAATCTGATTTATCCATTAAATCATCTATTGGGTGCACGCGTTGGTTGCTATATCTTTTCTATTTATACTAATTTTATTGCATGGTTGGCTTCCTTTTGCCTATAGAAGTGTGGTGAGAGCTTATCTCTCACTTGGTATGTGCTTCTTTTTTCCATTTCATTAGCTAGTATTAGCAAGTGTTTACTATGTGTCTATTGGACTAACTAGTGTCATGTTCTTCGATAAGTGGTATCGATTGATCTCCATGAACATGAGGTTCTTGGGAGTTAGTGAAAGAAGTTTTGGAGACATTAAGGCCTAGGTAGTTGTATTGGTTCATTTGGAGTAATAAGATGGTCTTGTTTGGTCATGTTTGTTTTGAGCCTTAGCATAACATTCTAATTGACTAGTCAGAGGTACAGGTGAGAAAAGGTCTATTTACTTGCATACATCTACTTCTACATTTATTCATCTCTCGATTAAATGATCTAGGAGGCTAAAAGGAGAAATTCAATGGCAAAACATGATACATGTGCACCAACCATCTAATTCGACTCAACTTGTAATTGATAATATTTCAATATGTTTTGTTGGTAATGTTATTGTGAGAAAGAATTAATTGGTTGTCATGGGTGGTAAATTTGTTTACTTAAATGCATTTTTACGTACATCAGTCATATTTAACATTAGATCTCCCTCCAATGCATTCAAGGCATAACCACTCACTCAAAATATTGGTACAAGTTGTAATTATTTTTGTGTTGTAGGAACTTGTATGCATTTTAATATTTATGAAAGATTTCCTTGGTTCTCCACAAGATTGATCCAAAAAAATATTCTCTTAAACCTAAGAAACAAATTCAATCTAGTGGTTTAGTATCTCTATGTGAATTTTTTGACTCCTAATAGTAGTTTTTAATATATTAATAGAGTATCCCAAGAAAGTGATAGTGTAAATAGAGTCATTATCAAGCTAGTTAGCATATCCACTTTCTATGTTGATCCATTCACACTTGTTACTTTTTCATTTAGAGATTTTTTTGGTTTTTATCACTCAATGCAATTAAGACAAATGCAGTCAACTTTTTTGATGCCTATCTAATGCATACTTACACAAGTTGTCACACTTGTCATATGAAATAAACTATGTTGAAGATTTGGAGGGATAGTTAGACATTTAGTCCTACCTTCTTACCTCGAGCCTTTATCTTTATATAGAAGCATCATCATTGTACATTTGAAAGTCTATTTTTTATTGATAGAAGTTTTTTTTGTGCTTATTATTCACTTGTGGAAGAAATCACTAAATTTTGTGCTTATTATTCACTTGCAGAAGAAATCACCAAATTTTCTTTTAGATCATTGTTTCTCCAACATACTATCAAAGCCATGAATTGTAAGTTCCTTTCTGAATTTTGGTGAATCTAGCACTCAACCATATCAACAATGCAACATGGAACCAAATAATATTACCATTGAATGTAGAAGGCTTGAGAAATGAATAATAATGTTTCATTTGGAAATTTTTGGTGACTTTTAATTTTAGGAATTTTTAACCCTTCTACCCTATTATAAGCTTTCAAAGAATGCCAAGTCTTAGACAAAAAGAAGAGGGAACAGTTAAAGAATTTTCTTAAGACAACTCTTTCAGGTTTGAAATCAATGTTTTTTGTATGAAAAATGATTACAAATGTGATGTTATTTTCCTTCCTCGAGATATTACATTAGATGAGTCCTTAACTCACACAAGAAATGTGTACAAGTGCACCTGGAGATGGACCCTTTGCAATAATTACCATTTATGGAGTGGAAAGGTTGCAATTGTTTGTGGTATGCAATTTAATAGTAAGATAATTCTCTCACATGATGATAGAGAGAATCTTATTTTTGTGGCTTTTAGCCTTTTTATCTATTATTTTTCAAAAAGAACATGATTTAATTCTACTCTTTTTGTTTAGCATTCCACTAGAGTTCACTTTATTTTTTGGAGAATAAATTTTGTTGCTATGGGAGGTGAAGGATTGTATATTGATCCTTCTTGTTTTTCTTCTTTGAATTAGAACACACAAGTCTAGGACAAATTTGAAAGGCATGTAATTATCCCTTTCTTCAATATTATGTAAGGGGTTGTTGAAGATTTATATTTGTAGTTTAAGAACAACTAGAAGAATGGAAGAGTCATGACTAGAGGGGTTAGATTGGAAGCATCAAAGGAATTAATTGTGCAAGTCATTGAGCTTAAGTGGGAAGGAAAGAAGGTTCCCAAATTAAGCCAAACACACACCTATGAATAATACATCAACATGGCACTTCTTTTGGAGGAATGAGAACATTTGAAGAGACACAAGAATGGGTTTAGTAGGGAATATTTTCCACTACCTTGGGATGTTGTTAGCTACCATCTTATCAAGTATTTCACCTTGGAAGGTAGATTTTCCATAGTTCATGGCTACCACATTCCTTGGCCTAATCATTTGCGACACCAAAAATCACAAGTTACTCTTTCTTTCTCTTCTCTTTTATGAGAAAATGTGTGGCAAGGGGGTTTACTCTCTATTACATCAAGGTTTAATTTATGTCATTTACAACTATTGTCTTGAGAATAGCCTTGTTACTAACCCTACTCCCCATGATCCCCCACCAAACCATGACTAAAACCCTCCATAGCCATGTAATACCAAAAAAGAGAATTACTTTTAAAGAAAAAATGGCATCCTCCTCACATGCCATCTCTCTTTGAAAATCGCTGCTAAGCTACGTTAAAAGGAAAAAAACTAATTTAGGATGTGAAACTCTGCCCCTGGTTATTTCTATTGGGCCAAAAATCAACCCAGTTAAAGAAAATAAAACTATTTCAAACCCTAGAAGTAGCTGTCCTAAGTCTACTAGTGGCAAGGGTAAATTTTTTTGTAAGTCTCTAGATAATAGCCCTACTATATCTCCGTCCCCTACTATTGACATTTCTAATAGTGAGTTTGCTAAGGATAGTGTGACCAATTCTTCAAAAGAACATAGGTCTATCAGGCTTGCAAAATTAACGGTGACCACTAAGATTGCAAAGGCTATTGGTAAAATCCCTACTGAGGACAAAAGTGATTATCATTCAGAAGATTCCACTTTTAATGGAATGAATTCTAAGAGTAGTAAGGAGACCCAAGAAGAAGTATATTTGAATATTTTCCCAAAGGATTCCCATTTTCATTCCCTCCCGATGAAAACCCAGATGAATGAGGCTCTCGAAGGACTTAATAGCCTTAAATATTATTGTCAATATGAAGACCAAGAGGTTGGTGGAGCTTCTAGTGAGAAATTTGACTAGCATACTATGGCTATGAAGATTTTGGATGTATCAATTAGGGTTGAGAATCTTGAGAGTCCTCAAAATTGCCTTGGTTGTGAATGGAACAAAAACAAGATAAAATAGCTAGAGTGTGACATAGGGAACTTGATAAAGATAAATAGTTGTCTAATGTAAAAATGAGTGATGGAGGTCATGACTATGGCAAAGAAGATCCAGAAGAAGAAGAAAATTAAAGCCTCTATTGGCACGAATGATGGATGGGCACTAGGAAAGAACAACTTACTCCCTTAAGATGAGGAGCTGAATGATATGCTAGATAGCTTGGGCTATTTATCTCAATGCCCTCTATTATTTTCTTTTTGTTGTCCTTAGTCTTAATTGTCTTTAGTGTGCTCTATCTATGTTATGTTTACTACATTCCTACTTTATAGCTCTAGTTAAACTCTAATTTTTTTTTCATGTGTTTTCTCTCCAAGCGTTGACTTTTTGTGGTGCTTAGATGGTTTTTTATTATGATATGTAATGGTTTGGGGCCCTTCCCCACTTAGCTTAATAAAAAACATTTCCATGATTGTAGTACACTAGAGCACCTTTTACAAGAGCATGATAGCACAAGGATCATATGTTTCTCTTTCACAAACACTACACACACAACAATAATGATGTTATGTACTCTACACAAGATTGAATTATTATGGTACTTGTAATTCTACAAACCTTTTTCAATTTGTATCACTGATTCAATTGTCTTTAACACATCTCCAAGCCAAACTATAAAGGTTAACCCACATTGCTCAACAATGTGCTATTTTGAGCATTACAGTTTAGACAAAAGATGATTTAGCATCATATTATTCTAGGTAACAGCCACGAGGATTGTGCTATGTTAGGTCATTTGCTAGCACATTGCATACCTACCAACAAATAGTTCAACACCAATGAATCATCATGAGATTATTGTTCACATATAAAAAAAAAATCAACTTCTATAATGTTTCTAATACATATACATGTTTATGGAATTATTTTAGAACATGTAGATAATAGATAGATAGGTAACCATGATTAGATTAGAAGATAACAATATTATGTTACATAAAAAACATATTATTTCTTTCCTATTTACACCTCACTTTATAGTACTATTTATCATAGAATTTCTATGCAATGAAAAATTTCTCAATATTCTCATCTATATGAAAGAGTTGTGGCTCAATTGGTTAAAAATAATTGATACGAGTAATGGTATTGTGCGATGAAAAATGTGCATGCTAAATTAAGGGCTAAAAAGAAAGCTAATTAACCGAACAAACACAATACATCATACACTTCAAGATTAGAATGATAAAATCAAAACAAGGATGAAAACAATAATACAATTGCAAACCAAATGCCCACTTTGATTTGACTATTCCGCGATTGGATGTGTGCTCATGATGTAGCTTTAGATGCTCGATATTGCTCCATGACGAAGATGCAAATGATAATGGATTGATGGATAAAAATGATAAAGGATGGGTTGAGTGATAATTCTACCAAAGTAACGGTATGATGTATGAAAGTGGATCAAAGAGGATTTGGTCTAAAAATGGAGGGATTAAAATATGCAAGATGAGGAAGGAAAGGATAGGTGAAAAGGAGACACTTGTCCTCCAGAAAAGGACAAGTGGCTCAAGTAGATGGAAAAGGAATGGCATGTGTCCATGAGGACACATGTCTATTTTGGGCAAAGCCACCCAAAAATAGGAAGAGTGACATCTGTCCCTAAGGACATATGTCCATTTTGGAAAAGGCCACCCAAAATAGGATATTTTCCCCCAAATAAGGAATTGGTTAGGATGTGCACACACGTGTGAGAGGGGAGGAGGTTAGAAGGGATAGGATAAGGTTAGTTGGAGGGATGACTAGGCTAGGGAAGTGGGTTGGAAGGATATGGTTGGTTAGGATAGGATTGGAAAGAGGTTAGGGAGAAAAGTTAGGAGCTATGTGCTCAAATAGGAACTTGAACCATATTAATTTATTAAATTAATTAATCGATGGGCTTGGAAAAGGGATATTTAATTAATTAAAGTAATTAATCAAATGGGATGGACAACAAGGACAATTGATTAATTAGATTAATTAATTAGGAGAAAACAGGTTGGAGAATTAATTAATTGGGTTAATTAATTAGAAGAATAGGATTGGGAGATTAATTAATTAGAAGAAAAGGGTTTAAATTTGATTAAATAAATTAGCCAAATTTAGGTGTCTACAGCTATATTCCATAATTATGTCATCCATTGACATTCAAACCCTTAAGGTTAGATTTGAATCTAGGATCATACTCTAGACAATTATGATAGAATGGTTACTTCTCAATCCTTGAATCTCAATAAAAAGGATATTAACATAAATTCATACCTCTATAGCAAATAACATAATTATCTTATGAATAAAGAAAAAATCCTCATTTAAAACTTTATTCACCGAATTTCAACGTAAACTTCAACTTAGCCTTAATTAAAGGTGGTAATAAATATTCTCTAAGAAGATCTACTAGAAATTTATCGTTGGAAAGCTAAAACATTGAATTCAATGAAGTACGTCGATAGCAACTAGAAAAATGTCAATTTTAGGATTAAATCGATTGACAAGGGAATTAAAGTCTTTGATATAGTGCTAATGAACGACCACTTTGTTCAAGTGTGTATCACTGACCAACAAGTACCGAATTCTTCGCGACAGTCGTCAATGATAGCACTATTATCGTTAGAATGCTTCAAATGGAGAATTCAAGACGATAGAATTCCACAGTTCCATAGATTTTACCATATTGGCAAATTAATTCTCTATAGTTTTGCTTGTTGCTCCGCATTCATGGCAGCCGTGTTTGGTAGAATATTACCCATTATTTAAGGTCGTTAAAGTTCCATCTGTTGAAATCAAAGTCTTTTTAAGGTGGGAGTAGGTCCCAAATGTAAGCGATTCCCACACAATAATATATAAACTGGAACATATTTTCCTGTGATAGTCATCCATTGGCAGACTATATATATATATATATACTTATACTGTCCTTCAATAGGTATATTAAGAACTTGATGACTTGATGGTCTGTTCTCGCATTAAAACAAAGCAGAAGTTCTGACATTAGGAAATGACAAAAAACGGTGGGTGCAAGTCCGTGAGTCACATGAGGCGGAAGAACCATACGCAGTTTAACAAGATGAACTAACGGGGGAATATCACCCTAATCCGTGAATATTGGCAGAGCTCACAAGATTTCAAGCTAAATTCATAGTTACTTTGCATGTTAGTAGTAAACGTTAGTTGTAATCTAAGTGCGCCATTAAGTCATCTACTGGGTGCATACGTTGTTTGCTATATCTTCTTCTCTTTATACAATTTTTATTGCATGGTCGGCCTCCTATCGGATATAGTAGTTTCGTGGGACCTTATCCCTCACTTTGTATGTGCTTCTTTATTCCATGTCATTAGCTAGTATAAGCAATTGTTTTCTATTAATCTATTGGACTAATTAGTGTTGTGTTCTTTGAACAACGGTATCTATTGATCTTCATGAACATGTGATTGTTGGAAGCTTGTGAAAGAAGTTTGGGAGACCTCATATCGTAGGTAGGTAGTTTTATTGCTTCATTTGGACTGATGTGATGCTCTTGTTTGGTCATACTTGTTTTTGGATCTTAGCATATTATTCTAATAGGTTACTAGGAGGTAGAGGTTATCATGAGTGATAAATTTGTTTGCTCCATTCTAATGGACTTTAATTTTTCTAACTCACGTAATGTCTTTTTACATGTAGATTTAGGTGCATGAGTCATATTTAAAATTACATCTCTCTTTAATACATTCAAGGCATGACGACTCACTCAAAATGCTACAAGTTGTAATTATTTTTGTGTTGCAAGCACTTGTATGCATTTTTACATTTATGTAAGATTTCCTTAATTCTCCACAACATCAATCCAAGAAATATTCTCTTGAACCTAAGAAACAAATGCAATCTAGTGTTGCGGTATTTTTATGTGAATTTTTTGACACTTAATAGTGATTGTTGATATATTAATAGAAAATTTCAAGAAAGTCATAGTGTAAATAGGATCATTATCAAACTAGTTAGCATATCCCACTTTCTAAGTTGACTTATTCATAGTTGCTAATTTTTCATTTAGAGATTTTTTAGTTTTGATCTCACTTCATGTGGTTGAGACACATGGACTCACTTTTTGTGACACCTATCTAATGCATACTTACACATGTTGTCACACTTGTCATATGTAATAACCCATGTTGAAGATTTCGAGGGATAGTAAGACATTTAGTCCTACCTTCCTATCTTCTCTTCTTTGTCTTCATATAGAAGTTTCATAATTGTATATTTGAAAATCTTATTTTTATGGACATAAGTACCTTTTGTGCTTATTATTCATGTATGGAAGATATCACTAAATTTTCTTTTAGACTGTTGTTTCTCCAATAGAGTATCAAAGCAATGGATTGTACGTTTGTTTCCAAAATTTGGTGAATCTTGAACTCAGGCCTATCAACAGGCCATCATGCAACCAAATGATATTGCCATTGAATGTAAAGGCTCGAGAATTGAATAATAACCTTTCAATTGGAAAATTTTGGTAACTTTAATTTTTAGCTATTTTTCACCCTTGTGCATCCTATTATAAGCTTTTAAATAATTTTGAATCTCACACCATTTGAAGAAGAGGGAAAATTTAAAGAATTTTCTTTAGATGACTCTTTAGGGTTAGAGGCATTAAAAAGGTATTTATATAGTCTTAGCATGGAGAATGCATACTTATGAGAAGGAAACATTTTTGGATCATAGAGGAACGGATAGCATGTTGCAAGGAAGTTGATGAGATTTGGTAGTTCATATTTATCTTCCATGTCCTAGGGTTTATTAATATTCTTTGCATTTTCTACTAGGTATTTCATGAAATATGCTTTATTTTGTCTGTTGGTGTAAATAAATATTCATTTTGGATATTATTACACTTACTTAAGTTAACTTAGGATAATGCATCTCTTCGTAGTTTGGATTTGAGACACTTAGGGAAGTGTGCACATAGGGATAGAGCTTGTAGGAGAAATTCCACCTTTTGTGGTCTTATTTTGCTGTTACACTCCACATTCGATGGGTCATCCACCTCTTGTGGAATATTATATTATTTCTCCTACCTACCCCTAGTATTTTTTACCTACCCTTGTTTCTCATTGAGCCATATGTCATATTTGTGTGCTCATACATCCATATGGCCTTGCCTATATAAGCAGGCCTATATTCATTGTATTGGTTAATCCAGTTGATCATTTGCATATTGATGAGAATACAATTTGTTCTTGTCATTCTATTGTCTCTTTTATGCTTTTCATTATGCCCTTGATCTTGGCAAAATCCTACATGGTATCAGAGCTATTGGGGCTTCATTGATTGGGTTTTGGAGACATCGTGGAAGGCTTCTATTTTCGGATTTGGGGATCTTCATTTTTTGGGGGCGTCATACAATGATTTGGACATCACCGTTGAATCTGGGAAGCCATTTCCATAAATTTCGACTATAAAGTCGACCTATTTTGGTGAGAAATTTTTTTTCCCCATTTTGGCTATTATCATACGGATTTCGAAATTTATTTATTTATTTTTCGAAAAAAAAAAAAATTTCTGAAAAATTTCGAAAAATAAAATAAAAATTCAAAAAAAACAAAACAAAACTTTGCGTGTTTGGGGGTCCGCAGACCCCCCCGTACCCACAGTGCATGTGCCGCAGGTTGCAGGACGTACCTGCTGACAGAGTCGTGACTCGTGCCGCAGGCCCACGTCACCCACCGCCGCCCGTACCTGTACCCGCCGTCCCCGTCGCTGCCGTCCGAGCAGGTTCCTCTGGTGACCGCTTCCACTCTGCACGCAGCTGCCACCTCCGCCAGCCGGTCAACCTCTCCCGCCGCTCGCCTCGGCTCTTGGCCCGCCACTGGCCCCCTCGGCACCGAGCTCGCCGGTCTCTCCTGCCGTCGGTGACCACCAAAAACAGGCGGCCCCACGTCTGCCATGTGGCAGGCAACCACTGGCCCGTGGACAAACCTGTACGCATAGTCATCTGCCACGCAGAGTTGACGCAGACCGCCCAATCAACCGTTTGTACGGTACGACAGCTTAGTCATCTGCACGGTCACCTGCCAAGTCAGCAGTCCGTATAGTACGGACGCCCAATTAGCAGGGAGGCAAAGTTTTTGCGACGGTCATATGGCCATCAAATTTAACACAGTGAATTGCTGACGTTAGCACCACATCAGCATTTTTTGAAATTTTTTTGACTCCTCTCCATTGGGCTTTTTAGTTTTGCAATCCAACTTTGAAAGGCCATATCTTGCTCATTTTTGCTCCTTTTTTGGTGCAATTTTTTTTTAAATGGGCTAAAATTTCATGATATTCGTAGTGGTGTGGTTATTTTCTAATTTTGGTGCATAGGTTTTTCAAATTTTTTGGATTCTCTTAGCTGTACCTGTCCAATCCTCAATTCTGCAACTTCAAAGGCCTCGTTTGAGCTCATACGACCTCCTTTTCAGGTGCTGTTTTTTTTGAAAGTGCTTATTTTTTCATCTACTTTCATAATATATGATCAGATTTCAGAGATTTTGAGTGGAAATTGTACTTTTAGATATTGGTCTTATTTGGCCTATTAGGTACTTGTAAATTGCTTGGATCTTAGTTAGATCTCTTACATTATCAATTTGAGTCTCTTTTGGCCTTATTGAGGCAGTTGTAAAATTGTATTCAGAAGTCCACTTTGCCATTTTTTGCAAGCGGCCCATTGTATACGCACTACTTATAAAGTACCAAATCATCACATTTGGGGGGGGGTTCTTTGATTGAGTGAATTTGGGGGGGTGTCTTGTGTGATTGTGCCTCTCTTTGTGCTCTTTCCATTTTTGTTGCAATGAGTCCTAATAAATTTCCACCTTTAACTCCACATAATTATGCATCATGGAAAATTAAAGTATGGAGTAAATTAATGGAAAAGGGTCTCACACACTACATAGATGGAACAATAACAACACCACCTGATCCTAAGGCTGATCCAATTGCTCAATTAGAATGGCTCACAAAGAATTGCATGGCTCTTGGAACCTTACGCAAGAATGTATCAGATGACCTCATTTTTCACATTGAGAAGTGTAAAACAATCAAGGAGGCTTGGGATATGCTTCAGAAAATGTATGGACAAGTTGATGAAATCAGAGGCTATCAGATTGACAATAAGCTCACCAACTTAGATCCCAAGAGTTTTGATACAATCCAAGATTATGTCACCAAAGCAAATGAACTAAGAGCAAAGCTTAAGGATTGTGGAATTGACAAAAAGGATGCTTAGTTGATATTCAACTTGTTGGACAAGCTTGCACCAGAATATGCAGGATTTGTGTCTAGCTTCCAAACTCATCGTTTGACAGTGGGGAGTTCTTATGTTATGCCTTCATTTGATGCTTTCATAGAAATGTTGATATTGGAACAATCTAAGTTGTTGAACATGGGGTTTCTCAAGTCTTCAAAGTCCAAGGCTTTGGTGGCTAATCAAGGGAATCAAGGAAGTCAAGGCAAAGATTCCAACAAGAAGAAGAAGCAATCCAAGTCTAAGCCATACCAGGAAAAAGGACAATCATCCTCTCCATCACAAGGTGATTTTTCATCCTCTTCCAAGAAGGGGACACCATCTAAGAAGGATAAACCAACTTGTGCATATTGCAAGAAGTATGGTCATGATGAGCATCGATGCCACGCAAAGCAAGTTGATGAGTTAACCAATCTTCTCAAGAAAAACAACATCAACTTGTCATCCACCTACACAAAGAAGGATTCATCTCCTTCCTCTTCCTCACAGTCTAAGGGAAAAGGGCAAGCATTCGTGGCTACAACAGGTTCTTCACAGCAATGGATACTTGACTCGAGTGCCTCATATCACATGGGTTCTACAAAGGAGTAGTTTTGTTTATTGTAGCCATCTAAGGTACCTCACATTTACATAGGTGATGATACTCAAGTAGAGGTTGAAGGGAAAGGTTCAGT
Source organism: Cryptomeria japonica (assembly GCF_030272615.1). Lineage (NCBI taxonomy): Eukaryota > Viridiplantae > Streptophyta > Pinopsida > Cupressales > Cupressaceae > Cryptomeria > Cryptomeria japonica. Next base: position 632,616,824 of record NC_081407.1, read on the forward strand.
TGACATGGATGATGGAACATTTGAGAATGTTCTCTATGTTCCTAACTTGTCTACCAACCTTCTCTCCATCTACCAAATCACTCACTATGGGAATGGGAAAAAGGTTGAGTTTACACCAGATTTAGTTGTGGTAAAGGAACTTGATGATGATGCCTTGGTAGCAGTGGGACAATTCAATGACAACTCAAGGCTTTATTCATTCTCCCACTTTGTGCCAAGTTCACCTTCTAGGGCCTTGCTTACTCATTCAAATTCAAAAAGTAAGCTATGGCATGAGCAGTTTGGTCACCTCAACTATCGCTATCTTCAGCAACTCAAGACTAAAGACATGGTCACAGGTCTACCTCGAATCAGTTTTTCAGAGGGTGTATTTTCAGAGGGTGTATGTTCAGGTTGTTCCATGGGCAAGCATCCCGAAGAGAAGTTTGATAAAGGGAAAACTTGGAGAGCTTTGGAAGTTCTTCAACTTGTTCACAACGATGTAGCAGGTCCATTTCCAACACCTTCATTTAGTAAGGCCCGCTATGTTCTTACCTTCATTAATGACTACTCCTACTTCACTTGGGTCTACTTTCTCATTCATAAGAGTGAAGTATTTGACAGATTTCAGGACTTCAAGACTCATGTGGAGAAGCAATTAGGGAAAGTGGTCAAGATTCTTTGCACAGATAATGGAAGGGAATATGTGAACAAAAGACTTGAGGATTTTTGTACATGTGAGGGGATTGATCTTCAGCATTCTATAGCATACACTCCACAACAGAACGGGGTTGCAAAATGCAAGAATAGAACTCTCAAAGAAATGGCTAGCTGTATGATACATGCACATTCTCTTGATCCCTTCTTTTGGGCAGAGGCTATCAGTTGTGCCACACACATCCAGAATTGGGTTCCTCACAAAGCTTTGCAAGGTGTTACTCCTTTTGAAGCTTGGGCTGGTAGGAAACCAATTGTGAGACATTTCAGAGTCTTTGGGTGTCCAGCATGGGCTCGCATACCTCCACAGAAATGCAAGGCATTGGAACCTCAGAGTCGGCCTTGCATATTTGTTGGATATCCTGAGGGTGTTAGGGCATACAAATTGATGGATCTAGAGACACATGAGGTATTCATTGAGAGGAGTGTTCACTATGAGAAAAGCTCTCCTAGTTTAGCCTCTTTACCTCCTCCACCTTCCTCCATTATGGATAGTGATGTTAGTGATTCAGATGATGAGACTCCTTCAACTCCGACTCGCAGGGTTACACCTCCACAGGGTCCACTTGCAGTTGAGGAGCCTCATTCTCCACCTCCACTCAGACCTCATTGGGCTCGACAGACACTTGAGTCCGCGGGTTCTCCTGTTGGGGATCCTTTAGATACATGGAGAACTCAATCACAACATCAGGATCTTCCACATGCATTCATTGCTACCGCTTCCGATCCACAGACATTTAGGGAAGCATCAGGGGTTCCTGAGTGGGACCAAGCTATGGAGGAAGAGTATAGTTCCTCAATGAGGAACAACACATGGGATTTAGTCCATCTTCCTAAGGGGAGAAAGATGGTTTGATGTAAGTGGATCTATCGGACCACGTTTGCAGCGGATGGTAGTGTGGATAAGTATAAGGCTCGGCTTGTTGCAAAAGGTTTCTCGTAGGTTGCAGGTGTTGACTATACTGAGACCTTTGCACCCGTAGCCAAGATGAACTCCATTCGTTTGGCACTTGCTATTGCTGCAGCTCATGGTTGGGATATACATCAGATGGATGTGAAGAGTGCTTTTCTTCATGATGATCTTGATGAGGAGATTTATATGGAGCAGCCACAGGGTTTTATCCAGGATACTTCCTTGATTTGCAGACTAAGGAAATCTCTCTATGGCCTTAAGCAGGCCCCTAGGGCTTGGTACACCAAGATGGATTCCTTTCTTCCCTCCGCAAGGTTCACCAGGTGTCATTCCGATTTGAATGTCTACATTTTGCAACAGGATGACTCTCACTTGATACTTGTGCTCTATGTTGATGACTTGATCATTACAGGGAGTACTTCATCCATCATTAGTAGGGTCAAATTTGCTTTGCATGATAGATTTGCTATGACTGACTTGGGTCTTTTGCACTACTTTCTCGGGATAGAGATTTCACAGTCACCTTCCAGGATTACACTATCACAGCCCAAGTATGCTCTTGATCTACTTGCACGCTTTCATATGGCTAATTGTAAGCTTGCCCCAACTCCCTTTCTTTCAGGAGTCAAGCTTGAGGCTCATTGTTCTTCTCCACTAGTTGATGCCACTTTGTATCGTCAGCTTGTGGGTAGTCTCATCTACTTGACTCATACACGCCCTAATATTTCATTTGCACTTGGCATGGTTTCCCGCTTCATGCAGGAACCACATGAGCTTCATTGGAAAGTTGCCAAATGTATCCTTCATTACATCTAGGGTACACATCACTATGGGATTCACTATGCAGCAGGCACAGGACTTTGCTTGGTTGGTTACATAGACTCCGATTGGGCTGGCGATCTTGATGATCATAAGTCTACTTCTGGTTATAGTTTTCACCTTGGTTCGGGCCCCATTTGTTGGCAGAGCAAGAAGCAACATGTTATTGCTCTCTCTTCGACTGAGGCTGAGTATCAAGGCGCTATTAACGCAGCGACTGAGACCATTTGGCTCCAACAGATTCTCACAGAGTTTGGTTTCACCACTCCACGACCGACAGTTCTACATTGTGACAATCAGAGTGCTATTGCGATCTTGAAGAACCCGGTCCAGCACCAGTAGACCAAACACATCAAGATTCATATGCACTATATCCGAGAGCTCATCCAGGAGCAGGTCATTGATTTGCAGTATTGTCCTACGACAGAGCAAGTTGCTAACATATTCACCAAACCTTTCACCAAGAGTAAGTTCCAGCAGTTGCGAGCTCTCTTGGGGGTGCGGGATGTGTCATTAGGGGGGGTCAAATGACTTCCCCTTCCTCTCTTATGGGGGGGATTTTTTCCTCATTGAGGTTTTGTCCTTCTTCTTTGAGAGTCTTTTGTACATTCATCTCTCTTTTGGGGGGGAGTTTTTTCCCACTGGGTTTTCTCCCTTTCTCCGTTTGTGAGAGATTGCATTGCATAGTTTTGCTTGCATTTGCATTTGTACATGGGTACCTAACATGGCCTCATAGCCGGGACTCATCTTGCATTTCTTAGTTGCATTGTTGACTTGAGTCTTCATTCCCCTAAGTTGCACTTAAGGGGGGGTGTTGGTGTAAATAAATATTCATTTTGGATATTATTACACTTACTTAAGTTAACTTAGGATAATGCATCTCTTCGTAGTTTGGATTTGAGACACTTGGGGAAGTGTGCACATAGGGATAGAGCTTGTAAGAGAAATTCCACCTTTTGTGGTCTTATTTTGCTGTTACACTCCACATTCGGTGGGTCATCCACCTCTTGTGGAATATTATATTATTTCTCCTACCCACCCCTAGTATTTCTTACCTACCCTTGTTTCTCATTGAGCCACATGTCATATTTGTGTGCTCATACATCCATATGGCCTTGCCTATATAAGCAGGCCTATATTCATTGTATTGGTTAATCCAGTTGATCATTTGCATATTGATGAGAATACAGTTTGTTTTTGTCATTCTATTGTCTCTTTTATGCTTTTCATTGTGCCCTTGATCTTGGCAAAATCCTACATTGTCAATTTATTGAACATGCTTTAGGTATTCGAGAGCTTGAGTAATATTTGGACTCCAAAACTCACACTTGCTTGCTAGCCCTCCAGTTATAGTTGGGGGACCCGTAACTTGAACTATTGTGAAAGTTTTTGAGTTTTATTGAAAATAGATTTAAGTTTATTGAAACCATGAATAACATTGCATAAGTGTCTATGGTAACAACAAATTATATACATTTTTTGGGTGTTCATAAAAACCCATAGGTTTTATTGATGTTATAGTTTGATATAAGTATATTTGGAGCATTCAAAAGGACAATGATGATAGTAGTAGATTGATATAGCGTACTATGCATGATGACAACCCAATGATAATCCAAGCTAAGTGATATGATAGTGTTTTACAAGCTAAGTGATATGAATACACATAAAAATGGAAACTGTAGACACCTAAAATTGTCATGTCGAATTAAATAAATATTTTATTTATTTAATTATCTTTAGCCCAATTCTTCTATTAATTAAATAAATCTTTATTTATTTAATTAATTCATTTATCCTCTTTTAGCCTTATTTCTTATTTAAATAAATACATTTATTTATTTAAATTACCCTTTTCCTAAATTAAATAAATATCTTATTTATTTAATTGATCTCACTTTCTCTATTAATTAAATAAATATTTATTTATTTAATTAATTCATTAGCGTTTTCTACCTATGACACATGTCATTCATCTCTTAATTCATACACTACCTACCCCTCTTATTATTTTATTATTTCCTCTACCTACCCTCTAATCATAGCCGACCATTTATCTTTTACACCTCTCAATCTTATCCCTCCATTTCTTATAGTATCTTCTATATAAGGAGATGCTTCCTTCATTATCAACCCTAATCAATCTATGCATCCTGATCAATTGACTAACTCACTATGCATTCAGCCCCGACTACACTTTCGAACTTGCATATGCAATCAAGCCTACTTGCAACCACATTTCCGTTCTTTGTTGAGCTCTTGTTCACATAAAATCTGACAGTAAATATATCAAGCAAGATCAATGGAGATAGAAAGAATGGAGATTCAAACCCTATTAGACATGTGATGGTATAATCTTTGTGATTTCATTTGATTTGCATTGTCTTAGGTAATCTTCATATGTTATGGTGGATCTTTGTTGTTGTTAGGCTAGGGTTTTGTGGTTGAACTCATTTAGTCTTTCATCATTGTTGTTATCCATTTTCACCATAAACATTTTGGCACGCCCGGTGGGACATGGATTTTTGTTAGATCTATGTTTTTTTTGCAGATTTTTCTAACCCTATATTGTTGTTTTGTGAAACAATTTGGAGAATAAGTTTGTGATGCTAAGGTTTTGGACACAAAATCAAGATCTTGGAGAGATTCTATCATATCTTACAAACGGCTTGGAAATTTTGCACCAAATTGTTTTTGTAGGTTGAAGACAGTATCAAGAGATCCCATTCCAAAATTCAGAATTTTTGGAGCATATTTTCATTTTCTATGAATTTTTTATGATTAATTTTGAGAGAAAATGAGAGATTTTTTTGGATTTTCTTACATTTTTAGAAATCTCTCATAATTATACATAGGATCTATTCTTTGTGATTTTAATTTTGATGCAAAATATTTCCCTAAAAAATTGGATCTTTAAAAATTAGGGTTTTTCCTTATTTTGATCAGATCTCACAAACGGCTTTGAATTTGAGCATAAAAGTTTTTGTGCAGGTCAGGAAAAGTATCAGAATAATTTAGTAAAAATTTCATATTTTTTGGATCAAATTTTCATTTTATATGAATTTTTTATGAGTTTTCATAAAAAATTAATTGTGAGAGCAAATTAGCGAATTTTTCGTATTTTCTTATATTTTTGGAAATCTCTCATAATTATACACAAGATCTATTCTTTGTGATTTTAAATGTGATGCAAAATCATTCCTCAAAAATCAGATCTTTGAAAATTAGGGTTTTGCATTATTTTACTCATATCTCACAAACTGCTTGGATTTGTTAGAGAATTTTTTTTATGTAGCTTTGGAAGACCATCAGGACTCTCCAGTAAAAATTTCAGATTTTTTGGATCGAGTTTGCATTTTATATGAATTTTTTATGATTTTTCATGAAAAATTAATTTTTGGAGAAAATTAGCAAATTTTTTGGATTTTCTTACATTTCTGGAAATATCTTGAAATTTTACAATTGGTGTTTTTTAATGATGAATCAGATCTTTGAATTGGTCAATAAAATGCATTGTTGAAGGCCCCTATTTCACAAAGTCTTTTGGATCTAAAATTTACCTAACTTGTGTGCTTGCAGGAAGGGGTGATCATTTGAAACAATCCAAACTACTAACAAATATTTGTTGTAGGACCTTGACAAGGATTTTCTTTTGATCTTTATTGTGTGCCTTGTTTTCATAGACTAGCAAACACTTCAATTGGTGCACTAAAATTAAATCATTGTCTTTTGTGTTTTGAGCAATAGGCTCTTTTTGTTTAATCTTTAGAGGGCCTGTGTCCTCGTGTGGTCATTAGGACTACTAGTGAGGAGAGAATGACTCAAGTGGTAGCAAAAGAAAGGCCATCTTCTTCCAAACCACTATAAATAACTGTATTCATGGTGAAAACTATGAATAACGTGTGCTGATTAGTTCATACCGACACTATGTCTCCCCATAAACCCGTTTGATCAAATTTATTTGATTATTTGTAGGGAATAACTCCTACCGACTAGGAGCCTTCTGTATTTACAGAGCTGAAAGTGCCGCATGTATGGCCACATGAGCGGATGCCCTTACTAGCACCTTTTTGTTTTAGAAGCCAAAATCCTTCTAGTTGTTGGGGCAGGAGGTCGGACCTCTGGTAGAGGCCCACACACATACGGTTCTTAGTAGAGATACAAAGTTCGCCATGGGGAGTTTTCGTGGGGATTGATGCTTGGCTGCCCCAAGAAGTGAGTGTCGAGGGTGGAGCCAGTGGGGTCAAGCATCTAAGTATCCGCTCTGAATAACATAGCCTCGGGGGAAACTCCATGTGGGATCAACAACTATTGTCTTGGCCAGCCATAAGAATCGCGCTTGACTTATTTTGAACAATCAAACATTCAAGACCAAACATTAAAACATTGTGTATTTTGTGTCTTCAAGTGTATGCAAAACAAATTTTACATCAAACAACACACTTTTCTTGGAGTCATTTTGAGTCTAGACACTTGCAAACATTGAGTCTTCATCAACATTGTGTCCTCTTGTCACAGAAATACAGTCAAAATTTCAGATTTGGTCACAACAAACAACCTCACAAATTGGAAAAATTTACAGTCCAACAAACAAGAGAAGTCAGTTTCAGACTTATTGAGCTTTCTAGGTATCTCTTTGGGTTTTCATCTATCATTCAACCTATCTTTGGGTCTCGCAAAGTCCATCATTGCTTTACACCTTACTTTACATACACATTTGTCTAAACTTGAGTCAAAAGGTCACTTGCTTGTCCTCATCATACTTTGTCAACACACTACATACAACAACATTTTGCTAAGTGGTCCCTCATCAAGGTCTATCACCTTTGGGTCTCATTTGGTCTTACTTAGAGTCAAGGTCAACTTACCTCATCAAGAGAAACTATCATCTCTTTGGAAGTCACACCTACTCTACTACATACATACTTGGTCTTACACTTTGGACATTGCAAGTACACCTCAGATTCACTTACATTCCATCCAACTCTTGGTCTTCCATACTCTTTCCATTTTCATCTAGTCTCACACATCTTGGTCAAGACCTAGTTCATGGTTCAAACCAATTCCTAAAAAATCTAGGAGAGAAACTAAAGAGGCTCAAGAGTCTACAAACATGAGTTCCTATGAGTATGACAATGATATCTTTTCCAATACTGATCATAACACATTACTTGACATGGATGCCTATAGAAACATTCCAAATGTTGAGAACATGGACAATACAAACAACAATGATACACACAATGACAATATGGACAACATTTCAATACATTCAGCAAAAGTGGAAGACTCCATTATGGATCCCCGTTTCAATCGATTGGTTGAGGAAATAATGAGGAGGGATAGACAATATTTCTTACAAATGATGGCACAAAGTGGAGCCAAGATCCGTCATGATTTTGACATGTCTCAAATAATGGAAAATCGACCTTTGCAACAACCTCACCTCAACATGGATCAAAGGAGGCCTAATAGTGGAGGCAATAGAGGACCACATCTTGTACCTGAATCACCAGAGGTCCCATACACGCATGGTCAAGCATATGATACTCACCTTCGTAGACCAATATGGAAGTATTATGTAGAGAAATATACTCAATCACATGCCAATGCTAAGGACCAACCACCAAGGCAATTGGATATTCAAAGGAATGCTCAAAATTTGGACACAAGGAAACCCCGCATCAAATTTTGGGGCAGTGCACTAGAACAAACTCATGACATTCCTATACAGTATGGTATACATGGACAAAGCAAGTATTCCGTTCCTCATCATGACTCTATACCAAGTGGTCCAAATACGCAGCATCATTATAGACCTCCTCCATATAAACATGTGTATAATCAATACCATCCATATATGCAACATGCTCCTCCTCCAATTGGTGCCTCAAGCATGGGGTATGGTCCAAGAAGTTGATCTCCACCAAAGAACAATTTGGAGCAACAAATTAGGGACTTACAAAAGAAAATGGAGGACATAAATACACAGAAGCCAACATACACAATGAGAGACATATGTCCTTATCCATTTGACAAGAGCATTCCAATTCCTCCTTTTCCTACACACTTTGTGACACCTAAGTTTGATAAGTATAGAAGAAAAGGGGATCCTAAGGCACATATAAGACATTTTTTCACAGCTTGCATTGAGGTAGCAGCAGAAGAGACATATTTGATGAGATTATTCCCACAGAGCTTAGGTGATCAAGCTATGGAATGGTACTCCCAACTCCCACTTGGAATTAAGTCTTGGGGTGATCTACCAGAAGCATTTATCCAACATTTCTCATACAACATAGAGACAGACATATCAGTCACTATTTTGTGGAACACCAAGCAAAAAGATGGAGAATCTTTTTCATCATTTTTACAAAGATGGAGGAATCTAGCTAGCAGATGTTCTTGTGAAATTCCACAAAAACAAATGGTAGAGATGCTCACCCAGAATGTTAACAAAGACATTGGTTATGATCTAAGAAAATCTTGTTTTTCCACCTTCAAGGACGTCATTGAAAAAGGCTTAGCAATAGAGAAGGTCCTAATTGAACAAGGAGTCATTAAGATACTCAAGGAAAACAAAGATGACTTTAAAGGAAAAGATAGGCCAAGATTATGGAATAAAAATAAGAACACAGTCAATGATGGTGTTGTTGATGCCAATACAGTATGACCGAAAATCATTTTTTCTGGATCAAGTTCTACAAACAATCAAGTGAATACTCAAACAACTTCTAGATCACGAAGGAAGTACACCCCATTTGGAGAACCACTTGAGTCCATTTTCAAAAAGCTAGTGGCAAACAAGATAATAACAATTCCAGATTTTCCTCCATATGAACCAGAGGTTAAACCAAATTGGTGGAATGATGACAAGTATTGTGAGTTTCATAAGAGCAAAGGTCATAAAATAGGAAATTGTCATCGACTGAAGAACATCATACAAGATCTCATTGATAGAGGTGACATTGAGATTGAAGGACACTCATCCAATCAAGAACATGAGATGTTTAAGGAACCATTCCCAAAGCATGACAAAGGAAAATCTAAAGCCACAAATGACCATACCAACTATACCAGAGCATCCTATAACTATGATTCAACTATCAATCACATTTCGATGGACAATTATGTCTCTACCATTATCATCAAGGACAAAACGCCTGAGAATTCTACCCAAAGACCCAAGATTGTCCTAAAAGGTATTGGATCTTCTTCCAAACCTACCTCTGAATGCAATGTTACCACTCGTCGAGGTAAATTCACTTTGCAAGGTGCTCCAACTAAAAACACCACTTCCTCATCAACTAAGCCTGAGTATGACCTTGTAGAACAGTTAGGGAAGACACCCATGCTCATCTCCATTCTTGAGCTCTTACACATATCCCCCGCACATAAAGCCATTCTTGACAAAATCTTAAGAGACACTATTGTTCCTACTGATCTGAATGTGGACCAATTTCAAGCCATGGTGGGATACCTTTCTGTTCCACACTCCCTTACATTCACAGAAGTCGATGATGCCTCGTAAGCCAACTACATAATGCACCTTTACACATTGAAGACTTAATACACAAACATTGAATAAAATGAGTCCTGATAGATGGAGGAGTAGGTCTAAACATTTGTACATTGAACACTATTAAACAATTGGGATATTCAGATAAAGCTGCGAATTCTACAAACAAAATTACCATCAAAGCATATGATGATGAAGAGCGTTCATCCAAGGGCACAATCATCTTACCTCTCGCTAGTTACAAAAGATGTGGTTTGTCAAGTCCTTGATCTAGACCTCACATACAACATACTCTTGGGATGCCCATGGATTCATGAGATGAGCGCAGTACCATCAACATATCATCGATGCATCAAGTTTCCACACAATGGAGTTGAAGTGACCGTCAAAGCTGATCCTAACCCATTCATATATTGCAATAATTTGTGACCTAGATCAGAAATGACAATTCTAGTTAATAGAGAAGCTATTTCTTCATTAGCATATGTTGATCCAGAATCCTTAAAAGCTTCTACATCCAAACAACCAGAGATCAAAGAAAATTTCAAGTTTAAAGACATGGGATGTGGTGAGTATATCTTTCATGTTGATCAACTCCCAATATCTCCTAAGGTATTCAGTCAACAGGAACAACATACAAACAATTTGAAATGCCAAGGAATTGGGTGTGAACCACCTAGTGTTGTGGCTACTAAGTTTGAATGCAAATCTCCTCTAGTGGTGCAAGCAACTCTTGATATCAATAGTTCTAAGAGTGGTTCCAACAAAGAATCTATTGAGCGTATCGCCAACCCTCTTGAGAAATCACATAGCTTTACCATTTCATCCACTCATTCCATTTCCACTCCTTTCCCAGACTTGGATCAATAAGAATTACAAAATCCCTTACTCATTGGGGATCAAAAATCAAGCTTTGAAAAGAAAAATCTAAAAGTCAAAAATAAAGAGAAGTCCTTTAATTCAAATCAAAATCAAAAGCTATTGGACTTTGCAAAAATCAAAGTCAAGGATAAAAATCCTATGAATGAGAAAGAACAAGAGTTGATCTCCCCTAATATCAAAATAACTGGGGCCAAAAGTTCTCCAATTTTAAGTCAAAAAGCATACTTGTTGATCCTAAGTCTCCATCATGTTATCCTACTTTCACTTCTTTTCACAATCATAAGCCTTCATCACTCATCCACTTGTTCCGCACATCCATCCCCTTTTGGTGATACATCATGGACCTTTAATGGAGCTTCCTCAAAGTACTTTCTTATCAGGGATGCCCAAACTTCTTCAGGTGACACGCATACGGGCCTGTGTAGTCCACACACTAGTAATTCTATCTCACTTTCTTCATCAAGGAAGACAGTCACTCGAGATACACATCATTTAGTCAAGGAACGTTGTAGTTACAATCATAAGGTTAAGCCTCATACATTTGAGGTAGGTGACTTGGTCCTCAAAGAAAATCCTAAAAATCAACAAGACAGAGAGAAGAAGGGCAAGTTTGAACCAAACTGGCTTAGTCCTTACATCATCACAACAGCATATGGATCTGGTGCATATTAGCTCTCAACCACAGAGGGTGAACCTTTGGAGGATCCTATCAACAACATGCACTTTCACAGATTTTACACATAGCTCTTCCAAATATCCTAATTCAAAAATAGAAAAAAAATAAAAATTCATTACTTGGTGAAAACCTGGCAAACAGGCACCTTGTAACACAAAAAAAAAAAAAATGAAAAATATTTCGTCCAACGGTGAAAACCACTTCGGTGGCGCCCTTGGCAAGTACCATGGTGAAAATTGAGTCATCAACACCATGTGTAGAGACATTGCTCCTCCCTCCTTCAGGATTCCATTTCATCCTTCACTTTGCACACACTCACAACCTATCCATTCATAATAAACTTACCCATTTCCATCATGGCTTGTTATTGATCTATCCAAGATTGGCTCGCCATTCATAATAAACATTCCTTTTCATCCCTTTCAATCCATAATAAATCAGCTCCTATCTGTGGCTAAGGCAAAATCCTACGTCTAGTAAGGGGTGTGGAACTGAGAACATCACATGTTCTAAGGAGTATAGTTTCTTCTACTTTTCTTCAGTCTATCTGCGTACAATCTGCAATAAAGCAACATCTGCATCGCCAATCCACAATAAAGTTTCATCTTCTCCACAATAAAGTATCAGTTTCATGGATTCAGCGAGTTTCAGATGAGACACAATAGCAACAATGGACTTCAACAAATCAAATCTTTCAACAGACTCAGACAACATTATGGTTCAATGCTATCTATCCTTTTTGTGAAAGTAAACATTGTGACCACAATCAAATAAGACTTATACAAGTGACAAGAGACACTAAAATTGAGGACTATAGTGGATGTTGGTTTCGAGTCTTGGTTTTGTTTTGATTTTATTTTTTTGGGTGACATGTCTTTTAGCTTTTCCGGGATGTCTCTGACTAGAGATTCTATCTCCAGGATGTCTTTGACTAGAAAGGCGAGGATGGGGTATCATCACCTATTTTTCTTTGCTGTTTGTGGATTGTCTCTTAGTAATGCTATGGCTTTTCCAAGGATATGAGGACATTGTGAGTCTATTATGAACTGGGGCATTCCTTGTTTGTGACTATCTTATCTCCATGCAAATAGGTACAATGACTTTCTGGGTCGAACATATGCCTCAATTGTTATAACCTATTTTTGCCATAATAAAGCTCAATGATGATAACGCACAAGAAGCTCTTTCACTTTCATAGCTTCTATCTTTCATCCCCCTTTCTTGATTGACTTCCATCATCCTTCTTGAGTCCATGTATCCTGCTATCACACGACTAAGTATAATGACACACCAAAAACATTTGCATCTCATGTAGTGTCACCTGCATTACCACATATTAAGAATTTCATACATACATATAGATATCACAATCAAATCACATCCTACACACAACACATGTTAGTATATTTTACGTTTTCATTATGTAAATAGTCATTTGCATTATCATATCCATTAGCATTTCATACATTCACATTTGCATTGGCATAACATTTAAAACATAAAAGAACAAAAATATTGCATTTCATTATGTACATATTTGCATCCATAACATCTCATCACATAGACACATACATCATAAGACATATAGAAGCATAACATAGGTACACATGCATATAGCTGTCGCAAAGATGAATCATCTCATATATCAAAATCATAAGTGTCATGATACAATGATGTCAAAATCATATGGCTACAATCACTCGAAGGTGTCTACATCATCATACAAACTGGTACAAAATTGATACATAGGGAGCCCTCTACGGCTATGATGAACTCTCTCCCTTGGAGCCAGCTAGCCTCGATGGAGTCTGAGCCCTAGAAGGACCTACCCCAAGATCATCTCTCCTGGCCCCTGTGTCCTCTACAGCCACCCCTTGTGTCGCCCTATCTGGACAGAGGAACCCACTGATCACTCCTGCCAGTACCACTCGTAGCACCAATCCGGTTTGTGTCATGATATCCCATGCCACATGTCCAGTCCTCATCTCTAGTCCTGGATCCTGAAACACTCATCTCAGTGCATCCCTGTCTCCATCTCGATCATAAGGAACTAACTCCCCATCGATCGGTATCCTCGGTATCCTATATACATCCTCTAAGGTGACTGTCATCTCACCCATCAACAAATGAAATGTACATGTCTCTGAGTGCCATCTCTCAGCCAGCACAGTCAGCAATCCCATGTTCGCCTGAAACTCAGGCACATACAAAATGAATTGCAGACCCATAACCTCAATCGCGGCTCTGTCCTCAAATATCAGCTCTGGTCGTAATCTCTGCGTCGACGGGAATCTCTTTCATGACTCCAGCATAGACAAATACTCCTACAGTCAAGAAAATCAATCATGTCAGTCATTGGGGCAACTTTGTATCAGTTCATATTATCTTCTTTGAAACAACGTGACAAGCTGCATTGTCTCAAAGAGGGGCAAAATGTAGACACCTAAAATTGTCATGTCTAATTAAATAAATATTTTATTTATTTAATTATCTTTAGCCCAATTCTTCTATTAATTAAATAAATCTTTATTTATTTAATTAATTCAATTATCCTCTTCTAGCCTTATTTCTTATTTAAATAAATACATTTATTTATTTAAATTACCCTTTTCCTAAATTAAATAAATATCTTATTTATTTAATTGATCTCACTTCCTCTATTAATTAAATAAATCTTTATTTATTTAATTAATTCATTAGCCTTTTCTACCTATGACACATGTCATTCATCTCTTAATTCATACACTACCTACCCCTCTTATTATTTTATTATTTCCTCTACCTACCCTCTAATCATAGCCGACCATTTATCTTTTATACCTCTCAATCTTATCCCTCCATTTCTTATAGTATCTTCTATATAAGGAGATGCTTCCTTCATTATCAACCCTAATCAATCTATGCATCCTGATCAATTGACTAACTCACTATGCATTCAGCCCCGACTACACTTTCGAACTTGCATATGCAATCAAGCCTACTTGCAACCACATTTCCGTTCTTTGTTGAGCTCTTGTGCACATAAAATCTGACAACAAATATATCAAGCAAGATCAATGGAGATAGGAAGAATGGAGATTCAAACCCTATTGGACATGTGATGGTATAATCTTTGTGATTTCATTTGATTTGCATTATCTTAGGTAATCTTCATATTTTATGGTGGATCTTTGTTGTTGTTAGGCTAGGGTTTTGTGGTTGAATTCATTTAGTCTTTCAACTTTGTTGTTTCCATTTTCACCATATATAGAAACATTAAAAGTATGTCATTTTTTTTATGCTATTGGAAAGATAAGAAGTTGGAAAAGGCCTTCAAATTGCAATGGAACAATATTATTCAAGATAGAGTGATATATCTTTAGAGGACAACAAATATCAAGTAGCCAATGTAGGATAATACTTTATGTTGACAATGATAAGATAGATACATTTACTTGTTTCTTTCATACATAGTAGCTTTCTATTCGCAAGTGAATCTCCCCAAGAATGAGTAACCATGAAATATGTAAAATCTCATGGAAGGTTATAATAACAACTTTCATAAGAGGTGCAACATCAACTTTCATTGTAGAATGAACCATATCAGACTTGGTGATCAATGCTAGTGTTAATTCAAGTCAATAAAAATATTGTACTAACAATTATTTTTATTATATAGTAAAGGTTGTATTCTCAAGGAGGAATAAAGGTAGAAATGAATTTTTGGAAATGATGCAAATAATAGCCCAAATGAACATGTGAGGAACCAATTAAGAAAATGTATCATGCGACATGATATTGATCTTCCTTGTTTGGTAGGTTTGAAAGGTAATGATTGAAGGATAATTTTAGGGGAGTATTGGGCTCTCTTAACTCTTAGCAAGTAATGCAATAGAACATTGAGGAGGAGTTCTTTAAAATCATAAATCTTCTAACTTCAACTCAATCAACTTTTTCTTGTAGAGAAGGTTAATATTGGCAATGTACATGATAATGTATTCAATAAGTTAATTAGAAATCACAAGGGAAGTGATGGAGCTGAAGAAGATGAACATTTACATGGTACTATTGAATCATATAACATTAAGAATCAATTAGGTAATGATGATGATAGTTTTTGACCTTTTGTGAGAAGGATACCATTGATGAAAGCATGATTTCCCTTGACCACAAGGTAGAGAACATAGGTTCAAGTGACAGTCCTTGAAATGAAATGAAGAAGAGTGAAGGGACAAAGTTGAGGGTGCTGATGCAAATAATATTTTTGGTGTTAAAAAGGGTGCAAAATGACTTATTTTTAAATTAATTGTTGGAAGGAGAGAACACTTAATATGGTTCTTTTGAAAATCATGGAGCTATACCCAATGCATCTCAAAAGAAAAAATGGTATTTAGAATCACCCCAAGCCCAAATATAAAACAAATTATTAAATAGGATAAACTATGAACAACTGATAATATTTTTCTAAAGACAAATAAAATATAAATAATAATAATAAATATTACCATAGTTCAATAATCTATCACAACCTTCTTTTTCAATATCAATATTTGTAAGTATCCATGATTGATATTAAACTTTTTCAAGATTAATTATGATTTCTATTTCTTTCTTAAGTAATGATTAATGTTTAGATATTCAATGCTTGTTTCCCTCCATAATCATTTTCATAAAATTACAATGTCCACATAAATGTTCAACAACTCTCAACTTAGTAATGACTAAAGTAGGAGTTAAATTGGCATGTTGAGAGGTCATGATGGCAACACTGGTGGAGGCTAAAATATTGGTTATTGGTGCATGAGAGGAATGCATCATGCTTTCCATACTATCGGGGATGCCAATAGATTTTTAGGTGGACAATCTTTTTGGAAGTGAAAGATGCTCAGCATCAAAAAGAAAAGGATTGAACCCCTAGAAGAACATAGGAAAAAAAGGTAATCTTAAATATAAAAATTTTGCCTCCACAAATTATTTTAAAAAGAAAAAAATGTTATGCTCTCATTATATTGCATGTTAGGGCAGGTCCCCATGCGGCTGCTGCTCAAATTTTTTAGCAGCAATTTGTGGAGATGGTGGCCCCATGAAAGTTAGATTTTGCTGCTTATGAAAACAAACAGTTATTTTAAATTATATTTTTAATATAATCTTTAATAATAATAAATTTTCATCTAAATTTTAGAGAAAAAAATGGAAACATAAAAAGAGGGAAAGAAAATTGTGGAGCCACTTATCATTTTTCTCAATAAGCAGTTGCTGCTTATTTTTAGCCCCCCCTTTTTTTCAAAGCTTATTTTTAAGTTTTAAGCAGTGGCTACTACATGAAAATAGGAAAAGATTATAATTTATCCTTTCCCCTTAATTAAAAATTTCCATGGGAACACTCCAATTGCTTAATTTTAAGCAGATTTTACATTTAAGCAGCAACATGGGGACATGGGGTTAGACTACACAATAAAAATGGTGGTTACTATAAGGAAGCAAAGGTGTGCGGAAACGCTTCCTACGCTAATCTTGAGAGGATGATTTTGTAAGTTTCAACTTAACTATCATAGAGATCACAAGAAGCAAATAGAGTAAAAATAAAACAAGAAACACATAACACAGTGATTATCGTAGGGAAAACCCATACGGGTGAAAAACCCCACACTCTAAAACCTACATAGTATATTAACAAATCAACAAGAGATTACAATACACTTGCAATGCAAGTTCTTACCAGATCATCACCTCAACTCAAGCTCAGAGAGACTTCACTTGCATCCTTCTAGCACCCATCCTTGCAAACCAAAACTCCATGATACAAACTCCTCTCCAAGCCCTCATTATATAGGAATTTTACAACCTAGAAACCATTTGTGGTTTTACAATACCATGGGCAAAACCTCCATGACACATGTTACCCACCATTGACATTTGTTTTTCCAAGATAAGAAAACCAGGTTAAATATAGTTACTCACATCCAAACTCTTATTCCCTATTTTTGACCCTCATAACTAACATGAAATGTGTCATATAATCTCTAAAAATGGCCCTCTTATATATTATACTATGGATAAGGCATCTTTTGACAACTCATATACCTTTTTCCAAGGCACCGACACATGGGAAACCTCCCAACTACATTTGGAACAATTTACTAAATATTGCAAGGTTGAGACACATGTATCTCAACATTCTCCCACTTGTTGAATACCTTGCAAGAGTCAGGGGATCCATATTACCATGGACTCAACAGTCAGGGGCCAAGAGGCCCCTAGACTCCGAACACCATCTGAACTTCTCTGTGCTCACGGGCCTAGTTAATGAATCAACAACGTTCACCAAAGTTTCTACCTTCTCCAGCTTCACCCTGCCATCCTCAACCATATCTCTCACAAAATGATATTGTACATCAATGTGTTTGGTCCTGGCATGAAAAGTCGAGTTCTTCGCTTGGCAAGTTGCACTCTGACTGTCACTATAAATTGTCACTGCACCTTGTTTAAAATCTATATCTGAACACAATCTCTTAAGCCAAATGGCTTCTTTGTAGGCATGAGTAGCTGCCATATACTCTGCCTCTGTAGTGGACAAAGCAACCACAGCCTATCGCTTGCTCATCTAACTAATTGCACCACCAAATAATGTAAACACATATGCACTGGTGGATCTTCTTCTATCAACATCACCAGCCCAGTCTGAATCCACAAAGCCTCTAATATCCAAGGAATGTTCATTTCTTGTTCCATGAAAACATATAGAGTACTCTTTGGTACCCTGCAAGTATCTAGAAACTCTTTTTACTGCATCCCAATGTGCTCTTCCTGGATTAGACATGTAACAGGAAAGAACTCCCACTGCTTGGGCAATATCTAGTCTTGTACAAACCATAGCACACATCAAACTTCCAATAGCCCTTTGGTATGGTACTCGACTCATCTCTTCCATCTCCAATGGGGATGTAGGACACTGTGAACTAGAAAGCTTTGTTCCCATTGTAACAGGTGTAGACGTACAAAAATGACCATATTCCTAAATGAATATTTTATGTTCATTTCTCTATTTAATTAAATCCAATTTAATTAAATTACCCGCATTCCTCTTCATTACTCTATAGCTTGCACCAAGAAGTCCTATGAGTGTGTGAGCAAGGCTCCATAGAGCTCCGTTTTTCGCATTTTGAGTTCTATCGACCCGCTTTTCCCGCATACAACAGGAACACTCAATGGTCTAGAATCTTGCATATTAAATCTTCCCAGAATAGTACCAACATACTTACTCTGGCCTAGCCAAAGCTTTTTGTTTTGTCTATCTCTTACAATCTCCATTCCCAGAATGTGTCTTGCTGCACCAAGATCTTTCATATCAAATTTTGCCGAGAGTTGAGATTTTAATTTTGCAATCAAACCTTTTCCTTTCCCAATAAACAACATGTCATCAACATACAAGGCAATAACTAGGAAATGATCACCATCAGATTTGAAATATAT
Organism: Cryptomeria japonica; assembly: GCF_030272615.1. Classification (NCBI taxonomy): domain Eukaryota; kingdom Viridiplantae; phylum Streptophyta; class Pinopsida; order Cupressales; family Cupressaceae; genus Cryptomeria; species Cryptomeria japonica. Next base: position 632,635,781 of record NC_081407.1, read on the forward strand.
ACAGTGATCAAATTTAGACTGCACAAACCCCAAACTCAATACATATGTATCAAACTTTTGGTACCACATCTAGGACTCTGTTTTAAACCATACAAGGATTTCTTCAACTTACAGACCAAATTACTTTTACCTTTTACCACATAGTGCTCTGGCTATGTCATATAAATTTTTTCCTCCAAATCTCCATGAAGGAAAGCAGTTTTTACATCCATTTGTTTGACCTCTAGATCATAAGCTGTTGCAATAGAAAGCAAGAAATGAATGGATGTCATTTTGGCTACAGGAGAAAAAATCTCACCATAATCTACTCCCTCAACCTAGGAGTAACCTTTTGCAACCAAACGTGCCTTGTACTTCTCAATTCTTCCATCTGAACCTATCTTCCTTTTGAACACCCATTTGCAACCAACAGGCTTTCATCCTTCAGGCAATGGTACAAGGTCCCATGTGTCATTCTTCTTAAGGGCTGCCATCTCTTCATCTATGGAAATTTTCTAGGACTCTGAATCATTCATACCAAGAGCCTCTTCTACAGATTTCAGTTCATCAATATTAGCATTCAAAGCAAATATGCATCTCCAAGCATCAGGAGAATATCCATACCTTTTAGGTGGTTTTCTTTGTCTAGTAGACCTTCAAACAAGTTCAGGTTCTTCTTCTTCTTCTGACAATTCAGAAGTCGTAGAGCTCTCATCAACTTCCTGTCTTTCTAAGGGCCTCGATTCAACTTTTTCAAGTGTAGCAGGCAGTTGAATCACATCTTTCTTTTCTTCCTTTTGTTCTGGCTGCACTGTAACAGAAGAAGACTTAGTTTCTCTAAAAATAACACTTCTGGAATAAAATACCTTTTGTGCAACAGGATCCCAAAGCTTGTATCCTTTCACACTATAACTGTATCCAATGAATATACATTTAACAACTTTGTTATCCAATTTTGTCCGCTTCTCCCTTGGCACATGAGCATATGCCTTACAACCAAAAACTCTCAGATGACTAAGTGAAGGCTTGTGGCCCGAGCACACTTCCAGTGGTGTTTTATCAACAAGAGCTGATGTAGGAGACCTGTTTATTAGGTAGCAGGCAGTGGCTACAGCTTTAGCCCAGAAATTTTGTTCTAGACCAGCACCACTTAGCATACTCCTAGCCTTCTCCATCAAGGTCCTGTTCACTCTTTCTGCAACTCCATTCTGTTGTGGAGAATACAGAGTTGTCTTCTGTCTCTTAATACCACAATCTTTACAAAATGTGTCAAAATCATTGGAGCAATATTCACCGCCATTATTTGTCCTTAAACATTTTATCTTCTTTCCAGTTTGCAACTCAACCATTGCTTTAAATTCTTTGAAACGACTAAAAACTTCAGCTTTACTCTTAAGAAAATAACTGAAATCATCAATGAAAGAAACATAATAAACTGATTTACCAATAGAAGAAACATCAATTGGACCAAATACATCTAAATGGATTAGATCCAAAACACTTGAAGACTTATAAGAACTGGAGTAAAACTGAATGTAGTTTTGTTTTCCATAAATACAATGCTCACAAAAATCAAATTTAAGATTGCAATCATTCAACCCATTAACAAGGTTCTTATTTTTCAAAGTTTGTAGACCCTTCTCACCTATGTGACTGAGTCTCAGGTACCACAACATTGTCCTCTTTGTAGACAACTTTGATTTGGTAGACAGAGCACCCTTGGGTACCCAAAAACCATGACCATCTACTGAAAGAGACACCCTCTCCTTTTCCAACATAGTCTTTATCACATTCTTATCAGAAGTGCTATTGCACTCAACTGTGCATGCATCAAGCTGGTACAATGTACCCATTCTACTTCCTCTTGCTATTACCATAGCACCTCTCACCATTTTCACACCTACTTCAGAAAACTGTACATGCACACCCACATCTATTAGTTTGCTAACAGATAACAAATTTCTTGCTAGTCCCGGGATATGCAAGACACCATCAAATCCTCTAGTTCTACCATCAGAAAATTTAACATGAACACTTCCATGACCAACAATATCAAGAAAGGAGTTATCACCCAAATACACCTTACCACCATCAATCTTTTCATACTTACTAAACCAGTTTCTAATAGGAATCATGTGGAAAGATGCACCTGAGTCTATCAACCATGCATTGTCACCTGCACGAGTGGCCAAGGCTGCAATAAAAGCATCTCCATCTTCCTTCTCGGACTCAAAATCAAAATCTTGCTTCTTCTTTTTCTTCTTTTCTTCTTTACAGTCCTTTCGGAAATGTCTGGGCTTTCCACAATTCCTGCAAATTACCTTGGACTTACCAGGAGATTTTGATCTCCCCTTATTCTTGGACTTAGAACGGCCATTCTGCTTTTCATTCTTGCCTCTTTCTTTTGGTCTTCCTCGAACACTCAGAGCCTCTTTGGCATTCAGAGAAACCTTCCTTCTCATCTCCTTTGAAAGTAGAGAACCAACAACATCCTCCATCTTCAAGATGACTGCAGTGCTCCCTATGGCCATCACAAGGCTATCCCATGAGTCTGGCAACGAACATAGCAGGATTTGGCACCTTTCTTCTTCATCCATTGGTACCTCAACTGAGGTCAATTGAGTCACCAACATATTAAAACTTTCCAGATACTCGGAAATTCATCCACCTTCTTCCATTCTCAAGGAATGCAACTTCTTCCTCAAGAAAATTTTATTCACAAGTGATTTTGCTTGGTAGATCTCACTTGGCTTCTTCCAAAGCTTCTTCGTAGTAGATTCTTCGTGGACATTAATCAACATTGAGTCTGCAAGGCACAATCTTATGAGACCTTTAGCTTTTCTATCCATTACATCATATTGTGTAGCTAAAATCGGATCTGCGGGCCTCGACTTATTCTCATCGACTGCATCCCATAGATCTCGATCAATCAACAGATCTTCCATCTTCAGCTTCCACATTTCAAAGTTTATGCTAGAAAACTTCTCTACATCAATCCTCCTTGATATACTTGTCATCTTTACAATCCTGCAATACAGAAATGAAATACTCTGCACAAGCTCCCACTCAAACCTTGATTAGCTCAAAAAACCCTGTACCCAACAAATAGAACCAAAACTGGCTAGGCTCTGATACCACTTGTAAGGAAGCAAAGGTGTGCGGAAATGCTTCCTACGATAATCTTGAGAGGATGATTTTGCAAATTTCAACTTAACTATCACAGAGATCACAAGAAGCAAATAGAGTAGAAATAAAACAAGAAACACATAACACAGTGATTATCATAGGGAAAACCCATACGGGTGAAAAACCCCACACTCTAAAACCTACATAGTATATTAACAAATCAACAAGAGATTACAATACACTTGCAATGCAAGTTCTTACAAGAGCATCACCTCAACTCAAGCTCAAAGAGACTTCACTAGCATCCTTCTAGCACCCAGCCTTGCAAACCAAAACTCCATGATAGAAACTCCTCTCCAAGCCCTCATTATATAGGAATTTTACAACTTGGAAACCATTTGTGGTTTTACAATACCATGGGCAAAACCTCCATGACACGTGTTGCCCACCCTTGACATTTGTTTTTCCAAGATAAGAAAACCAGGTTAAATATAGTTACTCACGTCCAAACTCTTATCCCTTATTTTTGACCCTCATAACTAACATGAAATGTGTCATATAATCTCTAAAAATGGCCCTCCTATATTATACTATGGATAAGGCATCTTTTGACAACTCATATACCTTTTTCCAAGGCACCGACACATGGGAAACCTCCCAACTACATTTGGAACAATTTACTAAATATTGCTAGGTTGAGACACATGTATCTCAATAGTTACATCACCATTTGGAAACATTCTCTAGCTACATGTCAAGTTTCAAAAGCATAAAGTGTTCCGTTAGATAGGTCTTCAAATCTACGCGAAGGATTTAAGCAATGGTATAAGGATATGCATTGTGAAGAAATCAAGGGGATTAAGGATCGATATTCCAGAGGGAAATCTTACCATGTATGATCGCAAATCAACGATATCAAGGCATAATATCCATGCACCTGCTTGAAGGGGTTTGGACTTTCGTGGTGGTCGTCACTCTAAATAACCAGGAAGACAAGTTAGACTTCGCAGAGCACGCACGCATGAAATAATTACATGAAGAAGACCACAGGTTCTAAACATTGGGGAATAAATGTATGGAAGGTGATATATGCATGGAGGGGCATCATACTGAGAAATAAAGAAGGAAGTAGGATAAGTTGAGTTGAAGAAAACACCACTCGACACTAAGAGAAAGGCGTCCAAGATTCACGGAGAAAGCCCAGTTCATTAATGACGCCTGCTAGCCCCCCTCCCCCCAGCCGACTCGGTCGGGCGAGCAGTCAATTTGAGAAGCCCGCTAGCCCCCCTCCATGCTAAAATAGATCTAGAATCGAGCCCATAGAATTGGGCGGGCGAGCAGTCCATAGCCCCTCGACATTTTATGGTAGGGCGAGCCTATAGAATCGAGAGGCATTAATAAACCTGCCCTCGTGCCGTTGCTAGAATCGCCCATAGACTCGGTCGGGGGCCCTCCAGGGTGTCAACACTCGATAGTTGGGGGCATAGCATAGCCCTACAATTCTATGGGGGTTATGCTAGCGAGCTGATTAATTAACTCGCCCTACAATTCTATGGGCCCCACACACGCTCATAATTATGCCCCCGTGTGTGGGGAAACTATTGCCTCCCACCCCCATAGAATAATAGGGCGAGATACCCGACTACCATAGAATGTCGAGGGGCTCGGGAACTATAGCTCCCTCCCACCCCGATCTTAGTTCCGGGGGGCCACCCCTTTTTTCCTCCCACCCCTACACAATATTATATACATTATAGGTAATGAACTTCTGTTTTATGTAGTTTAGTTCCATTTGATTAAACAGCTGTAGAATATTTTGATATTATTTGTGTTCTTATACCCAAATAGAGACTCTGAAAGATCCTTGATTCAGTCCTTCATTCTACTCTGTTCCCATAAAGGCTCGATATATATCTCTGCTCTTTCTATCACCCAATGAATCAATTCTCTTTTAGCCAAGACAATGAGAAATGCTTGTATTGCGGCTATAATACTGCATGCATATACGCTCTATCATCTCGCATCCTATCCCCCTCACATCTATGCGCCTCTTCTATGCTTTTGAAAATTATCATCCTTTTGACATATTAGGCGCAATAGAATCTTTAAATCTTATTAACTTGAGAGTAGGATAGTTTGATTATTAACAGAATGACGATCTCATAGATAGCAAAAAACTTATTAGTTTACCTTGGTGGTCAGGTAGTTGCTCGCATTTTTCAAGGGTCTAGGTTGGTCATGGTTTATTTTTTGTTAGGGTTTTATTCTTTTGAGGTTGTGTTTGCCCTTATTGTTGCTCATTGTTTTATTCTTTTTCTTCTCAAGTGGGTTTCTACTTTTCATTGCTGAATTCTTCCTTGTATGGCTCTTGTTGAGGTGGAGTTTTCTTTTGTGGCCAAGTTGTGGGTTTGGCTCATCTTGCTCCCCTTCTTCTCATTTGCAGTTCCTATTGAGGTGGTGGTCTACCCATGTCTTTGGCTACTTGGTTGTGGGGTTGAACTGAGTTTGGCTCTTCTAACTACTGGTATGTTTCTCTTCTATTCCTTTTGAGGTGGGTTCCTTTTCTATCGAGGTAGAGAGGAGTTTTACTAGAGGGGAGATGACTTTCTACTAGAGAGCCTTCATTGGTTTCAGCAAGATGGTTTGGCGTGCCATGTCAAAACCAAATTTGAAGGTTTTGGGAGTCATGCTAAAACCCAAGTATCAGGTTAAGGGTGCCTAGAAAAACCCTTGGATCTTGATGTAGGTTAAGGGAGCCTTGGTAAAACCCTTGGATCTTTTATCTACTATTGTCTTATGGCATAGGCCTAGTGGGTGGCTTTGTTTGTTCTTAGCTGCCTTGATGATGTTTGGTTAAAGGTTGGCTATTGTAAGTCTTTGTCTGTATCTTTTTGCAGCATTCTGCTTGTTGGTTCTAGATTTCTATTAATTCCAGAGGGTTTTGGGTCCCTTTAAAACCTATTTTAAGGGGTTTTAGGTCCCCTCAAAACCTTTTTTATTATTTGTACATGTCTTTAGTTTGACCTCACTTATTTTTCATATAGATAAATTTAATGCTATTAAATGCATTTGATTATTATGAAGCTATAAATGTATATAATATTTAGACATATTAAGAATATGTATATATGATGAAGATTTATTCTTATGTCATGTTCCTTGCATAATAATGTTCTTATATAAGAAGCTATCTTTACTTATTAAAGATCTTGTTATTTATGCATCAATTAAAAATTCTCTAAGTAGCTTTAGTTTGTAAAGAGATCCGCATTGCACTTTAAACATAGAATGGGCCTATGAAATATATTTTGTTGTGGAATAGAATGAGGAAAAGTATGATTTTGGGAACTTGAAAGAATTTGCAGTTAATGTATAGTAGGATTTTCATTAGAAAATATTGCATAAAAGAAATTGTAGCATTACTTCATTATTTTAGATCCCAGATATAAATATGCATAAACCATTATTTGATTAGGGGGGAAAACAGGTTTTGAGGGGACCAGAAAGCTCGTACAATAGGTTTTTAAGGGATCAAAAACCCTCAAATTTTTCACATATCCAGAACCAACAATGAAACACTACAAAATGATACAACAAAGACAAAAAAATAGCCTACCAACAACCTCACACGTCGAATGAAACAATACAGGACTAAAGGCAAAAGAGGCTGCAAAACACAGAGCAGCCACCGCCAAATAGACACCAAGCATACAACAAAAGTAAGCCAGAACAAAGTAGGTTGGCAGAAACAAAAAATCTAAAACATCAAACTATAGCTCTTGAAAGAAGATAACGAGGGTTTAATAGGCACCCTCAACCAACAATTAGGGTTTTCCTAGGATCCCTTAACCTATAACAAAGTCTCTAGGTGACCAAAAGCAAAAGAAAAACCTAACCAAAACCAACAACTGGCCAAATTGGGCCCTTGAAAACTATCAACATCCAGGCTAAAAGGAACAAAAAATATAGGGTTTTGCCAGGCTCCCTCAACCTTGAGAGTGGTTTTTAAAAATATCCCATTACCTAAATAAAATAAGGGTTTTACCAAACACCCATAACCTAAATATAGAGGAAAAATAAAAGATATCAAAGTGGCGACAACCAGAATCTTACTGATAAGCATAAAAATGCATAATGGAGCAACAGAGTTTTGAAAGGCTCTCAAAACCTTTGGCTCACTCCTGAAGAAACATACAACACCCAACTCCACCTCAATAGAATGAAGATCATCTCTGAAAAAAACCCTCTCCACCTCTATAGAAGAAGGGGCCACCTCCATAGGCCGCACCAAAAAAGACCAAAGATGCTGGGACCTTGTGTTGTGTGTTTTCTTTTCTGTTGTTTTGTTTTCGATCCTCTACTTGTTTTAATCTTTACAATTGGTATCAGAGCCATGTTGGCTTGAGCAGAGATGGAGGAAGAAGGAGAAGGTAAAATTTATAACTTCTAAGGCCCAGTTTTACTTTCCATATAAAACCATGCTTCAAGTGCCGCATACATTGGTGGGATGACTGGAAGAAAGAGGGGAACTTGGTTGAAGAGAATAATCCAACGAAAGAAAAGGATGTTGGGATTCTCATTTTTTCTCCTCTTGAGCTAGCCTTGGTACTTATTGGCCAAACTTTTAATGGTCAGGAAGTTGTTGATATTCGTGTAGTGAAGGTTGAATGCCATGATGCCTCGTTTGGAGTTGAAGATAGTTCCTGTATAGACACTGGACTTTCTGAGCAGAAATATGATGGAAAAGAGGTTGTTGTTGAAGAGGATGAACTCAAGAGATTGTGGGAGGAAGGGTGTATGCCATCGGAGACCCAAGTTGAATCTGTTGTTGACTCCTGGGATGAGGAGGGTGCAGATTGGAGTGAGGTAGCAGGGCAAGGAAGCTTGGGAGAAATTGTAGCTTTGGAGGGCTTTGGAGATGGCATGGCCTTGGCAAAAATAGAGAGGCACTCCCATTATGATGAGGACAACCTTTGCATAGATAATTTCATGAAGACTACGAACTTATGGACTTAGATGAAGAAGTGCAAAGACGATTTTATGGGTTGAAGCGAAAGCAGCCATTGAAAGGAGCCAAGGACTATGGGCATCGCTCTAAGTGGTTTTAGGCATCGTAGGGAGAGAAGGAAGATGTTTTCTCCTGACCAAAATCTATTAAGACTCACCAACCCTATTGGATGAATGTGGATGATAGTATCAACGTGGATAATGAGCAGCCTCGCATGAAGGAGGTAAATAATTCGTTGCAGATGGAGGAGAACAGGCTAGATTCATCGAATAATATTTCAAAGAATAATACTCCGAAGAAGTTTTTTTATGCGAACAAGGAGGAGGCAATATTGATGACTAACGTAAAGGAAGAGGTAGAGTATCCTCACCTCAGTAAGGAGGAAATTGTTTTTCAAATAGAAGAAGTTTAACTTTTAAATTTTATTAAGTATGATAGAATTTGGAGAAGGTTCATTCGAAGTTTTCTTGAACAGATTTTGGCAATGTTAAAATCATCATTGGGTCTGGTTCGAATGTAAGATCAAACATGGAAGCAGGGATGCTAGTGCATGGCTGTACCGGTTGGCCTTCGCGAGGGAGATTGTTGGGTATATGAAGCCCAATAGTCACATGATTGTTTGTCTTCCCCAGACTCTTCATTTCATATCTGATATGTTTATATAAATGGCTATGTGTAGCCCATACATGATGTACTGTGAATTGATATTCTTTAATGAATAGTTTCCTTGCACTTTTGGTGGACCACATTAAACCTTGTGTTGTGTGTTTTCTTTTCTGGTATTTTGTTTTTGATTCTGTGCTCATTTTAATCTTTAGAAAAATATCTTTAAATATTATTTCTTTTATTAAGATATTTTATGTTATTTTTTTGAAGTTTCAAAAAGAAAAATAATTAAATTATTAGAAAAGAAAAAATTAGCATTATTATAATTCCTCCACCTCTTCTTCTTTTAATGATTACTTTTTTATTAAGTTTAAATTTTACTTTAATTATTTATCGTATTAAAATTTTAATTATTATAAAATAATATATTTTGAATTAAAAATATTTTATTACTTAATTTTTTTAATAAGAATATATTTAATGTTATCTTCTTTTGTTAGGATCTTTTATTTTATTTTTAAATTTATTCTATTTTTTCTACTTATTTTAAGAATTAATTTTCATTAAGTTAAAAATTTATTTTAGTGATTTATGTCTTCTTATGGAATTACGAATAATAATTAAAACATTTAAACAAATTTAATTTATAATACTTAAAACCTAAATTAGAACTTTAAAGCGTTTGTGTGTGTGTGTGTGTGAGAGAGAGAGTGAGAGAGAGAGAGAGAGAGAGAGAGAGAGAGAGAGAGAGAGAGAGAGAGAGAGAGAGAGAGAGAGAGAGAGAGAGAGAGAGAGAGAGAGAGAGAGAAACTTTTGATTACTCATTTCATGTCAACAAATTAACAATAGCATTTTTACTCTGGGAGTTATGCTTAGGTATGCATGCCATTTGATTGTTATCTCCATCTCCATCTCTTTCCCCTATCTATATATCTCCTTACATTTCCCTATGTCTCTCTCCCCCTTCTATCCTTCCCACTATATTGATTTCTCTCTCTTCCTTTTTCTCTCACTATCTCTCCGTATCTATCTATTTATATATTTATCCCTTTCTATATCTATCTCTATATCTCTATCACTCACATACACATTCCATGTTTCTCCCTCCCTATCTCTATCTCTATATCTTTGTCACTCACTCATACACACTCATTATTTCTTCGTTTCTATCTATATCTCTAACTCTATCTATAGATATGTCCCTATCTCTATCTCTCTATCTCTCTCTTATGCACTCCTCTCCCTTCATCTCTCATACTATCTCTGTATAGATCCCTCGCAAACCCCTCTCTCTATATAACTTCATATATCTTTATCTTTATATCTCTCTATCTCTCTATCTCCCTCTCTCTCTCACATCATGTCCCTCTTTCTATATTTATTTCTCCCTCTCCCTCTTTCATTTTCCTTATATTTGTCACTCTTTCTCACCCCCTTTATATTTTTCAAGTTATATCTTCTCTCTCCACAAAGATTCAACAAAGAGGCCACAAAGATTAAAAAATTTAATGGTCATAGCTCCACCACCGAAACATCAGTGTTGATAATACTGGATTAAGGTCATTCCAAGTTTTCACATCCTTCAACATAACAACCCCTTTTGATTGATCAATGGCATTGTTGGAAATGAAGTCCACTACTTTATTAACTTTGCAGAAAATATATGAGATTGTGTAGTCGCCCAACATACCCAGCAATATGTTAATTCTTCCAATCCAGGCCCTGGATTTCTAACTCAGGCCGGATCAGCTAGCTATTACATTAACAACAATGAGTGATTGTCCTTCGATGTCAATGACCTTGAGCCTTTATCCACACACAATTTAAGACCTCTGTTGAGAGGAAGAAACTCAACATTATTATTGGAGCCTTCAGGCAATTTGATGGATCTGCCCACACCAAGGCACCCTCATCACCGTATAATAGGAAGCCAACACCAGATAGACCAGGGTTTCCACGTGACGGCTTGTTGAAATTCAATTTTAGTCTCCCAGATGGGGGAAGCTTCCAATGAAATTCAGTGTGATTCACCTTGTATTTTACAATGTCTCCCTTCGGCTTTTATGAGGTGAAACCAACTCTCCAATATCTTGACATCCCATTTGGAAAAATATTTGTTGGCACCTCAGCCCATAAACATTCCCACAAAATGCCTTTTGTATAATCGAGGCCAAGTAGAAAAACCTTGAACGAGCTATCACGGAGTGGCCTCAACTACCCTAATTTTCTGCAAAAAGGATTCCAATAAGTGTATGCCACCTTACAGATGACTATATTTAGTCTAAAGTGCAATGCTCAAAGTAGTACATTGTTGAGCAATGTGAGTTAACCTTTATAGTTTGACTTGGAGATGTGTTAAACACAATTGAAGTAATGGTGCAAATTGAAAAAGGTTATGTAGAAGTAAAAGTACCTTAATAATGCACCCTGTAGAGTACTTAACATCATTGTTGTTGAGTGTGTAGTACTTGTGAAGGAGAAACCTATGATCCTTGTTGTTGAGTGTGTAGTACTTGTGAAGGAGAAACCTATGATCCTTGTGCTAGCATGGTTATCTAAAAGGTTATGTAGAAGTAAAAGTACCTTAATAATGCAACTTGTAGAGTACTCAACATCATTGTTGTTGAGTGTGTAGTACTTGTGAAGGAGAAACCCATGATCCTTGTGCTAGCATGGTCATCTAAAAGGTTTTCTAGTTAATTGTAAATCATGGAAGTGTTATTACCATTATTCAAAATTATAAGAATGATAATTACATTATTGAAGGAAACAGTGTTAATATATCTTTCTTGACTAATTGTGCCTTTCATTAAATCAATAGTGTTGACTGTGAGTAAATTTTCAGAACAATGCACTAAAAAAGATGTGTATGTTTTGTATATTAATTTAACCTAATGATGTAGAACTCTTAATTTAGTTTATATTTATGTTTTTTAAAAATTAGTGAGATGTATATCTCAATAAATTAAAGAGAAGAATTTTGGTTGCTAATTCTTTTTGAAAGAGGTGATGTTGATGGGATGTCACCAAAGCTATTAAATTACTTTTCACATAGATAAATTGAATATATGTATACATATATTTATATGTATATGTATATATATATATATACACACACACACATATATATTCACATATATACATATACATATATATACATATCACCCTAATCTTTGAATATTGGCAGAGCTCACAAGATTTCAAGCTAAATTCATAGTTACTTTGCATGTTAGTAGTTTTCATTAGTTGTAATCTAAGTGCGCCATTAAGTCATCTACTAGGTGCATACATTGGTTGCTATATCTTCTTCTCTTTATACAAATTTTATTGCATGGTCGGCCTCCTATCGGATATAGTAGTTTGGTGGGACCTTATCCCTCACTTTGTATATGCTTCTTTATTCCATGTCATTAGCTAGTATAAGCAATTGTTTTCTATTAAACTATTGGACTAATTAGTGTTGTGTTCTTTGAACAATGGTATCTATTGATCTTCATGAACATGTGATTGTTGGAAGTTTGTGAAAGAAGTTTGGGAGACCTCATATCCTAGGTAGTTTTATTGCTTCATTTGGACTGATGTGATGCTCTTGTTTGGTAATACTTGTTTTGGATCATATCATATTATTCTAATTGGTTATTAGGAGGTAGAGGTGAGAAACAATCTATCTACTTGCATACTTCTACTTCTCCTTTTACTGATCTCTTGTTTAAATGATCTAGGAAGCTAAAGGGGAAATTCAATGGAAAAGCATGGTAAATTTACATCAACCATCTAATTGGATTAAACTTACAATTGATAGTATTTCAATATGTTTTCTTGATATAATAGTAGTATTGTGAGAAAGAATAATTGGCTATCATGAGTGATAAATTTATTTGTTTCATTTCAATGGTCTTTAATTTTTCTAACTCATGTAGATTCAGGTGCATGAGTCATATTTAAATTAGATCTCTCTTTAATACATTCAAGGCATGACGACTCACTCAAAATACTAGAAGTTGTAATTATTTTTGTGTTGCAAGAACTTGTATCCATTTTTATATTTATTTAAGATTTCCTTAGTTCTCCACAAGATCAATACAAGAAATCTTCTCTTGAACCTAAGAAACAAATGCAATCTAGTGCTATGGTATTTTCATGTGAATTTTTTGACACTTAATAGTGGTTGTTGATATATTAATAAATTTTTTAAAGAAAGTCATAGTGTAAATAGGATCATTATCAAACTAGTTAGCAATCCCACTTTCTAAGTTGACTTATTCACACTTGTTAATTTTTCATTTAGAGATTTTTTAGTTTTGATCTCACTTCATGTGGTTGAGACACATATAAGTTCACCTTTTGTGACACCTATCTAATGCATACTTACACATGTTGTCACACTTGTCATATGTAATAAGCTATGTTGAAGATTTTGAAGGATAGTTAGACATTTAGTCCTACCTTCCTATCTTCTCTTCTTTGTCTTCATGTAGAAGTTTCATTTGTATATTTGAAAATCTCATTTTTATGGACATAAGTACTTTTTGTGCTTATTATTCAAGTGTGGAAGATATCACTAAATATTCTTTTAGACCGTTGTTTCTCCAATAGAGTATCAAAGCAATGAATTTTACATATATTTCCAAAATTTATTGAATCTTGAACTCAGCCCTATCAACAGAGCATCATGCAACCAAATGATATTGTCATTGAATGTAAAGGCTTGAGAATTGAATAATAACCTTTCAATTGAAAAATTTTGGTAACTTTAATTTTTAGCTATTTTTCACCCTTGTGCATCCTATTATAAGCTTTTAAAGAATGTCAAATCTCACAACATTTGAAGAAGAGAGAAACTTTAAACTATTTTCTTTAGATGACTCTTTAGGGTTAGAGGCATTAAAAAGGTATTTATATAGTCTTAACATGGAGAATGCATACTGATGAGAAGGACACATTTTTGGATCACAAAGGAATGAATAACATGTTGCAAGGAAGTTGATGAGATTTGGTAGTTCATATTTCTCATCCATGTCCTAGGGTTTATTAATATTCATTGTATTTTCTACTAGGTATTTCATAAAATATGTTTTATTTTGTCAATTATTTGAACATGCTTTATGTATTCAAGACCTTGAGTAATATTTGGACACCCAAACTCAAACTTGCTTGCTGGCCCTCCAATTATAGTTGGGGGACCTGTAACTTGAACTATTGTGAAAGTTTTTGAGTTTTATTGAAAATAGATGTAAGTTTATTGAAACCATGAATAGTATTGCAGAAGTGTCTATGGTAACACCAAATTATATGCATTTTTGGGGGTGTTCATAAAAACCCATAGATTTTATTGATGTTATAGTTTGATATAATTATATTTGGAGCATTCAAAAGGACAATGATGATAGTACTAGATTGAGATAACGTACTATGCATGATGACAACCCAATGATAATCCAAGCTAAGTGATATGAATACACATTAAAATGAAAACATTACAAGTATATGTCATTTTTTATATGCTATTGGAAAGCTAAAAAGTTGGAAAAGGCCTTCATAGCACAATGCAACAATATTATTCAAGATAGAGTGATAGCTCATTAAAGGACAATAAATATCAAGTAGCCAATGTAGGATAATACTTTATGTGGACAATGATAAGATGGATAAATTTACTTGTTTCTTTCATACACAGTAGTTTGCTATTCATAAGTGAATCTCCCCAAGAATGAGTAACCATGAAATATGTAAAAGCTCATGGAAGGATATAATAACAACTTTCATAAGATGTGCAACATCAAATTTTAGTTTAGAATGAACCATATCAGATTTGGTGATCAATGCTAGTGTTAATTCAAGTCAAGAAAAATATTGTACCAACGATTATTTTTATTATATAGTAAAAGTTGTATTCTCAAGGAGGAATAAACGTAGAAATATTTTTTTTGAAATGATGCAAATAATACCCCAGACGACCATGTGAGGAACCAATTAAAAAAATATATCGTGCGGCATGTTATTGATCTTCCTTGTTTAGTAGGTTTGAAAGGTAATGCTTCAAGGATCATTTTAGGGGAGTATTGGGCTTTCTTAACTCTTAGCAAGTGATGCAACAAAAAATTGAGGAGGAGTGCTTTAAAATCATAAATAGTCTACCTTCAACTCAGTCAGCTTTTTCTTGTAGAGAAGGTTAATATTGATAATGTACATGATAATGTATTCAATAAGTTAATTAGAAATCAAAATGGAAGTGATGGAGCTAAAGAAGAAGAACATATGCATGGTATTGTTGAATCTTTTGTTGAATCATATAACATTAGGAGTCAATTAGGTAATGATGATGATAGTTTTTGACCTTTTGTGAGAAAAATACCATTGATGAAAGCATGATTTCCCTTGACAAAAAGGTAGAGAACATAGGTTCAAGTGACAATCCTTGAAATGAAATGAAGAAGAGTGAAGGGACAAAGTTTGAGGGAGTTGATGCAAATAATGTTTTTGGTGTTAAAAAGGGTGCACAAATGACTTATTTTTAAAATAATTGTTGGAAGGAGAGAACACTTAATGTGATTCTTTTGAAAATCATGAAGCTATACACAATCCATCTCAAAAGAATACAAGGTATTTAGAATCACCCCAAGCCCAAATATCAAACGAATTATTGAATAGGATAAGCTATGAAGAACTGACAATATTTTTCTAAAGACAAATCAAAAATGATAATTAAGATTACCATAGTTCAATAATCTATCACAACCTCCTTTTTCAATATCAATATTTGTAAGTATCCATGATTGATATTAAACTTTTTCAAGATTAATTATGATTTCTATTTGTTTCTTAAGTAATGATTAATGTTTAGATATTCAATGCTTGTTTCCCTCCATAATCATTTTCATAAAATTACAATCTCCATATAAATTTTCAACAACTCTCAACTTAGTAATGACTAAAGTAGGAGTTATATTGGCATGTTGAGAGGTCATCACTGGTGGAGGCTAAAATATTGGTTAGTGGTGCATGAGAGGAATGCATGATGCTTTCCATACTATCGGGGACACCAACAGATTTTTAGGTGGGCAATCTTTTTGGAAGTGAAAGATGCTCTGCATCAGAAAGAAAAGGATTGAACCCCTAGAAGAACATAGGAAAAAAAGGTAATCTTAGATATAAAACTTTGCCTCCACAAATTATTTTGAAAAGAAAAAAATGTTATGCTCTCATTACATTGCATGTTAGACTACAAAAATAAAAACGGTGGTTACATCACTATTTGGAGACTTTCTCTAGCTATATGTCAAGTTTCGAATGCATAAACTGTTCCGTTAGATAGGTCTTCAAATCTGCGCGAAGGATTTAAGCAATGGTATAATGATATGCATTGTGAAGAAATCAAGGGGATTAAGGATCGATATTCCGAAGGGAAATCTTACCGAGTATAATCACAAATCAACCATATTGAAGCATAATATCCATGCACCTGCTTGAAGGGGTTTGGACTTTCGTGGTGGTCGTCACTCTAAATAACCAGGAAGACAGGTTAGACTTCGCAGAGCACGCATGCATGAAATAATTACATGAAGAAGACCACAGGTTCTAAACATTGGGGAATAAATGTATGGAAGGTGATATATGCATGGAGGGGCATCATACTGAGAAATAAAGAAGGAAGTAGGATAAGTCGAGGAAGAAAACACCACTCGACACTAAGAGAAAGGCGAGTCAAGCGACCAGTAGGGTTTTGAGTCAATTCGCTCCATCTTAGTCGAAGTACCCTATTTTTTCTTGAAGGGTTCATCACTACCCGCCAAGGAAAGCAAACAACTATGGCTAGGAGAGTATTCAAAGGAAAATTTAAAG
Organism: Cryptomeria japonica; assembly: GCF_030272615.1. Lineage (NCBI taxonomy): Eukaryota > Viridiplantae > Streptophyta > Pinopsida > Cupressales > Cupressaceae > Cryptomeria > Cryptomeria japonica. The sequence continues at coordinate 632,652,342 of NC_081407.1, forward strand.
GAAAATTCATAGAGCAGGTAAATTAAACGTTGATGGAGTGGAGGGTTAGCTCTATTCAGAATACAAGACTCTAAGGACAAGTACAAACAAAAGGGGAGGTTTACTTTCTCACCATGTCCTATATGGTTGAGAATAGGGAGATGATATCCATGCACTATAGTATACCACCCTTCTAAAGTAAAATACTTCATCAAAAAATAACTAACAATGGGGTAAGGTTTAGGAAGACCAGAGCAACCATACCCATTTTGAATCACAACAGGATTTTCCCATTTTTTGAAGAACTTCTTCATATAATCTTTGTAATCTCCACTGCTCCCCTTCTCCAGTCTTTCCCCTTCATTTTCCAGACCCGTTACCTCTGCAATATACTGGGCTGACACCACAAAAGAAATGCTTCCCACAGTAACCACTCCGTTTTGCCATGATTTGGAAAACCTAGCAGAGAGGGATTTGTTGTATCCTTTCATGGTCAGTAAGTAGGGAGTGAACCCTGCATGTTGAAAAAGCTCCCAAATTTCTTCATTATTTTGTAACCCCTAGCAATTTTTCGGTTCAGTCCTTTTAAGAGGGCCCCCCTTTTCTGTAACAAATTTAGCAGAGCACTGTTTATCTTTGTGAAAGCGACCCAGAAAGAAGCTAAGACTTTTCATATTCACTTTAACTCTTAAGTTATTCTTTCTAAAAAGGACTTTTTTGATTTGGTAATATTCGTTGTCCCCACGTGTGATTTCCTTTCTCATTATTAAACTTTAAGGCATTACATGGATCAATGTTTCTGCCTTTTTGTCTAATAATATCCAAATCTTTTAAAATCTTTTTGGGACAATGAGGGTTTAGATTCGTACTGCCCTCTAGATCCTTCTCTTTTCTGACATCCATGTCATACATCTTCTATCTTGGGTAGAATCGACGTCAAGCCAATAAGCTAGGTCACCATAATCGTACACAACATGTTGTAGGAGAGTGGGCTCTTTTTTTGAATTTGAATATTTTTTGCGGTCATTCTAATTTTAAAAACTTTCTTTGTCAGACCACCTAGAGTAGCTAACCCTATCCACCTGAGGGGATTTGAACCTTTCTTTGGCTATTGTAAGTCTTTGTCTGTATCTTTTGGTAGCATTCTGCCTGTGGGTTCTAGAATCCTGTTAATTCCAGAGGGTTTTGGGTCCCTTCAAAACCCATTTTAAGGGGTTTTAGGTCCCCTCAAATTTTTTTTTATCCTTAATAGAAAACAAGAAGATTTTAAAGATAAGTATATTATTTGTACATGTCTTTGGTTTGACCTCACTAATTTTTCATATAGATAAATTCAATTCTATTAAATGCATTTGATTATTATGAAGCTATAAATGTATATAATATTTAGACATATTAATAATATGTATATATGATGAAGATTTATTCTTATGTCATGTTCCCTGCATAATAATGTTCATATATAAGAAGCTATCTTTATTTATGAGATATCTTACTATTTATGCATCAAGTAAAAAGTCTCTAAGTAGCTTTAGTTTCTAAAGAGATCTATGTTGCACTTTAAACATATATTGGGGCTATGAAATATATTTTGTTGTGAAATAGAATAAGGAAAAGTATGATTTTGGGAACTTGAAATAATTTGTGATTAATGTATAGTAGGATTTTCATTAGGAAATATTGCATGAAAGAAACTGTAGCATTACTTCATTATTTTAGATCCTGACTATAAATATGCATAAACCATTGTTAATTTACATTTTATCCTGAATTTTATTACAGGTTGAACATAATTATCAACTTGAATAAAAGGATTATAGTGAAAAAGAGAAATAGAGGAAAATATTATATATAGAAATGGCTAATATTGTAGGTTAATATGTTGGAATATGTGCAGAGAATGATGACATGATTATATTGTATGTTGTCATTGATGTCAATATGCTGAAGTATGAACCGATATGGTGTAGTAAGCAAACTGGCAAGAGAACTAGTACGATGATGTAAACTGGTATTTGTGAAAAAGTGAAGCGGTATGTTTGTTCAAGGTGAACCGACATGTTGGTATGAGAACCAATAAATGGAAGTCTTGTATTGTTCGTAATTTGGCATGATTACTGGTTTGTAGTCTCAGCTTCAGGGTTTCCGGTTGATGCATTCCAAGCTTGTGCGATTCAATCGATGACATCTTATGATGAGTTAGCATTGTATGAAGACCAGTTAGTGTTGCCACGTCAGCCTTGTGCATAGGAAAGATTTCCTTGAGGATCTTGCATGGAGAGTGATCCTATCTACCTTGGGAATGTGTGAAGTCTCTGTAAATGGTGGAGAGCGCATGATGAGTTATCATCTTCCTGAAGTGGCAAAGAATGAACGTTGGAGAAATGTCTTGAGATCTATTCAAGACTATTGTATTCGATGCACTATGATTAATGGTCAAGATTGAACCGACTGGATTGTAAAACCTAAATGTTTAGGGTTTAGGGTTTATGCTACCGACCTATTTGTTTCCTATAAGGTTGATGATATTTTTCATTTTGAAGTTGTTGGCAAATGGTGTGTGTATCCCAGTGAGCAATACTTGATTCTTGCCAGACTGGAGAAGTGTGTTGATACCTACAGAGTGTGATTGCAGAAGAAAAGGAGCTTAAGTGGATCTGCCTTGGCATTGAGTGTTGTTATCAGATCAGTGTATTACCTATTGACTTCTAACCATTTCAACAGTTGGAAAATCCCTTAACTGGGTAGCTTTAACAAGCTTTTGTGTAAATCCTTTAACAAGGTGACTCAATTCAATGAGTTCTTCAAATCCTCTTGCGAGGTAACCTTTAATAGGGTTCTAACCTTTAACCGGGTATTTAGCCATCCCTTAACCGAGTGCTCCCTAGTAGAACCTATTGTAAAAGTCTCTAACCAAATTAGGCTCCTAACAGAGCGGACTTCAAAAGAGTTCAAGAACAACTTGTGGGTATTCATCCCCACTGTGGTTTTTCCCAGTTGGGATTCGATGTGAAAAATCAGTGTGTCATGTGTGATGCCTTTCATGTGATGGTTTAGTGCTTTATGTCAAACTGGTAAAATATGTTGAACTAGTAGTCATTATATTTCTGATGATAGATTACTCGTTTATGCATAAGAGTGAAGTAGAGATGAGGTATTAGATTGTATGGAAATCTAAGGGTTATTGGTTTAAGTCTTTGACATTCTTACTGTGTTTTATTAGTAGTAATCTGGTTCAGACTAGTGTTAGTTCTTGTCAATCAAAGTGTAGTGTTTGCAGTAAAACCAGATCAGGAAAAGTTTTTTTGCCTGTACTGATTCACCCCCCCCCCTCTTAGTATCTGTTTGGCACTAACTGTTCATCATTTATCCATCAATTGGTATTAGAGGGACTTCCAAGTCCTCTGTGTTGTAAGCTTAACTGCTTGAGGAAAAGATCCTACTCTAATGATGAAAAGGGAAGGTCCAAAGTTCAACAGAGACAAATTTTAAATATGGAAGGAGAGAATACATCAAAAGCATGGGTGCTCAATACTGGACCTATGTTGAGAATGCTTATGTCATCCCTATTGGTACTCTCACCAGTGATCAAAAGAGAGAGAGATTCAGGAGAATGAGAAAGTCATGGAAGCCCTAATCAACAGTTTGTCTGACATTGAGTTTATTGATGTTCAGGATAAAGACAATGCCAAAGAAGTATGGGATGCTCTTGAGAATATCTATGGCGGTGATGATCATGTGAAACAAGCTAAGGAAGAGAGCCTTAGGGGAAAGTTTGAAGACATGCAGATGGTTGAAGGAGAGACCATTCAACAATATGGAATAAGAATCAAAACTATTGTTGGAGACATCAAGAGTGCAAGTGGTATGGTAGATGATTCCACTATTGTTAGCAAAGTCTTGAGATCCTTATTACCGGTCTATGCAATAAAGGTTGCTACTATTTAGCAATTGAGGTCTATAGACAAGACAAAGGTATCCCTAGACTCCGTCATTGCTAAGTTGACAGCTTATGAGCTAAATAATTATGATGGCAGTATTTAGAAGACTGAATCAGCCTTCAGAGCATGTGCTGCACCATCTAGAAAGGGAAAAGAAGCTAGTACCAGTGGTGAACAAAGACAAAGTAGAGAAATGGATGATGAGGAGATCTTGATGGAATTTGAAGCTCTTCTTTCCAGGAGACTTCCTAAGGGAACCGGTAAATACAAAGGTAAGCTCCATTTGAAATGCTTTTCTTGCAATAGGATAGGACACATTGCTGTAAACTGTTCTAATGGTGATAACAAGGAAAAACCAGAGAGGTTCAAGAAGTTCAAAGGAGAAAACTAGAGAAACTGTTTTGTAGCAGTTGAGGAAGGTGTCACTAAAGAGGAATCAAATGATGAAGATAGTGAAGACATTGTGTTTGTAGCTATTAAGGAAGATGTGTCAGACACCAAGGCTCTTGTCTCCCACTTTGATAATTCTAATGAGTGGATTATTGGCAATGGTTGTTCTCATCATATGACTGGTGACCGGAGTAAGTTTCTATCTCTAGAAGAGTATGATGGTGGTGTGGTTCTTATTGGTAATGATGCACCATGTATGGTAAAAGGCAGAGGGTCCATCTCTCTGAATGGAAAAAGAAGTGTTGACAATGTGTATTGGGTAGAAGGTCTCAGACACAACCTTTTGAGTTTTGCCCAACTGAATGATAATGGACTCACTCTGGAATTCAAAGATGGAGTGTGTAAAATAAAAAGTAAGAGTGGTGAACTTATGGCTACCTGTATGCAAACCAAATGTAACCTATTTCATCTGAATGCTAATGTCAATACATGTCTAATGGCTAAGTTTGATGATAGCTAGATATGGCATAGGAGACTCTGCCACGTAAACTTTGATAATATTGTGAAGGCCAGTAAGATCAAGGCAGTTAGAGGATTGCCTATGCTAAGAAAACTGGAGAATCCTTTGTGCGAAGAGTGTCAACTAGGGAAAATGTCTTCCTCAACCTTCAAAGGTAAATCTTTCACTGCAGACAATTTACTTGATCTTGTGCATACTGATTTGTGTGGTCCTATGAAAACTAGGAGTGTGCAGGGAGATAGGTATTTTATGATTCTTACTAATGATTTCTCAAGAATGATGTGGGTCACATTTTAGAAGGACAAGTTTGAAGCCTTTGGAAAGTTCAAAGCCTTCAAAGCATTGGTTGAAAAAGAAAGCAGTAAGAGGATTAAGTTCCTAAGAACTGATCAAGGAGGAGAATTCACTTCTGGTGAATTCAACAAGTAATATGAAGAGAATGACATCAAGAGGCAACTGTCTGCCCCCCAGACTCCATAGAAGAATGACCTAGTAGAGAGAAACAACCGGACTGTAGTTGAAGCAGCCAAAACAATTCTGATCCAAGGAAAAGTTGCTCACACTTCCTAGAGAGAAGCGGTGAGCACTGCAGTCTACACAATGAACTGGGTACTCATCAAAAAGGGTAAGGATAAAACACCTTATGAGTATTGGACCCCTAAGACACCAAGGGTAAGCTACTTTAGAGTGTTTGGTAGCAAATGTTATATCAAGAGGAGTGAACATCAGAGCAAGTTTGATGCTAAATGTGATGAGGAAATATTCCTAGGGTATTCCATAAAGAGAAAAGCTCTCAAATGTTTCAACAATAGGACTCAAAGAATTGTTGAAAGAATCAATGTTAGAGTTGATGAAACCTCTGAGAAATCTGATGAAACCAATAGTGAGCAAGTAGGAGATGAACTGGTAGTAACCTTTTGGGAACTGCTTGTAAAACAATCTAGCACCAGTAATAGTGCACCTACACTGGTAGATGTTGATGCTGATGAAGATGAGGATGAAGAAGAAAAGCAAGAGGAAACAACTAAGATCATTCCTAGGTATTTAAAGCTGAATTATGATCCAAAGTAGATCATAGGAGACAAGGATGCAGGAATTCTAACAAGAAGAAAGGTCAGAGAAAACTCTTGCATGATCTCTGAATTTGAGCCTAAAACATTCAAAGAGGCACATAAAGATGAAGACTAGATCAAGGCAATGGAAGAGGAAATTGACTAGATAGAAAAGAATGGTACATGGTCTTTGGTACCCAGACCTGAGCATAAAAATGTCATAGGCATCAAATGGGTTTTTAGAAATAAGCTGAATGAAGATAGCACAGTGGTAAGAAACAAAGCCAGACTTATGTGCAAAGGATACACTCAACAAGGAGAAGACTATGGAGAGACCTTTTCTCTAGTAGCCAAATAGGAAGGAGTTCGTATGCTTCTTGCCTATGCAGCATTCAAGGGATTCAAAGTATATCAAATGGATGTTAAATCTGCATTCCTGAATGGAATACTAGAAGAGGAGGTGTATATAGAGAAACCAGATGGGTTTGCCCTATCAGAAGATAGTGACATGGTGTGTAGGCTACATAAAGCCTTGTATAGACTAAAGCAGACACCTAGAGCATGGTATGAATGCTTGCACTCCCATCTTGTGAAGATTGGATTTGAGAGAACAAGTAAAGATAACAATATCTATCTGAAGTCAGAAGGAGATCAGATTCTAATCTGTGAGTTATTTGTTGATGACATATTTTTTGGAGGAGATGACAAGATGAGTCATGATTTTGCAGATGAGATGAAAAAGGAATTTGAGATGTCACTTATAGGGGAGATTAAGTTCTTCATTGGACTACAAATTCAACAAATGAAAGATGGAATATTTATCACTCAGTCTAAGTATGTCAAAGATGTGTTGAAGACTTTTGGCATGGAAGATAGCAAACCGGTTGGTACACCGATGGTGACCGTTTGTAAATTATCAAAAGAGGATGACTCAGGGTTGGTAAATGAGAAGGAATATCGATCAATGATTGGTAAATTACACTATGTAATACATAGCAGATCGGACATTGCACATGCAGTGGGCATTACTGCACAGTTCTAGAAAATCCCAAGAGAATCCCACTTGGTTGCAGTCAAGTGGATTTTGAGATATCTGGAGGGAATTATTGACTATGGATTATGGTATCCATACAGTAATGATTTCAACCTATAAGTGTTTACAGATGCTAACTGGGCTGGTAATGTGGACGACCGGAAGAGCACAACCAGTGGTGCATTCTTTCTTGGTGGTAGACTAGTCTCATGGATGAGTAAGAAGCAGAGTTGTATCTCTTAGTCTACAAGAGAAGCGGAATATGTTGCAGCATTTATGAACTGCACCTAGACAATTTGGATGAAGCTGTAGCGTCCTAAAATTGCGACACTTGCAATTTCGACTGCATTTGGGTCTTCACGATGGTGATGCAACATGGAACCTGAATGGAGACCCCGAAACTTGTTCATGACATCAAAAACTGCATTTCTCAGCACCCTGGCTGGATCCTCCTTACACCCTGCTGTCCCGGGAGGTGGGACCATGGCGCCCAGCACCCTGGTCCTTCAGGACTAGGGCGCCCAATGCCCTGGTCCCCCACGACCATGGCGCCCAGCGCCCTGGTCCCTGGCCCTATTTTGGGCCTGGTCTCTTTTGGGCATCGGGTCTTTAAGTTTGCAAATTGGAAAATAATGTTTCCTGGTCGGCCTAAGGTCGGAAAAATCAGTCTATCAACCCTAATTGACAAGTATATAAACTACATTTCCTCTCTCAAAAAAAAGGGAGGAGGACATATGTGTGCAAAGGGGCGAAAGCAATATTCAAGCATTCAAACATTCAAGCATTCAAGCATTCCTTCAAGCAATTGAACATTCTAAGTCTCCATTCAAGGCTAAGTGTTGCATTCAAGACAAGGATTCAACCATTGAAGAGGAGATCACATACAACACATTACATACAACATACATTACACCTTCGCATGTAAGAATACAAACATTCTTACAACAAGGTATCAGTACTTGTTTACATAACAAACATTTACATTTACAACATTCTCATTTCTTGGTTAATTCCAAAATTGGGGTTTGACCTAAAGGCAAACCCCTCATCCCTAACCCCCCAATCGTCCTCTCTTTTCTATGTGTAGGTTGCAGGTACACGACTGTAATTGAAGATCTGGAATCCTTGTGTAGAGACGAATAGATCCACCTTTGTTTCGCGGATTTTTCGGAGGACCGTGTGCACGCCGGGCGCCATCGTCCCATCAACTTTCACTCAAATTTGCAGAACAACACCGTCTCGACATTTTACTGCTAATTCCAGGTCCGCAGCTTCATATCATACCCCTATCTCTGTTTATAAGCAAATATTTCCCACTTTACAGGCATTCCTAGTTCAATCTTTCTATCTACATTTCTTTACAAAAGAGGGTATCCTTGATGTCTTAACCCTTGAAACTCATATAGAATCCAATCTTGCATTGCGTGGGATTGGATCTTGTGGGTTTCAACCCCTCTTTTGAATGTAAAGTCTCCCCTAAGTGAAAATCATCAACCCTAGTGACTCTCCCTTCTCTCTCCTCGGAGTTGGGGAGGGGAGAATGACTGGGGTTCAATTTTTTCGCTTTACATTTTGGTGAACCCGACGTGAACATCCTCATTCTGATTATTCATGGTTAGATCTGAAAAATTTGCCTTCCTAAATTTCCATGTTTGATCTTTTGCAAATTTTAGAGGTTGATTGCATAAAAACCCTAAAATTTTCTTTTTAGTAATTAAACTTGTGAAATGTTTAATTGTTAATGCTTGTTTCAGATCTACCTTTCTATTGCAAATTGTCAATTCATATTTGTGCTTTAATTCTGAAAATTAAGTGGTTAAATGTCAAAACCCTAATTTTTAAGACCTTCTTGATTCAACCTTTGACTGATAATTTCACTGATCAAAACACTTCCAAATCGGTTGTAATTTTGGATTCCGCAATAAAATCACAATATCTTTCATCCCTAAAAATTTGGAAAAAAGTTGCGAGGACCGTGTGCACCCCGAGCACCATCGTCCCCGACATTTTTTCTGAAACTTCGGGAGCTAGATCTTACTGTATTTTTCTGCTAAAATCCAGAATTTTGGCTGATTTTATCAATTTTAACACCTTCAAAATTAAAGTCAAAGTTGGTCTAGCGATTGCTTGGATTGAGGCTTCTAATCATTCAAAAATTGTTGAAATTGAAATTTTTATCAAAATTGTGTTTCTTGCAGTCCTAAATCTGAAAAGTGTGTTGGTGTTCATTCGAAATTTCAGTGCTTTATTCAAATTTGTGCAGTTTGTGGCTTTTGAAATTAAGTGTTTAATTGCAACAACTTTGATTTCCACTTTCCAAATTCGAATTTTGCATGAAATCGAGTCAACTTTTAAATTTCAAAACTTGCGTTGCTTTTAGTATTCCCTCTAAAATCATAAAATTCAAAATTTCAATTTCCCTCTCTTTTTCAAGATTCAAAATTTGCGTTTTTCAACAATCTTGGTAGGGTTCAATTTTGAGATTGCAACTTTAATTTGGCCTATCTACAGATCGTAAAATCACTCAATTTTTTCAGATTAGCTTTAAAATCATCATAACTTTCATCCCTGAAAATTTCGAAAAAAGTTGCGAGGACCGTGTGCACTTAGTTCGCCACGGTCCCGGACATTTTTTCCGAAATTTCGGGAGATTGTCCTGATTGTATTTAACAGCTTAAATCTAGGAGATTGGCTGATTTTACTGAAATTTGCTACCTCTAAAATTCAAAATCTTCTCTCTCTCTTTAGTGCATGAGTTTTACAACAATAAGCCCTACTTACACTATCCCCGTTAGACGAAGCCTTAGAATTAAGTCCTTCCAAGGTGTAATTACCGAGGAGATGGAACCTAATTTGAATGGCCTTTTTAACGAGGACATGGGTAATTCCTCTAATCCTCTTAATGATGAAGAAGCTCTCCATGAGGTTTCTATAGAACAACTTTCAAAATTGGATAACCATTTTGATGATTTTCGACAATGGATGTCTCAAGAATACCCTGATAGTCAAGCTCTTTCATTAATTGAGGGTCTAAAACGTATGGTTCAAAGTGATAAGAATGGAATTGATATTTTGCGTGGTATTGCACACATTGTGGATTCGAATGTGATGCCTATGAAAAGTTGTGCCGAAACTTTAGGTTATACACAACCTCCTACTCAAGTCAATCATTCTATTCCTTTGACGACTCCTATTGCTAGTATACCTACTTTTACATCAAACATAATGACTACTTCAACACAAGACATTCCTCCTATGATCACTAGTCATGGGGGCAATCCCTCTTCTTCAATCAACCCTCTTCCTTCATTCAATCCAACTTCTTCATTCATTCCTTCAATAAGTGTTCCTATTATATCACCACAAATGAACATGACGCAAGGGGGCAATTTGTTTTCCATTCCTCCTTGTAGTGTTCCCCCTGTCCAATCATCTCCTATGACTAACTACCATAGTGTTCCACCACCTTACTCTCTACCTTCTTTCAATAACATAACACCTCCATCACAATCTAACACGTCTAATATGAACTCTTCGACTGAAGCGACCATTAACAATCTTGCACAAACTGTCTCTTCTTTACAACAACAAATTGCTTCTATGAATCAATCTAAGTTTAGTGTGCCCACATTTGATGTTGCGAGCCCACTTTCTCTTGAAATTGTTCGAGCTCTCCCCCCTAAACATGTTGAAATTCCGCATTTGGAACTTTATAATGGTAAGGGTGATCCTCTAACACATGTTAAGACCTTTCAAACAATATGTACCGATTTTGCTTATGACCAAAGGTTGCTTGCAAAACTGTTTACTAGAACATTAAGAGATAAAGCCTTACAATGGTATTGCTCATTGCCTTCCTATTCCATTTCTTCTTTCGAACAACTTGCAAATGCTTTCATTCAACAATTTCAAAACAATATAAGTCCTAAAGTTACTTTGATTGATTTAATGCATTGTAAACAAGGTGTTAAAGAAAAAGTGACTGATTTCATTGGTAGATATAAGCATTTGTATGCTCAAATCTCTTTTCTAGTGCCTGACAATGATATTCAAAGAATCTTTATTTCTAATTTGCAAAAAGATATTAGAGAAAAACTCCCATTTTCTGAGTTTACTTCTTTCCAACAGTTGTGCGCAACTCTTCACAATTATCAACTGACTGTGAGTCAAATGGAACAATCACATCCTATGGCTCCGAGTGATAAGGGTGATAGTAGTCAACAACCATTTGGGAAGTTTAAACCGAACAGAGAGTCCATTAAATTCAATGAAAACATCATCAACAACAATGTGAATGCAGCATCAGGTGTGGCTCCTATTTCTAAATTTTTCAAGAAAGAAAGAAAGTTTACTCCTTTGAATGAATCATTGCATAGTATTATGAATAAGTTATTGGAACAAAATGTGCTTACTCTTCCTCCTATAAGACAAATAGATCCTGCAAAGATTAACTCACCCTATTTTGATAACAAATCTTTTTGTCAATTCCATCGTCATCCTGGGCATGATACTGAAAAATGTTTTGCTTTAAAAGGTAAAATTCAAGATTTGATTGATAATAATACTATCTCTATTTCTGGTGTGAATGATAAAGGCAACACATCTGTAGCTCCTCCTAACCAAAATCTTCAGATTTTTATGGATCCATTGCCTTCTCATACCTCTAATACGATTGATACTACTGATTCCTCTATCTCACCTGATGATCTTGTGTCTATGACTCCTAATGTGATTAACTTTGTAGACCAGCAGAAAATCCCTAAAGAACCTTCCATCACATTTGATTCCAGTGAAACTATCAGGGCACCTGATGGTCCTTTATATATAGTTGCAAAAGTCAAGAATACACCTTGCCGTGGAGTGTTTATTGATCCTTCTTGCATGGTTAATGTCATTACTGAAGAATTTCTTTTTACTTTGCAATTGAATCAAGTAATCTATGACAAAACAAATGTGGTTGTGAAACTATTTGATGCATTTTCTTCTCCTGCAATTGGTTCTATTACATTACCTATTGAGGTCCATAACAAATCCCTTGATGTGGACTTTGCTATTATTCCATCATCCAAACAATTTCATGTGAAGCTAGGCTATCCTTGGCTATCTTCCATGAAAGCTATTGCTTCTCCTATCCACAAGTGTTTGAAATTTCCCCATAATGGTGAAGTTGTTACTGTCAATCATAGTCTCTTTAAACTAGCTGAAAGAACTTCTAGCGTTCCTATTGATTACTTTTGGCCTAAACAATTCCAATCTCTTCCACCGTGAAGTGATCATCTTTTCAAATCTTATCAAAAGTGGAAAAAAGATATGATCCTATCTCTAAGTGAACCTAGAACACCCAAACTTGACATTCCTATCGTTCTTGAGAAGGAAGTTCTTCCTTTGAAAGATAAAACTAATGTCTTTCCTCAAGAAGATTCCCAACCCATCCCTATGGATGTAACTATGCCTATGTCTAACAAACTTTCTAAAGGTAGACCTATACCTCCTCGTCATGATGGGCTTGGTCTCCTTCCTAAACCAAATATTCCTCCTTTATATGGAGCAGTTCCTCCTCCTTCCTCTTATGGAGAGAAGAGACCTTCCTCTTCTCCTATTGTTCAACCTAAGAGACCACAACCTAAACACCCAAGTGATAAGGATGAGAACATTCCTACTCCTCAATCTTCTCAACTTCCTACTAAGACTAGACGAAATCGTTCTGCACGTGAACACCGACGAAAGTGTCATCTTAGAGCTCAGGCAGCTACTTCTCAAACTTTGCAATCCCCAAAAACACCTTCAGCTAATATTATTCCATTTTCTCCTCAACCGACAATTGAGCTGAAATCTCCTAAACATAAGATGCATGATGATCTTGATCCTGTGCGAGTTAAAGATCCTATTTTTATAAATCTTGATGATGATATAGATGAAAATGTTGTTCATGATGAAAATGTTACTCCTGTTCATTTTGATAGTGAATATGAATATGTTGATGTTGATAACCATTTATCTAACGCATTTTCTAAAGCACTTATCCTAGCTCCTAGACAAGAACACCGCGGCTTGGGATATGAACATAGCCCTTGTTTGGATCTTGTGATAGCTCCATCTGCTGTGTTGGATGTTCCTCCTCTAGCGTGTTTCCTACCTTCTCGAAATATTGATCAGCAAGATCGGGGGATAGATGACATGCTAGACTAGTTCATTAGCATAGCAGATTCTCTCCTCCTCTCTTTTGTTACTTCTTCTATGTGTTATTCTCATTCTTCTATTTGTTGTCCTTAGTATTGTCTACTTGAGGACGATGCAAAGCATTGAGATCTTTTTTGGTCTCTCTCATGTTGACTCAAAAGACACATGTGTTCCCTTCTTCTAGGTGACCTTCCTTGATTGGGGAATGAAGAACAATTATGCATACATACATATGATATACATGAATTATCATACAGCATACTGACCCCGAGGAAAGCAAAGTCACCTTGTGCTTTGTGTTTTGTGTCTATTATCCTTGGGCTTATCTCACACTTGGGGGCTAAATCCTTGCGATAACGTGCTCCTTTCTCATTTCTTATATGTATCACTACCTTAAAGCAATCACCCCCGGTAAGGGCGTGTGTGATCGCTTTAATGTAGGGGGGCATACATCCCGTTCATATCTTTTCAAGATACTTGAAATTTTTTTGACAAATTTAGCTTTGCCTTGAAAATTTTTGATATCTTTCTTGGATGACTCATAGTGAGGGAACCTTACTACTAACAGTCATGGTTCTCCCTCATGATCTTCCCTTTTACTTTGTCAATCGAAGTCGTAAGATCCTTAGTCCACTGGTGGCTTGGTGTATCTTGCCTCCTTGACATGGTGAAAGTTTTCCAATGTTGTTTCCTTGTACTTTACCAGAAGTATGAGCATAGGCTTATACTCCCGCTAAAGTGGGGGCTAAATGTAGCATCCTAAAATTGCGACACTTGCAATTTCGACTACATTTGGGTCTTCATGATGGCGATGCAACACGGAACCTGAATGGAGACCCCGAAACTTGTTCATGACATCAAAAACTGCATTTCTCAGCACCCTGGCCTGATCCTCCTTGCACCTTGCTGTCCCGGGAGGTGGGACCATGGCGCCCAGTGCCCTGGTCCTTCAGGACTAGGGCACCTAGCGCCCTGGTCCACCAGGACCATGGCGCCTAGCGCCCTGGTCCCTGGCCCTATTTTGGGCCTGGTCTCTTTTGGGCATCGGGTCTTTAAGTTTGCAAATTGGAAAATAATGTTTCCTGGTCGGCCTAAGGTCGGAAAAATCAGTCTATCAACCCTAATTGAAAAGTATATAAACTACATTTCCTCTCTCAAAAAAAAGGGAGGAGGACATATGTGTGCAAAGGCGCGAAAGCAATATTCAAGCATTCAAACATTCAAGCATTCAAGCATTCCTTCAAGCAATTGAACATTCTAAGTCTCTATTCAAGGCTAAGTGTTGCATTCAAGACAAGGATTCAACCATTGAAGAGGAGATCACATACAACACATTACATACAACATACATTACACCTTCGTATGTAAGAATACAAACATTCTTACAACAAGGTATCAGTACTTGTTTACATAACAAACATTTACATTTACAACATTCTCATTTCTTAGTTAATTCCAAAACTGGGGTTTGACCTAAAGGAAAACCCCTCATCCCTAACCCCCCAATCGTCCTCTCTTTTCTATGTGTAGGTTGCAGGTACGCGGCTGTAATTGAAGATCTGGAATCCTTTTGCAGAGACGAACAGATCCACCTTCGTTTCGCGGATTTTTCGGAGGACCGTGTGCACGTCGGGCGCCATCGTCCCATCAACTTTCGCTCAAATTTGCAGAACAACACCGTCTTGACATTTTACTGCTAAATCCAGGTCCGTAACTTCATATCATATCCCTATCTCTGTTTATAAGCAAATATTTCCCACTTTACATGCATTCCTAGTTCAATCTTTCTATCTACATTTCTTTACAAAAGAGGGTATCCTTGATGTCTTAACCCTTGAAACTCATATAGAATCCAGTCTTGCATTGCGTGGGATTGGATCTTGTGGGTTTCAACCCCTCTTTTGAATGTAAAGTCTCCCCTAAGTGAAAATCATCAACCCTAGTGACTCTCCCTTCTCTCTCCTCGGAGTTGGGGAGGGGAGAACGACTGGGGTTCGATTTTTCTGCTTTACAGAAGCATTTATTAAATGGCTTCAAAGTTCTTGTATCTGAACTGGTAAGTATATTTTGTGACAACGCAAGTGCGATTAACATCTCCAAGAATCCAGTTTTACATGCTAGAACCAAGCACTTCGAGCTCAAGTATCATTTCTTGAGGGAGAAGGTTCAAAACAAAGAAGTTGTACTGGAACATTTTCCAGTAAGGAGCAGTTAGTAGACATATTCACGAAGCCTCTATCGAAGGCTACCTTTACCTATTTGAGAGGTGCATTAGGGGTGGTGCCCCTTCAAGAGGTGAACTAAAGGTGTGTGCTCCACTTCAGTTAGGTCTTACATTGATATATCTTTTTTCAGGATTGGTGTGTTGAAGGATGCTACTCCTTAGGGGGAGCAACATAGTAGAACATAGATGTGTATGCCTCCACTTTGGCATTGTTTTCAAAGGGGGAGAAGATGTGAAGTGGAGAAGATATCTGTAGTATTGGGCAGAAGATGTAGTATTGGGGAGAAGATGTGAAGCAGAAGAAGAAAGATATCTTCGTATATTGCCATCAATGCCAAAGGGGGAGATTGTTGGCATATGTACAGAGCATTATGACATGATGATATTGTATGTTGTCATTGATGTCAATATGCTGAAGTATGAACCAGTATGGTGTAATAAGCAAACTAGCAAGAGAACTGGTACGATGATGTAAATCGGTATTTGTGAAAAAAGTGAAGCGGTATGTTTGTTCAAGGTGAACCGCCATGTTGGTATGAGAACCGGTAAATGGAAGTCTTGTATTGTTGGTCATTTGGCATGATTACCGATTGGTAGGTTCAGCTTCAGTGTTTTCAGTTGATGCATTCCAAGCTTGTGCGATTCAACCGATGACATCTTGTGATGAGTTAGCATTGTATGAAGACCAATTTAAGTCTTTGACATTCTTACTGTGTTTTACCAGTAGTAATCTGGTTTAGAGCAGTGTTAGTGCTTGTCAGTCAAAGTGCAGTGTTTGTAGTCAAACTGGTTTAGGAAAAGTGTTTTTGCTTGTACTGATTCACCCCCCCCCCTCTCAGTACCAGTTTGGTACTAATTGTTCATCATTTATTCATCATAATATATTACATTATTGAATATTTATTCATTGCTTGAAATTGAAGAATATATAAGGACGTTAATATGTATTTTCAAAGTCTTCTTCACAAGACAAGGTTTTTGTTTAAAATATAGTGGTATGTTATGTGTTCCTAAAAATAAAGTAATAGTAAGGATTAGGCAATTTCTATAATTTCTTAAAAGGGAAATATTAAGTAGATTTATCAAATACATGTCCATTTGAGATAAATATTAGGGATTTATTTTGTAGTATCCTTTGAATTTGAAGATGAAGATAATGTTGGAATATTTGAATATGAAGCAAGTTATTTTATGAAAACAAAGTCCTTATGAGATAATGTGGTTAATATCATTTTATTGATAATGCATTACAAGATTGTGATAGACTACTTAGTGGAGGACTAATCAATATTTAGAGGTGAATTTATGGTCATAGAAGAATAGTATCCTCAATGGGTTAAATAGAAATATACATCACCAAGTTAAGCAATTATTTTATCTTAACCATCATATTCATTTGGTGTTTATCAATTTAAAATGTTGTTCTTGATGAGTACTAAGAGAGGGGGGTGAATTAGTATACCAAAAATCTTTGCACTTAAACACTTTGCAAGACTGACAGTAAATCGGTAAAACAATTTAGCAGACAAACCGGTTAACAAACATGCAAACCAAATAGCTAATAATGCATTCACACACAGAAGCACAAACACCATAACACAAGAGATTTTGACGTGGAAACCCAAATGGGAAAAACCACAGTGAGATGGGACTCACAAGTAACTATTTGTAGAATAGAAACCAGACCGGTTAAGGTCTTACAACATTCTTTACCAGAACAGATCCTGTTAGGAATCTCAATCTCTGTTAGGAGATCAGTCTGATTAAAGACTACCTTGCTAGAGGATTTTAGATCCACAGATGTGAACCACCTTGTTAGAGGATTTACAAGAGGCTTTTGGGCCTACCCAGTTAAGGGCTACAGGCTTGTTGAAGATGTGAGTAATCAACAAGTGAGTGATCTAGCAAATAGCATAGATTGCTTGGTTAGATCCTTGATAGCTCGATCTTAATGCATTACAACATTACTTCAGTCTTCTACACATTCATACTCTCTCTAACTCTTCAGTTACCTTGAACCCTAGCAACAACATCAACCTCAACAACAACAACCTTAAAACCCTAGACATGATGTCCTTATAAATGAATCCAATTTCATGTAGGTCCAATAGGATTACAATACAATTTCCTAGGTTCAATGCATCTGGACATGTCTGGTAACATGACACAAAAGCATCGCCAGAGAGTCGGCACCGTCAAACAATTGGTGGATAGTAACTCATCACAAAATGCCGATTGGTAACTCATCATAGAGTATTACCGGTTCATACAAAATACTGGTTGTCAGTTTGTCAAAATGAAGACTGGTAAAAATGTGTTATGCTGCTTTAATCCCTTGTACCGCTTGGTATCCATGAACCGCTTGAGGTCGACATGCCGCTTTGAGACCGGTAAACACATTCTGCAAAACATCAATAGTCTAAAGACTATAATACAAGATACCGGTTGGAACAAATACCGGTTGTGCTCTAACTCACACATATGAAGAGGATCTTAATGCAAGTGTGTGTCCATCAATGACAATCACAACATGAACATCAAAAATGCCAACAATCTCCCCCTTTGGCATTGATGGCAACACTTAGGAAAATAAAATTTTGACATCTAAGTGTTTTACAACAAAAACATGCCATTAGCAAAATTGCTCCCCCTAAGCACATACACTATCCCTTTAACAATACGATGTATAACAATTTTGCATATAGAGCATAAACATTGAGATATCAAAGCATATATCAAAGCATATAGCAAAATTTTAAATCCAGATACTTCTCCCCTATACTTCTCCAAAATAGATAGAGTACTTCTCCCCCTTTTCCAACAATGACAAAGTACTGTTGAACAACCCTGTTTCCATTTGATATTAAATAATAAAAGTTTATGACAACAAGGAGTAATACTTTTCAAAAACAGATTTATAGTCCTGCAAGAATTGTTTCATCGAGAGACCAGGAGACTCAAGTAGGGAGGTGGCTACTTCTTTCTCTGTTTGCATCTGGGAGACCTGTTCTTCCATGGCATCAACTGTGCTCATCTCCTATGTAACTGTCAAGGCATCCAGGTTCAGATAACACTTTTGAAGAATTTGCAGATGTGGGAGTAGAACCAGTTGTAGCTCCTGCAAATCTCTCGACCGTGTGCTAATCTCTTGCTCCATTTTGGCTGACTGGATGTGAAACCGGTGAACAGTTTGCCCATAAGTTGCAAAGGAATCATAAGGTGTCTTGAATGTGCTCATGTAGGACTGTAAGTCTATTTGAATATTTTGCTTCTGAGCTAGCACATCATCATAGAACAGATGGGGTTGACAGATTTTGCTAAGTAGCAGATTTCCCTCATCCAAAGCATCCCTTATATCCTTTTGTTCTTTCTTCAGTTCACTTCAGAGCTCATTCAACTTCTTCACTAGAGCTATATTAAGAGCTTTTTGATGCTCCTTCTTGACATTAGCCTCTGCTGCCTCTTCAAGGCTCTGCACCTGATCATCTACTACTATGCATAGGAGCTTAAGTCTAGCTAGTGATGAATCAGTGTTTGGAAGATTTGTACTAGGTATCAAACCGGTAAGCGTATCCACATCTGCTTGGATTACATCCTACTCCTTTCGTCGAATAATTTTAAGGCACTCTTGAGCTACCTTGATGCTCTGCATTAGCTCCGTTTCACTTGCAAACTGGAGATCTATAGGACTGGTGAGATTAGCTAGTTTAGCTTGACTCCCGGTTGCCTTCGGAGTCTCCATCTGAGTGCTCTTTGCTGCTTCTCCTGCCTTCTCCTCTTTCGCTTTCTTCTTCTATGCTTCTCTCCTCTTCTCTACTTCCTTTTCTTCCTTAGCCTTTTTCTTTTCTACTTCCTTTTGCTTCTCCTGTTCCTTATCTTCTTCTTCCTTCTTTTTCCTCTCTGCTTCCTTCTTCTTCTTCTCCTCTTCATCCTTTTTCTTCTTTTCTTCTTCTTCCTTCTTCTTTTTCTCCTCTTCATCCTTTTTCTTCTTTTCTTCTTCTTCCTTCTTCTTCTCCTCTTCATCTTTCTTCTTTTTCTCCTCTTCATCCTTTTTCTGCTTCTCTTCTTCTTCCTTTTTCTGCTTCTCTTCTTCATCCTTCTTCCTCTGCTCGGCCTCTTCCTTTGCCGCTTACTGTCTATCCTCGGCTTTCTTCTCCTGTTGCCTCAGATGGTATCTCTTGGGTAACATCCTCATCATCCAAAGCATCAACATCAATGGTGTCGATTGGTTCAACAACTAGATTTCCTTCATCATCAAATGCTTCATTCGGTTTGGATATAACTAGTTCTTTCTCAGCTTGCCAGTTGGTGAGACACACTTTGTGAATCTAGACAGCTGTTCTCATATATAGATGGGTGTCTTTTTTGACATCAGCAACTCTACCTTCTAACAACCAGAGTCTTCTTTTTCTAGTGAAGAAGAGTCCAACTCAGAGTTTGATAGGTCAGGAAATTACTATGCAAAAACCTTCTCCCTAATTTCTTGTTCTTTCTCTATGGAAATTCACCATCTATTATCTAATGACATATATAGAGAATCCAGTGTCTAAGATTTGATCTCTGAGGGTGATCGGTCATTAATACATAAATCCTAAATTATTTCCTTTTCAACTGCTTCCTTTTCATCCTCATTGAAGTCATCAAAACACTCAAGTCATTTAGCACTTTTCTCCTAATATTCTTTATTGCTCTTTGACAATGTGTCAAAGGTTTATAGGAAGAGATATCTATATTTACCAGTGCAGATGATGCCAGTTCATTCTTTGTTTTCTTTCTTGTCTGTCTTGCCTTCTTGGGCTGCTCCTCAAACACAGTTTCCTTTGATTCTGGAGAGTTTCTTTTTGTCTTCCTTTTCCTCTCGAAGACTTTAGCCAGTGCTGCTTCCAGTTTCTTTTTGGCTGGTGACCGCTTGGTCACTTTTGGAGTTGTAGTAGTAACCGGTGCGGATGCTGCAGGCACTGCCTTTGCCTTCTTTACTGCAGGTTCTTTTCCTTTCTTTGCTGGTGGTTCCTCAACTGGTGATATCCTCTCTAGGTAGGTGTCAGTTCTCTTTGCCTTAGAATCAAGTGGTGAGGCAATAAGGGTAGAGGCATACCCTTCCAGCATATCGTACATCACCTCATAGCCCATTGGCTCTACTTCTTCTTGTCTAGGCTCAACAACCTCCATTATGCATTTATCTACTTGGATGGTGAAGCAAATGTCATCTTCATATTTCTTGATGATATCACCTGAGATCCTCATCCTTTGGCTCATTTTTCATCTAAACTCATCAAAATACTTGTTCAGAACATCAGGGTAACCAGTTCCAATTGCTTGAATGCTATCCTTGATTTGCTTTGTTACTGGTTGGTTAGGAGACCACTGGACATCTCCTACTCTTGGAAAGTATCCTTGAAAGTAAAAGAACAACCCGACCAGTAGTTGTCTGAACTTAAACCTTTGTGTATTATCCTATTTGATCAACTTCAGGTTTGACAGGAGTTGCCTCTGCATACCGGTGCACAGGTCAAATGATGCATCCTCCTTAATCATCTGGTAAGCAGCATTTACTGTTGCAGCAGATACAAAGTTAATTCTACTGGCAGAGAATGTCCAGTAGCCTATCACCATGCAGGCATACTTAACCAGATCATCCTTGATGGAGTTGACATTCATGCCTCATGAGTCGCTCACTAAACCGGTGAGCCTTGTCATTTCAGTTTTTCTTATTGTCCTTAGGGCTGGCACTTCCCCTATGTTGCAGAAACCGATGACTGCATGAATTGCCTGTGGCGTAATATCATGTGTCCTCTCCAGGTACATCTTGTCACCGTGGACTCTTCTCAAAATGATCCTTATGTGATCTTCTATAAAATCTTCCAGGAAGTAGACAACATTGTGAAGTTTCTTCTTCTCCAAGATATTATACTCCGATTTGATTTTCTTATCCTTGCCACAAAACAAACCTAACTGGGAGTGGATAGCTAGAGACCCTAGGTCTTCAATCTTGTAGTCTATGTAGTCAGAAATTCCTTCTTCTACTATCACACTAGCTGGAACTTGTGATAGAGCATTATACTTAGACTTTCATTGAATAAAACTTTTAGATTCAATAGATGCACTAGAACTGGTATGAGATGCGGAAGCCATGATAGAAACTTTAAGAACTTTGAGAAATACCTTTTTAAAACACGTGAATTTAGGGCTTTCTGATTCTCCCTCACTCCACACTCTGTCGGTTACCGAATCACCGCTTTATGTTCTCCACTTGACCATTTGCAGTTTGAATTTGAATCTCCTTCATGGTTTGTCAATTTCTCAAGATCTCAGCTCAAATCGCCTCTTCATCGCTCTGCTCTTTGAAAAACTTTTCTTTGCTCAAAAATAGATAGTGAGAAATGATTTGAAAAATGGCTTTAAACATATCTCTCACCTACCATCATTAATGCTCCTCTATTAGGGCATAAACCCTAATTTGCCTTTTTACCATTTCCAATCTTCTGCCAAGCGACATGTATCACATACCGGTTAAGGTCTTTTACCGGTGTAAACCGGGGGTTCAAAACATTTTGCCGTTTACTCCCCCTAAGCTTTTCCGAGGCTTAGTTTGTTGGTTCCAATATTTCCACACTAGGTGTAGAAACCAGTTCCTCTTGTAACACGACTGGTTTCTTCTTCCAGGTTTTGTTCATATCTGCTTGAACGATGTCAACATCAATGTCTCCTTCCGGAGTGACCGATATATCATCAGATATGTTCTTTCTTGATCTACAGAATTTGGCAATGTGACCCGGTTTGTTGCAGTGATAGCAGACCAATCTAGATGCTCTCCAAGGTCCACTGTTCATGTTTCCATTCTTCCTTCTGCATGTTGCAGCAGTGTGACCATGACTATGACAGATCATACAATTTTCTCTCCATCCAATTGCCGCTTGATAGCCACCGCTTCTTGGCTGATGATTGAAGACATTAAACTGGTTGTGGTTCTAGTTCACAAAAGGTTCAGGACCAACTCCTTGGGTCCTCTGAGGATATCTTCTAGTGTCATTAATGATAGACCTACATTCAAATGCTCTATGCCCATACTTGCTGCATGCATAACAGTTACCATTGAATCTATAGGATCTAGGCTTATCATCTAGGAAATAAGGAAAATTGTTGTAAGCCTTACTCCTACACACATTTGCAGTATGTCCTTCTTTAAGACAGTTAAAACAAACAGGTTTAAACTTTTGCTTACCTTTAACCTTTGATGTCGGTTGTTTCTTTGATGCTCCAACATTTGTACCAGAGGTCTCACCTTCCTCATGACCAGAATATCCAAGTCCATTGGTATTCTTGATTAGTTTGGCAGATTCAAGCTTTTGCTCAAGCTTGACAGTACTCTTGTTGAGCTTAGCAAGTATTTCCTTTGACTCAGAGAGTTCTTTGGAAATAGTAGCATTTTTTTTCATCAGGTTTTCATTCTCAGAGATGGCACTGTTCAGTTCACCTTGCATGTCGTCCTTTTCCACTTTGCTAGCATGGAGTTGAGCAGTTAGGGCACTGATCTCTTGTTTTAGTTTGGAGATCTCATGATCTCTTTCTTTCACCAGATCTTCAACTTTCCTCCGGTTCTCAAGCTCTTGACACATCTGGATAGTCAGTCCTTCCAACTCCTTTCTTAGGTTGGAGTTTGATTCATTCAACTTGTTTACTTCTGCAATTAGGGCTTCCATGTCTGCTTCATCTGCAGAACTATTTTTAGATAGCTCCATCATCTTTTCTGCATGTTCTCTCCTTTTTGCTTGAGATGCCTTGTATTTGACCATAAGATCATCATAGGCTTGCTCAGACTGAGTGAGCTGTTGATTAAGTTCCCTCAAGGTGTATTGCCCCATATCTCTTTCCAAGTGGTTAAACTTATAGAAAGGTAGGCTCCGATACCAATTGATGAATACTAAGAGGGGGGGTGAATTAGTATACCAAAAATCTTTGCACTTAAACACTTTGCAAGACTGATAGTAAACCGGTAAAACAATTTAGCAGACAAACCAGTTAACAAACATGCAAACCAAATAGCTAATAATGCATTCACCCACAGAAGCACAAACACCATAACACAAGAGATTTTGACGTGGAAACCCAAATGGGAAAAACTACGGTGAGATGGGACTCACAAGTAACTGTCTGTAGAATAGAAACCACACTAGTTAAGGTATTACAACGTTCTTTACCAGAATAGATCCTATTAGGAATCTCAATCTCTATTAGGAGATAAGTCCGATTAAAGACTACCTTGCTAGAGGATTTTAGATCCATAGATGTGAACCACCTTATTAGAGGATTTACAAGAGGCTTTTGGGCCTACCCAGTTAAGGGCTACAGGCTTGTCAAAGATGTGAGTAATCAACAAGTGAGTGATCTAGCAAATAGCACAGATTGCTTGGTTAGATCCTTGATAGCTCGATCTTAATGCATTACAACATTACTTTAGTCTTCTACACATTCATACTCTCTCTAACTCTTCAGTTACCTTGAACCCTAGCAACAACATCAACCTCAACAACAACCACCTTAAAACCCTAGACATGATGTCCTTATAAAGGAATCCAATTTCATGTAGGTCCAATAGGATTACAATACAATTTCCTAGGTTCAATGCATCTGGACATATCTAGTAACACAACACAAAAAGCACCGCCAAAGAGTCAGCATCGTCAAACAATCAGTGGATGGTAACTCATCACAAAATGCCGATTGGTAACTCGTCACAGAGTATTACCGATGTAGCGTCGTAAATTGTACGCACTTGCTAGGGTGGTACAATTTCACACCTAGTTTAGCACCCGCCTTGGTGCATTTTGCATTTTGCATTGCATTTCCCCTTTAGCACTTAATTAATTAAATTAATTAGGTCTAGGGTTCTATTTTATCATCTCCCATATCATAAAGTTGGGCCCTTTTCATTAAAGTGTGCCCCTTTCATTTTATTCTTCCAACACATCATTTAATCTAAAACCCTAATTAGGTCCCATTTTGAACTTGGGGGCTTGATTTCATTGGTCAAAACATCTCGAAATGACTTGTAACTTTGGGATTCGCTCTAAAATCATCATATCCGATGACCCTGAAAATTTGGTGAAAAGTTGTCAGGACCATGGCGCCTGGCGTGCACATGGTCCCGGACATTTTTCCCAAAATTTTAGGAGTGTGATCCAATCATAAAATAAAGCTTAACCCCAAGAAATTGGTGGGAGATTCAATCTCTAGGTCAGCCAAAAGTTGAAATTAAGACTTAGGGTTTCATATATAAGAGCTCTCTTTCTTCATTTGAAAGGATCAGAATTCTGGTTTTCAAGGGACCTTCTATGCAGCGAAAGAGCAGATCTTTGAAGACTTCAACAACATTCAACATCCATCCATCAAGCATTCATCAATTTCATTCATCCATTTAGGGCTTTGAAGGCATTGAAGAGCAATAGGGGATCACCGACTGGAGATTGGCTTTTACCCCTCCCTTGGGGTTGGGTATGATTTCATGTTGTTTTCATGTCTTTGCATAAGCCTCATTATATCATTTGTATTCATGCTTTAGATCACTTTGCATCTTGATTTGGAGCATTTACATTGTCATTTACAAGCAATTAGGGTTTACTTTCTAGGTTGCTCTAGTTTGCTTACTTGCATTTTAGGATCTTGCACACACACAAGGTCTACACACACACTATTTTTACAATACAACTTGGCTATTCGTGGAGGTGGAAATCACCAAAGCGGGGGTTTGACTAAGGCAAAACCCTATATAGCCGCCCACCATACCTTTTCAGATATAAGTGCAGGTTTCAGGATTCGGATGATGCTGCAAGTTGCAGATCCAACGGAAGCAGACGGAGATTGAACTTCACACCAAATTCCAGCCCAGAAAGCTAGGACAGGGGCATGGGGCGCCTTGGTCCTACCAGGACAGGGGTGCTGGGCGCCCTGGTCCCTGGGACAGGGGCGCTGGGCACCCTGGTCCTTCTGTCAGACAACAAGTTTCAGCATTTCTAACAACTTTTCAGGTTGCAAAACAACAGTTTCAGGAGCAGTTTCAGGAGCAGTTTCAGGAGCAGAATCAGGATAGTGGCGCCCGCACCCCCGTCCCGAACATTTTCACTCATATTTTAACTCCGGGTACACATTTGCATTCTTATCTTGTCCTTGTGTTTACAGCTTTCCATTGTTTAATCTCAATTCTACAATCTTGTTACTAGTTCATACTTACACTTTAGGGTTAATAGTTGAACTTGCATCATTCTATCTATCATTTGCAACAAAGGAATAGAAATCCTAAAAGGTAGCCCGTGGCTCTCTCTTCCACAAAAAGAAGTAGCCAATTGTGTGATACCTCTAGGCTCTTTCGTATTCCACAAATGTGTGTCAAAAGGTAGGATTAGGACATGTTAGCCTAGTCTCGCTTTTTCCCCTACACATTTTGGTGAACCCGACGTGAATCTTATTATTGCTTTCTCTTGCATTACATTTGTTAGATCTAAATCTAGATTTAGCGTGTTTCATTTAAGTTTCATTTTCATAAAAAAAAAAAAAAGAAGAAAAAAAAAAAAAGGAGTGTGTTTTGGTTTCTTTGCATTGTGTGTTTAAGTTTTATGCAATCTTTATTTCAAAATGTCAGATTTTTATTTGCAAGATGTTCATATTTGTGATGATTATGAGTTAGATGAAGCTTTAGATGAGTTTTTGAAACCTAAAGATACCAAACCTTCATTTTACCAAAAACTCATAAACATTGTTACTATGCCATTTCGTTGTGATGAGAAAGATAAGTCGAATGATTCCTCTCAAGGGTACATTCCTATCAACTCTTCCACTAAATCTAGTAACATGGTTGTTTTCAATGATCCTCTCTATGAAGAGATATCTCCTTTTGAATCAAAAGATAAACCTTTTAATAGATATGATCATGCTTTGTTGGATGATGCCCTTGATGACTTTGTGGCTCCTAAAAAACGCTCCCTTCATGAGGATCCTTTTGTGCAAGAAGATGACATTATCCCTACATTTCCTTGTGATGGCATTTCCCTTTCCAACAAAATTCCCACTAGAGATGATGAAAATGATAAATGCTTACCCTTCTCCTAAAGTTTGTCTTACCCATAAGCATCCCTTAGAGAAAGAAGATGAAATAAAAAGCAATTTCCTTAATTCTCTCTCCCCTAAAGATCATATTGAACATATTTTGAGGAAAGAGGATGAGTTTAACACATCTATTGATGCTCTCTCTCCTAAGGATGAGGAATTAATAAACAAAGTTATCTCCTCTCCTGAAATTGACAATACTTCAAACACTCCTTTCAACAACCTCACTATTTGGGATGAACCATTAGAAGGTGTAGATTATTCTCTTCCCCATGAGAGAACCCTAGCCAAAGGGGATGAAATCAATATTGAAAACTTCCTTGATAGTTTCTCACCTTCCTTGAATCTCAATTATTCTCCCTCTCCTCAACTTGGTTCTACTCATAAGGATACCCTAGTTCAAAACAAGATGGTTAACATCTCTTTCAAAGATCTCCCTCTCAAAAGTGAGACTTTAGAGAGTAATGTTGATCCTTCTCCTAGAGAGTTTATTCCCCATGCAGATCCTTTGATGATAGAGGATGATATGACCTTTCCTAGTATTACTCTTCCTACTGGAACATCAATGCCTACCCCTTGTCTCTCTCCTAAAATTGATTTAATCCATGATAAGATTTTAGTGTAAGAGAAAACTATCAATAGTTCTTCCAACACTTTTGTTCATTCCTCTAAACCATCCTCAATCAATTTGATACATGTGAATGAAACACCTAACAAACCTCTCTTCACTGTCCAAGGTGCTTGTCCTTCTCAAAATTCTCAACCTTTAAATAAGCCTATCTTAGTGGTTCAAGGCAGTTATGCTAATGATTCTTTTTGCACTCCTAAGAAACCTATTATTACTATGCAAGGAGGGTATTCTACTAAGAGCCCTTATGAGTATGCTAAGCAACTGACTAGAGAGAGTTATCATGCAGTTGCCCATACTTATAATACTAGAAATAATAGGCAGCCTAATCTTCCTCCTGTTACTCCAGTGTCTCTTCCTAATCCTCAACCAATTCTTCCACAAGCTCCACGTATTTCACAAGTTCTCGGTAAGGAATATGATCTCATAGAACAACTTAAAGCTACCCCTGCTAAGATATCCCTTTGGGATTTGATCCAAACTTCTTCCACTCATCATGGAATGTTACAAGATGCCTTGAAAGATTTGAATGTTCCTCCACCTAATACATCTAGTAATATAGTGTCTTTGGTTAACTCTGTGATGAATCCTAAAACTCAATTGTGTTTACTCAAGATGAGTTGCCTACTAGTGAAATTCAACATCAATATGATCCCTTGATGATTGTGGTTATCATAAATGACACTGCTATAAGACAAACACTAGTAGATAATGGTTCTGGCCTTAATGTGTGTAGCATTAATCTATTGCATAAGATGAATGTGGATACATCCCTTATTGAGCCTGACTCTCATCCCATTCGAGGCTTTGATAATGTGGCTAAGTCTTCATTAGGTATTATCACCTTACCCATCACAGTGGGACTTGTTACTTTGCCTACTCCTATCCATGTTATGTCGGGAAATCTAACATACAACTTGTTATTAGGGAGACCTTGGATTCACAGTATGCAAGCTGTCCCCTCTACATTGCATAGACAAGTTAAATTTATTTATAACAATAAGACATATACCTTGATAGGTGATACTAATTTTCAAGCTTGTTTGCAAACATCTACTTGCAAAGGGAGTTCTTCTAAGCCTTCCTCTTCTAGTGATGACTCGTTAAACAAGATACCTATGGATGAATCATCACCCTCTGATAATCAAAATTCTTTGGATGAGTCTGAAGTTCCTAAAGAAGATTCTTCTCAACTTGAATCTACACATGAAAAGGCTTTTGATCCTGAGAAGGTTCTCGCAGAAGACGATTGGGGATCTTTTGATTTCAATCCCACCTTTGTAGGTGAGTATAGGGTTCCTCCTAGAGAGCTTAAAGTTAAAAAGAAGGAAGAAACTAGAGATCAATCAGTCTTACTTGAACCTATGAGCAATAATTTTGTGGCCGCTTCTCAAACTTCTTCTCCTCACACCTCTAATTCGGAAGAATTTGTTTCTTTGTCTTATGAAAAACCACCTTTTCTCTCTGAAATGGCTAATCGTTATGGTCGTGGTTTTCACATTTTGGCTAAGAGTGGCTATAGTGGAAATGGTTGTGGCGCAAATGAACAAGGAATTAAAGTTCCTTTAGAACATAACATGCATGAATATTCATTTGGACTTGGATATAATCTTTCTAAGCCCACCAAAGCATCTAAAAGACCATCTCTCAATGTGAATGCTATATTTAGTAGTGATGATGATCTCACTTCAACTAAATCATCTTCTACTTCTATCAACTCTCATTCCCCTCATAAGGAAATCTTGGCGATGAACAAATCTCTTTATGACTCCCCTCAAATTTCTAAATCCACTTATGAATCTTTATCTACTATTCAGAATAAAGTCCTTTCCTCCAGGGATAAGGCTCTACTAAATTACACTCATCCCTCTTCTAAGATGTCTTGTGACTTTTCTTCTTCAATTTTTATCATTTTTTACATGTTTTTGATCTCACTTATAGTTGAGCATTCAGCATATCATATTCAAATACCTCATTCAATCTATCATGTCTTTAAATAACATTAATGGCTATTATGTTGCTCATCATTATGTGACATTGGTAGCTCATTTACTGGGGGCTCATTGTCATTCATGATGGTACAATTTCAAGTGCAATCATATTTTTGAAGCAACATAATAGCCTAATTTTTCTATGTTATCTCTTGTTCCTATGGGGTAATAGTGTGGAAATATTGATCATCTTTTCTTTAGAATCCTCTTTTCCTAGATATGGGAGAAGATGTGTATTCTCTTTCTTATCCTACCCACTTCTTGTGAGGAGCATTTTACATACACTAATGTCTTGCTTGCATGAACTCATGTGAGTATGTAGTACATTTTTCTTATGTCTAAATCTCTCCCTAGAATATTGTGTAAGTCCTTCTCATTGTCCTTATCCTTGGGAGGCAATGATCTTTTCTTATTTTTATCTAAGGATCCACTTTTTCCTATTTTCATGGATGGTGTGAACTTTATTACTTGATGTTATTCCTTGTATGCATTTGTTGTTGTTTGTTCAAGGATTCTCTCTTACAAGAGGTGTAAGTCCTGTGTAAGTCCTTGACTACAACCTCTTTTGCACTTGGTAAAATACATCCATAATGAATTCACTCTCCCAATTGGGTTAAAAAGAGCGTCATCCTTCATTAAGAATCATTTTCACCTCGCAAAAGAAGGAAGTATTGCATTTTTATTCTCTTCTTTGTCTTATTCTAGAAAATGTTATATTTGTCTAAGACAATTCCTCTCAGGGATAGGTGTCTTTTGTACAAAGATCTCTTCTCCTCTAAGGATCTCCTTTACACATACTACAAGATATCCCTTTTCAACTATCTTATCCTTGCTTAAAGAGTAAAAAACTCTCTTGCTTGGATCTATGACATTGTTACATTTTTGGGGTATCTTCTTTTGTGATGAAGGTAGGTATCCTTGTTCTACTTTGCTTATGACATAAACATTACACTTTTTGAGCAATGGGTCATTCTCGGAACCAGAGCACAGACTCTTAGAGCGAGATGTCTCCATTTTTTTCTTTTATGCAAGGTGATTATTCTCAGAACCAGAGCACAGACTCTTAGAGCGAGATGTCACGCTTTTGTACTATACATATATAGGTTGTAGCATACTCGGGCATAGACTCCTATGAGGTGCTTCTAACCTCCCTTACACACACATGCATGAGGTTGAGTGGAACTAGCAGCATAAGGCTAGACTTTCTCACTCTCCTCCCTTACATGGATCACCTAGACAGACTCTAGGGGTTAGTTTTCCATGTAGTTTTCCCATGGATCACCTAGACAAGATCTAGGGGCGAGAAGTCCATGTTTTCTCTCTCACTATTCTTCTCATGGATCACCAATGTGTGCATTCATGATTTTTTTCCTTTCTTTTCTTCTCTTTGCATTTTGTTTCCATTTACATCCTTCATCTTGTGTTAGAGAACTCTCAAATCCTCACACTCTTTGTTGTGTTGGAATTGAGATTTAGTCCTCCTTCTTACCAAATGATTCTCCATTAGTTTTTGATCTCATATCAAATCTTCTTGTGAGCATTTGTCATCAATATTCTTTAACAATTCGAAGTGGTAAACATGATACCCTGTTTCAACTCACTAAAACTAGCAAGCCGAAATAGGGGGGGGGGGCATATAGCTACCCTTGAATTTTCATCACCTTTCATAGTAAGCATTAGGTGATTTTGTGATCTAACGTGTGTTTTGTAGGGTGCGGTTCCTAACTGTGTACTACAGATACCGCTGGGGGTTTCGTTCGACAGACTTATGGATATATCCTTTTTCAAATAATGTTAACTTTTCTGTACTTTAGCTTGCATATGCACGTAGTACTCATATGACTACTAAAGTGGGGGCTAAATGTAGCGTCGTAAATTGTATGCACTTGCTAGGGTGGTACAATTTCACACCTAGTTTAGCACTCGCCTTGGCACATTTTGCATTTTGCATTGCATTTGCCCTTTAGCACTTAATTAATTAAATTAATTAGGTCTAGGGTTCTATTTTATCATCTCCCATATCATAAAGTTGGGCCCTTTTCATTAAAGTGTGCCCCTTTCATTTTATTCTTCCAACACATCATTTAATCTAAAACCCTAATTAGGTCCTATTTTGAACTTGGGGGCTTGATTTCGGGGGTCAAAACATCTTGAAATCACCTGTAACTTCGGGATTCGCTCTAAAATCATCATATCCGATGACCCTGAAAAATTGGTGAAAAGTTGTCAGGACCATGGCACCCGACGTGCACATGGTCTTGGACATTTTTCCCGAAATTTTAGGAGTGTGATCCAATCATAAAATAAAGCTTAACCCCAATAAATTGGCAGGAGATTCAATCTCTAGGTCGGCCAAAAGTTGAAATTAAGACCTAGGGTTTCATATATAAGAGCTCTCTTTCTTCATTTGAAAGGATCAAAATTTTGGTTTTCAATGGACCTTCTATGCAGCGAAAGAGCAGATCTTTGAAGACTTCAACAACATTCAACATCCATCCATCAAGCATTCATTAATTTCATTCATCCATTTAGGGCTTTGAAGGCATTGAAGAGCAATAGGGGATCACTGACTGAAGATTGGCTTGTACCCCTCCCTTGGGGTTGGGTATGATTTCATGTTGTTTTCATGTCTTTGCATAAGCCTCATTATATCATTTGTATTCATGCTTTAGATCACTTTGCATCTTGATTTGGAGCATTTACATTATCATTTACAAGCAATTAGGGTTTACTTTCTAGGTTGCTCTAGTTTGCTTACTTGCATTTTAGGATCTTGCACACACACAAGGTCTGCACACACACTATTTTTACAATACAACTTGGCTATTTGTGGAGGTGGAAATCACCAAAGTGGGGGTTTGACTAAGGCAAAACCCTATATAGCCGCCCACCATACCTTTTCAGATATAAGTGCAAGTTTCAGGATTTGGACGACATCGCAAGTTGCAGATCCGACAGAAGCAGACGGAGATTGAACTTCACACCAAATTCCAGCCTAGAAATCTAGGACAGGGGCGTGGGGCACCCTGGTCTTGCCAGGATAGGGGCGCTGGGCACCCTGGTCCCTGGGACAGGGGCACTGGGCGCCCTGGTCCTTCTGTCAGACAGCTAGTTTCAGCATTTTTGACAGCTTTTCAGGTTGCAAAACAGCAGTTTTAGGAGCAGTTTCAGGAGCAGAATCAGGACAGTGGCACCCACGCCCCTGTCCTGAACATTTTCACTCAGATTTTAACTTTGGGTACACATCTGCATTCTTATCTTGTCCTTGTGTTTACAGCTTTCCATTGTTTAATCTCAATTCTGCAATCTTGTTACTAGTTCATACTTACACTTTAGGGTTAATAGTTGAACTTGCATCATTCTATCTATCATTTGCAACAAAGAAATAGAAATCCTAAAAGGTAGCCTATGGCTCTCTCTTCCACAAAAAGAAGTAGCCAATTGTGTGATACCTCTAGGCTCTTTCGTATTCCACAAATGTGTGTCAAAAGGTAGGATTAGGACATGTTAGCCTAGTCTCGCTTTTTCCCCTACACAACCGGTTCATACAAAATACTGGTTGCCAGTTTGTCAAAATGAAGACTGGTAAAAATGTGTTATGCCGCTTTAATCCCTTATACTTCTTGGTATCCATGAACCGCTTGAGGTCGACATGCCGCTTCAGACCCGTAAACACATTCTACAAAACATCAATAGTCTAAAGACTATAATACAGCATACCGGTTGGAACAAATGCCGGTTGTGCTCTAACTCACACATATGAAGAGGATATTAATGCAAGTATGTGTCCATCAATGACAATCACAACATGAACATAATAAATGCCAACAGTTCCTTAGTGAATCATGATGAATTCACTATGTTTTCTCTGTGATATTAGATGAATCTGTGCTATGTATAATTCTTGGAATAATTGTGATTGAGATGGAACTGAAATATATCAAATGAATTTATATATAGTAAGTAAATATTATTGTTTTTGACTACTTATCATTTAGTCCATATGGTGTATTCAATGTGTTTTATTCAATTTGAAATAGGTGCCAAATATGGTGGAAAAAAGAAGGATATATATCCATTCTAAATCTATCTATTGGCAAATTTCAAAAAGAGTACTTTGGCTAAAGATTATTTGATCAATCTTTTAGTATATGATACTAATTTGTTAATTATGTCTTGTACTTGTGCCATATCATGACATTTTTTTATTACTATAGCAAGGAAGAGGACCTGGACCCTCACAACGCTATAAAACCAGAGAGAAACCAAACAACCTCAGGCATCACAAAACTACGCAACCAACAAGAATCACAACAAGCCCTCAAGAGTAATAAAAAGCTAACATACAAATGTATCTATACTTAATCAGCTTACCAAACTACCTCCTACCAATTTTGAAAAAACTAGCATATAATTGATGAAAGTCAATAGTCATAGCAATATCCATAATTAAAATAAAACCTAACATACTAAGATGGCATGCAAGCCTAATTAACAATAGGTCCATAGTAATAAAATAGAGCATAATTAATCAAAAAGGCATAGCTAAAATTAACATCACCAAAATTAAAACTAGAACAATCCTAAAATAGCACTAAACTAGAAATAGCCTAATCATCCTTCATGAGATTCCAATTCCCAACCAGACACTTTATCTGTTCTTGCCAAGCTTCAAGGCATAACATGTCATCCTTCTATTCGTCCTCTTGCGTGTTATCTCCACCCTTTATCTTTTTGGCATTTTTCTTCATACGACTCTATCCCAAAATAAACCCCAAGGCCACTTTATGCATAACTCCATCAGTGATAGAACAAAAGGAATGCAGGGCATCCCTCATAAGCCTATAACTCTATCTACACTTTTCCACTTTCACCTCCAAGTTCAAGACCTTGACCTGAAGGTCAATAATTTAAATTTTTAGTTGTTTGGTAGTGGTCTCTTTGTTATCAATTAGGGAAATTTGGGAACAAGACACCATTTCATCCTCATAAAAAGCCACCAAAGATGGGGAATTCTATTAAGAGTTATCCTTTTCTTCTTAGGAATTACTTAAACCTTTCAAGTCCTCCTAATTGTCATCCATTTGATCCTCCCCAACCTCTTGAAATTCCTCCTCTAAATCATCATTTGTGAAACCATCATCTTCTTCAAGGGTAAAAACCTCTATAGGATCAGGAGAAGCCTCTTTAGTTTCCAAGTTATCTTTTTTGTCCTTAGTGAGGAGGTGAGCCGAGGGCCTTTCTCCATATCTTCCATCATGTTTCTCCTTTTCATAAATTTTTTTCTCCTTTCCCTTAGAGTCACATAGGTCCAAATCAATAGTTATTTTCTTCTTGCTAGTGTCTTTCTCAATTTTCATAGCTTTAGCTGAGCTCTTTTTAGGGTCACAACTTTTTGTTTTTTAGGGGTCATTTTGAGCATAGCAACCTCAAGGTCTTCAAACGTAGGCTTGAATTTGGGATTTTTACCCTTATTTTTTGAGGTAGGGGTTTTATCATTCGATAGTAAAAGATTATTTTCAATAATCTCAAATAGAATAGAGGAGTGGGGGGCTTCATCTCTAGACTCGAGTTGCATAGGTAGGGGTAGCAAGTGACTGTGGTGAAGGCAACAATCAAACACATACTTGTAAAGAGCACAAATAAGCCCTTGATGAAGCTAAGGGGCAGCTCCTTTTAGGATACTTGTAGATAGAGAAGTAAACAAGTAGTAAGGTAGATTAATTCTTTCACCATACCTAATGTGATTAAGAATAGGAAAATGAAAACCATGCATAGTGGTATAATGCCCTTCAAGTGTGAAATATTTCATAACAAAGTAACTAACCATGGTATAGGGTTTAGGGATAATAGAACAATCATACCAATTTTAATCAAGACCGGATTGAGAGGGGGGGTGAATTAGTATAAAACAAAAGTTAAATGTAGCACATAAATAATTAAACTTGAACACACATCCAACATATGAACACCAAAATTTTCTATGTGGAAAACCCAAATAGGGAAAAACCACAATGAGCACCTGCCCACAATATATATCAACTATGTATATCAGATTACAAAGAAAAGAGGTCGCTACTCTAGACTTGAAAGCAAGGCTAACTACTCATGGGGAAAGATACAAAAGTGGACTTGCAACACCTGAAGCTAACTGTAATCAGGGTAATATAAAAAATGACATGAAAAGAAGGATCTTCTAATCATGAAGTTGTCCTTGAACTTTGCATGAAGCAACCACCATTACAACACACTTGACTCAAACATCAACTTCCAACACACTGTCTCATATCTCTACCATAGTCTCAACATTACTTGCATATTAGTCAAACACAACTTTTCTTCTCTTCACTTCACTGAACCTCACTAATTATCTTTGCATCTATAGTCTTCTCTCTTTCACGTCTTCCTTACTTTCACACTACATCATACACTTAAGTCAATCATTTTCATCCTTATATACAAGATATATCAGCAAAGCTTGAACTAAGTCATCCTGAACTATAAAATATACTTTCTAGACCAAAAATACACATGTTGATCCATGCCAAGAGAAAGAGGGGACCAAAACACATCTCCCAAAGATCAATTCACCAATCTACAATCATAGAAACATAACCAACATGATATACAAATGCTACACATCCATATAAGAATTCATGATTAAAGCATATTCTCCAATGTAAGCAACTCAAATATGGATCTCCACAGGCTATAGTGAGACCCATATCACATCAAACAATCTCTCACAACTCATATATAGACCTTAGGGTAAGTCAAACATAGAATATCACAACTAGAAACAAACAATGCTACAACACCTAGAGAACACAAAGATATTTCTAGACCATAGAAAAATCATATCCATGATACTAAAACTATATCCAATAAAGATAACCATAATAAACATTGTCAGCAATACTTTTCAGACCCAAACACTTTCGGAACAATCAATGAACAACTGTAACGCCAATACAACAAGATATCTCTACACCACAAACACTTTTGACCAATTCCATTTTGAAATAACAAGTTTGACATCAATAAAAACCACAACCACATATAATTCCAACAATACCCATTCTGTAGCACCACCAGTGTTTCACCTTTCTCAAATAATTTCTTTAGGTGGCTCTTGTAGTCTCTGAAGCCTCTCTTTTCAACCTTTTTTCCCTCATTCTTTAAGCTAGTCATCTCTACAATGAAATTTTGTGTAACCACAAAGGATATATTGTCGATAGTGACTTCCTTTTTCTGCCATGAGTTGCAAAATCTTAACAAAAGCACTCTATTATAGCTCTTCATGGTGACAAAGAAAAGTGTTATCTTGACTCTATGAAGTAAGTCCAATACTTCCTAATTTTTCCAAATTTCCTTACAATTCTTTATCTCCAACCTTTGCAATGGAGGCCCCATATCATAAATCTAGTTCGTAATAAAGTGGCAATATTTCCAGAAACTACATAGAGAATACCCATTAAACTTATTGCTAGCCCCACCAAATAAGAACCAACACCAAAAAAGGCATTTTTAAAAATTAGCATTCAACCTTTTCACAGAAGTGAAAGGATGCATCACATCATAATTAATCCTACCAAGAAGAAAAATAAAATCATTGGCTTTCTATCTAATAATTGCATTATAATCAGCAATAAAAACCAAGTGGCTATAAGACTACTCCATAATTATCAAAACATTAATAACATTAACTTCACCTGTGTTAGGATAAGTCCATAAGGGATTCTATCTCATCACACCTAATAAGAGCAAGATTAACAACCAACTCAGCATCTAAATTTGAATTCAAAAAAAATGTTGCCCTTTCACCTCATCAACAATGAGTGATTATTTTTTTTCCTTATCATTATTACCAATACAGGAGGCCAAGTTGTTCAAATAGAACTTACTTCTTTCTATAAATAGAATCTTCTTTATTCCGATAGGACTTCGTAAGAAGTTGAAAACAAACCATTCATTATAATTTACTCCATAGTTAGCCACTTCATTGGAAACTCTATTTTCCTCTCTAAAAATAAGTTGGATTTTAATTTTAGGGAATTAGTCCATCATTCTTCTTTTCTCTTCCACTGTGTTTTATATTTCCCATGGGATATTCACCTTATGATTTAAGCAGTACACTATTAATTTAGAGTCACCTTCAAGGATAACACCTTGACAATTAAACTAGCAAAGTTGCCTAAGCTCTTCCCAGACAACAATAGCCTTCACCTTATTATTAGAAACTATGCTCAAATGATGCAGGAGCATCCCCCGTTGATGAGAAATCATGCATCAACCAATAATATTTCCTTTCAGTTTTGTTCTTGTTTAGTTATTTATGCAGTTTTCTATGTTCTTAGTAGTTGCTTGTTCTTCGTGGTAGATCTTATTTTTGGGTTTTCAGATGGTTTCATGTGCTTGATTCCATATTTTTAGTTCATTTGGTTTCTTTTTTTGGTCAGTTATCACTTTCAGTTGACTGTTTCTGGGTTCCAGGACAATTCTTGTGCTTACCGGTTGGTTTTCCTGCATTACCAACGCGATTCTTAGTGTGTGGATCTATCTTGGGTCTTGTTCGATGTTCTTTGGCATGTGGCCGACCTTCCTGTTGAACCACATCACTTGGTTGTTATTTTTTGGAAAGATTTATTTAATTCTTAGGGCCGACCTTATTACATGTTTCATTTTCCTGCATTGGTAAATGTAATCTTATGAGGCTAACTCGAATGTGTTCTAGAGGGTATAAATATGTTATTATGTATTCATTTGTAGGGGTAGAGAAAGTGGAACTTAGAATAGGGATTGAGATTCGCATGTTGTGATCCAGTTGATTCTTAGAGTCTCGGTTGGATTGTATCTGGCTTGAAGCCTGCATGTAATTGGTTAATTACCAGATGTTCTTTGATGATAATATGATGATTGTCGAATGATTACTAGAAGTTCTAAGGATTTAATATGATCAGTTTATCTAAACTTGTTATGTTCTCTTACTGCTTTTGTTGTGTCTCTCCTATTGCATAAGCCGGTTGACTTTGCTGAGGGTTTTTACCGGTTATGGATGCATAAGTGGTGTTAGAGCTAGTTATGGACTGGTTGGTGGAAGAATCATTTGCAAATATTGAGACATTCCTTGTGGTGGACAAATTGTTGATTGGAGGCAAGTTGCATGCGTGTTCAATAGATCACCGAGGGGAGGCAATTGAAACTAGTAGTCAGATCCCTAAGTTGAGGCAATTCACCAAAGTGGAAGAAGAGATACCATCAAGGAGGACAAACCTATAGAAAGAAGAGTAGATGATGGAATACTTAAAAAATGAAGTAAGGAATAAAATCCAAAATGCTTTGGCTAGTTTGCAAAGAAATCCTAATTCCAAGGATTAATATGAGGAAGCTGATGAAGAGCTTGAGGAAGCTGAAGGACCAGAAGATGAAAGAGATGAAAGATTTTTGAGAGAAATGGCACAAACGAGTAAAGTTCATAAAGTTGAGGTTTCCAACTTTTCCAGAATGCTGAACCCAGAGGATTTGATCAATTGGATCGGAGAGTTGGAGGACTACTTTGAGTTTGAGGATGTCAAGGACCTACAAAGAGTCCAGTTGGCACATACCAAGTTGAAAGGGCATGCTGCCTTGTGGTGGAAAGAATTGTAGAAAGACAAAGTGGAGAATGGTGAATTGAAGATCACCCGGTGGAAACAGATGGTTGCAAGATTGAAGGCCAAGTTCATACCGGAAGACTATGAACTGGAACTATTCAAGAAGTTGTAGATCCTGAAAGAGAGAAACATGACTGTGAAGGAATATACTGAGGAATTCTACAAGGTGGTAATTAGATCTGGACATAGAGAGATGGACAGAGAAAAGGTGGCGAGGTACATCAATGGAGTTTCTTTTAACATTCAAGATGAGATGAGTATAATGAAGGTTTCCACAGTTGAAGAAGCTTACCAGTATGCTTTGAAGGCTAAGGAGAAGGTGAGAAGAAGACAACCAAATAAGGGAATGGAGAAATTCAAAATGAATGGCAGTATGAAGAAACTGGTTGAAGAAGAGGAGTCAAAACCTAAGTGGAGTAAATAACTGACATAGAAGACACCGAGGAAAGGTAGGAGCAGTACCGGTAGAGAATTTCTTGGCAAATGTTTCAAGTGTGGAGAAACTGGACATAGATTCTTTGAATGTAGGCAAGGAATGGCAATAATTTTTTTGGCAAGTGAGGAACCAAAAGGTGATGGTACCAGATCTGACTCTGCATCAGAGCAAGTAGAATCTCTTATGTTCAGAAGAAAGGATACGAGATTTACTCAGAGGAAGAGTCTTTTTTGGATTGTGTGCAAATCACGTGGTAAGTATTGCAAGGTCATTATAGATAGTGAAAGTACTGATAATTTAGTATCCAAGGAGATGGTTGTGAAGCTTGGGTTGAAGAGGCTTAAGCATCCTTGTGCTTATGAGGTGAGTTAGTTACAAGATGATAAAAAGATAGAGATAAGGAAGCAGTGTTTCATGAATTTCAACATTGGGCCTTTTAGAGATGAAGTTTTGTGTGATGTTGTATCTATGAGTGTTTATCATGTCTTGTTGGAAAAACCTTGGAAGTATGATAGAGGAGCTATTTATGATTGTAGAAGAAACCTAGTTACTATTGAAAAGGATGGGCAAAAGTTCACACTAATTTCTTTGAAGGAGAAAGAGAAGGAGGTGAAGAATCTAAGTCCTGAGAGAAGTTGCACAATTGAGAAACCGATGGCAGGGGTTATAATAGAAGGTTTGATAGAACCGATTACAAAGGTCATACCAGAGGTTTTGAAGAAAGATCTGATACAACCAATTGCATAGGTTAAACCAGAGGGTGATGTGAGTTTGCAGAAGGATCTAACGGATGAACCTAATGGATAGATGGAACTGGTCGACAGAGAGCTTATGGTGACAAATAGGATGAAGTCTTGTGGTAGAACTAAATTAGAGTTGCAAAAACAAAGACAATATACAGATCAGAAGCAAAGAAAGAGAAACAAAGGGAGTCAAAGGTTAGAGAAGCCAGTTGAGGCACCGAAGGAGCTAAAGCAGAGGTTGGCAGATAAGGAAGATGTTTGGATTAGAAATGAGCATGTGATCTTCATTCTGAATCCTTTTAGATGTTCATGAGTTTCCTCTCATGGATCGTCTTTTTCTACCTAGGTTTTCTGATGCAAGAGCATCCCCGGTTGATGAGCAATCTTGCATCAACCAAAAATATTTCCTTTCAGTTTGTTCTTGTTTAGTTCTTTGTGCAGTTTTCTATGTTCTTACTGGTTGGTACCGGTAGTTGCTTGTTCTTCGTGGCCGATCTTATTTTCGGTTTCCAGACAATTTCATGTCCTTGATTCCATATTTTCAGTTCATTTGGGTCATTTTCCAGTCAGTTATCATTTCCAGTTGACTATTTCTGGGTTTCAGGACAGTTCTTGTGCTTACCAGTTGGTTTTCCTGCATTACCGACACAATTATTGGCATGTGAATCTATCTTGGGTCTTGTCCGATGTTCTTTGGCATGTGGATGACCTTCCTACTGAACCGCATCACTTGGTTTTTATTTTTTGGAAAGATTTATTTAATTCTTAGGGCTGACCTAATTACACGTTTCATTTTCCGCAATCGGTGAATGTAATCTTATGAGATCGACCCAGATGTGTTTTGGTGGGTATAAATATGTTATTATATATTCATTTGTAGGGGTAGAGAAATTGGAACTTAGAATAGGAATTGAGATTCACATGTTGTGATCCGGTTGATTTTCAGAGTCTCGGTTGGATTGTATCTGGCTTGAAGCCTACATGTAACTGGTTAATTACCAGATATTCCTTGATGATAATATGATGATTTCTGGATGATTGTTGGAAGTTCTAAGGCTCTAATATGATCAGTTTATGTAAAATTGTTATGTTCTCTTGCTACTTTTGTTATGTCTCTCTTGCTGCATAAGTTGATTGACTCTATTGAGGGTTTTTACTGGTTATGGCTGCATTATCAAATTAATGCAATATCCTTCGATCAGATACCCTTTGCAATCATTGATAATGACACCCACTCCAGATAACCTAGGGTTGGTTGTAGATAATGCATCCCGTGTCTGGGGCAGACTAAGAGTGAATTTTCCTTAAAATCATTTGAATCCAGTTCGAATTCATAAAATTATGTGTTATTCTCTACCACTGTTTGATTATGAGGTTTAGTACGCTAGGTAAGACTTTAGACAGACCAAAGGAAGAATCATTCTCAATCTCCTTTATCTACTATTTTATAATATGAAACAACGTCTTACTATTTTTGGCCTCCTCTCTGAAGATTATGCTATTTCATTCCTTCCATATATTCTAGGCAATAAATGGGGGAATTTGGAACCATAGATTTCTGGTAATAGGATGGGTAAAGGGTCTATGAATCAATTATTCCATCAGACTTCCCATAGTACCTAGAATAGTCCAAGATACCCCAATGTTAGCTAGCATCTCTGGCCATACATCTCTAGCAAATTGATAATGTAGAAAAATATGTTTAATACTCTCAAGATCTTTGCAGCATAGGATATATTTGCTAACAATAGAGAAGCATTTCTTTCTTAGTTTATCAATAGCCAACTTATATTATCATGGATCATGACCCACCAGAAACAAGTAACTTTAGGAATTAAACCTTTTAACTAGATGAGATTCTAATTAAATGTTCCATAGTATCAACCTCTATAGCTCTATAAGCTAATTTGACCGAGAAGGCACCTAAGGGTTGATGTTGCCAAATCAACAAATCCTTTCTATTGGGTGAAATAAAAGAGAAGTCTCCCAAGATAGAAAACAACTACTCAACCTCCATCACCATTTTCCTTCTATCAAAGTCTGAGATACCATCACTATTACTCACATGTTCTTTAAAGTTCTTCCATCTACCTTGGCAATCTTGCCACAACAAGTAACACTAAACAAGGGTCCCATTGATATGATAAGGATATTTTTAATCAAATTGGGTTGATTCATATCCCTAATAGCCTTTTCCTTTATCCAAAGATCTTCCTAGAATCTAGCGTGCCTACCATTACAAATAGTTTTCCTTCCTCCCTTATTTAAGACATTTCTTGCTCTAATTATATTGTTCCAGATACATGCTCCTGTTGGCATATGTGTAGAGTTTGATGACATGATGGGATTGTATGTTGTCATTGATGTCAATATTCTGAAGTATGAACCGGTATATTGAAGTAAGTGAACCGGCAAGTGAACTGGTATGATGGTATGAACTGGTATATGCAAAAAGTGAACCGGTATGTGAACCGGTATATGGAAAGTTTGTATCGGGGTTTCTGGTTGATGCATTCTAATTCTGTGTGATTAGACCGATGACATCCTATGATGATTTAGCATTGAAATGAAGATTAGATCACGTTGCCATGTCAGCCTTGTGCGTGTGAAGGATCTTCTTGAGAATCTTGCATGAAGAAGATTGATTCTATCCACCTTGGGAATGAGCAAAATCTCAGTAAACAGTGGAGAGCATGTGATGGGTTATCAGCTTCTAGAAGCGGTGAAGAATGGACAATGGAGAACATCTTGAGATTTGTTCAAGATTGTTTTACCCTATGTAATGTGTTTAAACGGTCAGGATTGGACCGACTATATTGTTAACCTAGATGCTTAGGGTTTTAGGTTTTGGCTACTGACCTAATTGTTGTCTATAAGGTCGATGATGATTTTTATTTGTTGTTGTTGGCAAATGATTGTATGTGAGGTGATTCTTGCCAGGCTAGTGAAGTGAGTAGATACCTGCAGAGTGTAATTGTAGATGTAAAGGAAGAAGTGGATCTGCCTTGGCATTAAGTGTTGTTATCAGATCAATGTATTACCTATTGACTTCTAACCATTTCAGCATATGGAAAATCCCTTTATCGGATAGCTTTAACAGGATTTTTGCAAATCCTTTAACAGGGTGACTCAAAATCATTGAGTTATTAAAATCCTCTAACAAGGTAACCTTTAACCAGGTATTTAGCCATCCCTTAACCGGGTGATCCCTAGCAGGATCGGTTCCTAGCAGAACCTATTGTAAAGTCTTTAACCGGACTAGGCTCCTAACAGAGTGAACTTTAGAAGAGTTCAAGAACAACTTGTGGGTATTCATCCCCACCATGGTTTTTCCTAGTTGGGTCTCCACGTGAAAAATAAGTGTGTCATGTGTGATGTTTTTTCATGTGATGTGTTAGTGTTTTTTGTTAAGCGGTAATGCAAGTTGATCTAGTGGTCATTATATTCCTGATGTATTACTTGTTTAAGAATATGGGTGAAGTGGAAATGTTATATTAGGTTTTATGATGATCTAAGTGTTACCGGTTTATGACTTTTATAGTCACTGTGTTGTACCGACATTGCCTTGATTTAGATCAGTGATGTTGTTTACCAGTTAGTGCAGTCTTTGCAGTTTGAGTTGTTAAAGAAGGTTTTGTCCATACTGATTCACCCCCACCCTCTTAGTATCTGTTGAGTATTTACTATTCATCATTATTCATCAATTGGTATCAGAGCATCCTCCAGGTCCTCTGTGTTATAAGCTTAACCGCTTGAGGAAAAGATCCTATTCTAATGATGAAGAGGGAAGGTCCTAAGTTCAAAACAGATAACTTTAAGATATGGAAGGAGAAAATGAAGATTTTCATTAAAAGCATGGGTGCTCAACACTAGAACTATGTTAAGAATACTTATGTTGTCCCTACTGGTACTCTCACCGATGATCAAAGAAGAGAAATTCAGGAGCATGGGCAAGTTATGGAAGCTCTTATCAGTAGTCTATTTGATATTGAGTTTATAGATGTTCTAGACAAAGACAATCCCAAAGATGTATGGGATACTCTAGAGTCTATCTATGGCAGTGATGAGCATGTGAAGCAAGCTAAGGAAGAGAGCCTTAGGGGAAAGTTTGAAGACATGCAAATGGTTGAAGGAGAGACTATTCAATAGTATGGGATAAGAATTAAAACTATTGTTGGAGACATCAAGAGTGCAAGAGGAACAAAGGATGATTCCACCATTGTTAGTAAAGTTTTGAGAACCCTATTACTGGTCTATGCAATAAGGGTTACCGTTATTCAGGAGTTGAGATCTATTGACAAGACAAAGGTATCCCTTGATTCTATCATTGCTAAGTTGACCGCATATGAGCTAAACAGTTATAATGGTAGTGTTCAGAAGACTGAATCAGCCTTTAGAGCATCTGCTGCACTATCTAGAAAGGGAAAAGAGGTTAGTACTAGCTATGAACCCAGACAAAGTAGGGATATGGATGATGAGGATATATTTATGGAGTTTGAAGCTCTTCTTGCCAAGAGACTTCCAAAGGGAACTGGAAAATATAGAGGTAAGCTCCCTTTGAAATGTTTCTCTTGTAATAGGATAGGACACATTGCTGTCAACTGTCCCAACAGTGTTAATAAGGATAAATCGGAGAAGTTTAAAAAGTTCAAAGGAGGAAATAGGAGAAACTATCTTGTTGCAGTCAATGAAGGTGTCACTAATGATGAATCAAAAGATGAAGAAAGTGAAGACATAGTGTTTGTAGCCGTTAAGGAAGATGTGTCAAACAAGAAGGCTCTTGTCTCTTGCTTTGATAATTCTAATGAGTGGATTATTGGCAATGGTTGTTCTTACCACATGACTGGTGACCAGAGAAATTTTTTGTCTCTGGAAGAGTATGATGGAGGTGTAGTCCAATTCGGTAATGATGCACCATGTATGGTAAAAGGAAAAGGGTCCATCTCTCTAAATGGAAAAAGCAGTGTTGA
Organism: Cryptomeria japonica; assembly: GCF_030272615.1. NCBI lineage: Eukaryota > Viridiplantae > Streptophyta > Pinopsida > Cupressales > Cupressaceae > Cryptomeria > Cryptomeria japonica. The sequence continues at coordinate 632,697,182 of NC_081407.1, forward strand.
TAATGTGTATTGGGTAGAAGGTCTTAGGCATAAGCTTCTGAGTGTTGCCCAGCTAAATGATAAAGGACTCACTTTGGAATTCAAAGATGGAGTGTGCAAAATAAAATGAAAGAGTGGTGAACTGATGGCCACCAGTATGTAGACCAAAGGTAACTTATTTCAGTTAAATACAAATATCAGACAATGTCTAATGGCTAAGTTTGATGAGAGTTGGATATGGCATAGGAGACTCTGCCATGTAAATTTTGATAATATTCTGAGGGCTAGTAAGATCAAGTCATTTAGACGATTGCCTGTGCTGAAAAAACCAGAGAATCCTTTGTGCAGAGAATGTCAACTAGGGAAAATATCTTCCTCAACCTTAAAAGGTAAATCTTTCACAGCAGATAATTTACTTGATCTTGTGCATACGAATTTGTGTGGTCCTATGAAAACTAGGAGTGTTCAGGGAGATAGGTACTTTATGATTCTTACTGATGATTGCTCAATAATGATGTGGGTCACATTCTTGAAAGACAAGTCTGAAGCTTTTGGAAAGTTTAAAGCCTTCAGAGCACTAGTTGAAAAGGAAAGCAGTAAGATGATTAAATGCCTTAGAACTAACCAAGGAGGTGAGTTCACCTCTGGTGAATTCAATAAGTATTGTGAAGAGAATGACATCAAGAGGCAACTGTCTGCTCCCTGGACTCCACAATAGAATGACCTAGCAGAAAGGAACAATCGAACTGTAGTTGAAGCTGCTAGAACAATGTTGATTTAAGGGAAGGTTGCTCACACTTTTTGGACAGCACAGTAGTCTACACTATGAACCGGGTTCTCATCAAGAAAGGTAAGGATAAAACTCCTTATGAGTATTGGATAGGTAAGTCTCTAGTAGTAAGATACTTTAGAGTGTGTGGTAGCAAGTGTTATATCAAGAGAAGTGAATACCAAAGCAAGTTTGATGCAAAATGTGATGAGGGAATATTTCTAGGGTATTCCACCAAGAGCAAAGCTCTCAAGTGTTTTAACAATAGGACTTAGAGAATTGTTGAAAGTATCAATGTTAGAGTTGATGAAACCTCTAAGAAACCTAAGGAACTAGTAGCAAGCGAGCGGTAGATGAACCAGTTGTAGCCTTCTGGGAACCGGTTGCAAGACAACCAAGTACAAGTAACAGTGCTCCTACACCAGTAGATGCTGATGAAGATGAGGATGAAGAGGAAAAGCACAAGGAATCAGTTAAGATCATTCATAGGTATATAAAGCTGCATCATGATCCAAACCATATCATAGGAGATAAGGATTCAGGAATTCTTACAAGAAGAAAGGTCAGAGAAAATTCTTGCATGATTTTTGAATTTGAGCCCAAAACATTTAAAGAGGTACACAAAGATGAAGACTGGATTAAGGCTATGGAAGAGGAACTTGACTAGATAGAAAAGAATGGTACATGGTCTTTGGTACCAAGACCTGAGCATAAAAATGTAATTGGCACCAAATGGGTTTTTAGAAACAAGTTGAATGAAGATGGCACCGTGGTAAGAAACAAATCAAGATTGGTATGTAAGGGATATGCTCAAGAAGAAGGAGAAGACTATAGAGAAACCTTTTCTCCAGTAGCTAGATTGGAAGGAGTTTGAATGCTACTTCCATATGCAGCCTTCAAGGGATTCAAAGTGTATCAGATGGATGTGAAATCTGCATTCCTGAATAGAATACTTGAAGAGGAAGTGTATATAGAGCAACCAGATGGGTTTTCCCTATCAAAAGACAGTGATATGGTGTGTAGGCTACATAAAGCCTTGTATGGATTGAAGCAAGCACCTAGAGCATGGTATGAACATTTACACTCCCATCTTGTGAATATTGGATTTGAAAGAACAAGTGAAGATAGCAATATCTATCTGAAGATAGAAGGAGATTAGATCCTGATCTATGAAGTGTTTGTTGATGAAATAATTTTTGGTGGAGATGACAAGACAAGCCATGCCTTTGCAGATGAAATGAAAAAGGAATTCAAGATGTCACTAATCAGAGAGATTAAGTTCTTCATTGGACTACAAATTCAACAAATGAAAGATGGTATCTTTATCACCCAGTCCAAGTATGTCAAAGAGGTGTTGAAGACCTTTGGCATGGAAGACAACAAACCGGTTGGTACAATGATGATGATCGGTTGTAAATTGTCAAAAGAAGATGACTCAGCGTTGGTGAATGAGAAGGAATACCGATCAATGATTGGTAAGTTGTACTATGTAGTACACAACAGACCGAACATTGCACATGCAGTGGGCATTGTTGTACGTTTCCAGAAAAGTCCAAGAGAATCCCACTTGGTAGTAGTCAAGTGGATTGTTAGATATATGAAGGGAACTATAGATTATGGATTGTGGTATCCATACAGTAATGATTTTAATCTCAAAGTGTTTACCGATGCCGATTGGGCTGGCAATGTGGATGACCGGAAGAGCACAACCGGTGGTGCATTCTTTCTCAATGGTAGACTTATCTCATGGATGAGAAAGAAGAAGAGTTGTATCTCCCAATCCATAGTAGAAGCAGAATATGTAGCAGCATTTATGAGCTGCACTCAGACAATTTGGATGAAGCATGTATTAAGTGGTTTCAAAGTCCCTGTATCTGAACCAGTGAGTATATTTTGTGACAACACAAGTGAAATTAATATTTCCAAGAATCCGGTATTGCATGCTAGAACCAAGCACTTCAAGCTCAAGTGTCATTTCTTGAGGGAGAAAGTTCAGAACAAAGAGGTTGTATTGAAACATGTTTCTAGTAAATAGCAGTTAGCAGATATATTCACCAAGCCTCTACCAAAGGCTATATTTACCTATTTAAGAGGTGAATTAGGGGTGTTGCCCCTTGAAGAGGTGAACTAAAGGGGTGTACTCCACATCAGTCAGGTATTGCATTGTCAAATCTTTTTAGGATTGATGTGTTGAAGGATGCTACTCCTTAGGGGGGGCAACATAGTAGATCATGGATGTTTGTGCCTCCAGTTTGGCATTGTTGTCAAAAGGGGAGAAGATGTGAAGCAAAGAAGATATCTGCAGTATTGAAGACATATAATATGGAAGAAGATGTAGAGATATCTTTGTGTATTGCCATCAATGCCAAAGGGGGAGATTGTTGGCATATGTGTAGAGTTTGATGACATGATGGGATTTTATGTTGTCATTGATGTCAATATGCTGAATTATGAACTGATATATTGAAGTAAGTGAACTAGCAAGTGAACCGATATGATGGTGTGAACCAGTATATGCAAAAAGTGAACTGGTGTGTGAACCGGTATATGGAAAGTTTGTATGGGGGTTTTTGGCTGATGCATTCTAAGTCTGTGTGATTTGACTGATGACATCCTGTGATGAGTTAGTATTGAAATGAAGATTAGATCATGTTGCCACGTCAGCCTTGTGCACATGAAGGATCTTCTTGAGAATCTTGCATGAAGAATATTGATTCTATCCACCTCGAGAATGAGAAAAATCTTAGTAAACGGTAGGGAGCGCGTGATGGGTTATCATCTTCCAGAAGTGGTGAAGAACGGACAATGGAGAACGTCTTGAGATTTGTTCAAGATTGTTTTACCCTATGTAATGTGTTTAAATGATCAGGATTGGACTGACTATATTGTTAACCTAGATGCTTAGGGTTTTAGGTTTTGGCTACTGACCTAATTGTTGTCTATAAGGTTGACGATGATTTTTATTTGTTGTTGTTAAGAAATGATTGTATGTGAGGTGATTCTTGCCAGACCAGTGAAGTGAGTAGATACCTGCAGAGTGTAATTGCAGATGTAAAGGAAGTAAAGTGGATCTGCCTTGGCATTAAGTGTTGTTATCAGATTAGTGTATTACCTGTTGACTTCTAACCATTTCAGTAGATGGAAAATCCCTTTACCTGGTAGCTTTAATAGGATTTTTGCAAACTCTTTAATAGGGTGACTCAAAATAATTGAGTTCTTAAAATACTCTAACAAGCTAACCTTTAACAGGGTTTTAACCTTTAACCAGGTATTTAGCCATCGCTTAATTGGGTGATCCCTAGCAGGATCGGTTCCTAGTAGAACCTGTTGTAAAGTCTTTAACCGGACTAGGCTCCTAACAGAGCGAATTTCAGAAGAGTTCAAGAATAACTTGTGGGTATTCATCCCCACCATGGTTTTTCCCAGATGGTTTTCCACGTGAAAAATAAGTGTGTCATGTGTGATGCTTTTTCATGTGATGTATTAGTATTTTCAGTTAAGTGGTAATGCAAGCTGATCCAGTGGTCATTATATTTATGATGTATTACTTGTTTAAGAATATGGGTGAAGAATGATATTGTCATTGGCATTATTGAGATATTTGGCTTTGAATATTTTAGCCTAGTCTTTAGCACCTTCTATCAACTACCATCCAATTTTGGAGACCAAAACCATGTTTAAAGGTCTTAATTGTTGTATTCCAAGCCCACCCTCTCTTTTGGAATTACACACTTTCTCCCAAGCAACCAAGGCCATATGCGTTTTGTCTTCCATGCCTATCCATAGAAAGTATTATATATATGACATTGTTATACTAGCATCTCAAATATAGATATATCATGTTGTGCCAAATTTCGTTACTCATGTCAATTTTAGATTGCTTGACATCATTGTGTAGGGTCAGGTATTCTTCATGTTATGAAGGATTTTAGGAAAGTATAAAGCTTCAAGGTTGGGTGAAAAAGTACTCTAAAATTGTTCTCACTTGAGGTATACTCAAGTGGAGATTAAATTTTGGAACAAATTGTCAGTTGTCTTCACTTTTTTACTCTATGTATTCTTGTGTTTTACCTTATGATTTTATTGTTGGAGGATATTACATTTAAAGTTAGTTGTAGATAAGTTAATAAATAAATATTTAGCTACTAAAAGTTTCTTGATGGGAAGTTATTTTCCATATAGTAGTTATGATTAAAATGATGGCTTTATAAGCTATGTTTTGTAAGATAATCTGATTGAAATCTCACTTGAATATTAGTATCAATGTTTTTTTTTAATCTGGAATGGTGATTTGATTTCTATGTACACTTAATTGTATTGGCCTTCATATGATAAAAGAGTGGTCACATATTTTGGGCCTCTTAAATGTTGCCATAACTATGTAGACTAAGCGAAATGTGATGATGGTGTGAGAAAGGTATATAAAAGATTGTTTGTGTTTGTTGTTGCATGTTTTTAGAGGGATGCTTCTCCTATGGCATATGCACAAAAATGTGAAAGGAATCAATTAGGGTATTCTCATGAAATGAGTAGTAGAGAAGGATGCAACCATCTTGTGCGACAACTAAGGTGAGGTGATGGTTAATGTATTGGCAAGTTTCTAATAGCAAACAAAAAGGGCATGGAAATTGGTTGTGCGATGTAGGAGGAAGAACCCTTAGCATAGTCTAAAGAAGGTGTTTGAAGTTGTTGAGAGTGATGCAAATTAATGTAATATACATGATAGGTGTGTCAATATGATAGAAGTTATTTTGCACTTAAGTTTATGAGCACATATTCTAGGAAGTTAAGTCATAGTTTCAAAGTATGTATAAAAGAGTTTACTGAAAATTATAAGCATAAGAAGATCTGTCAAGGAAAAGTTGCTAGTTGTGTCTTCCATGGTGATCCTATAGGTTCTTTAGTATATATCCTAGTAATTTATTCATTGAGTTCATTGTAATTCAAAGGGGCTACAACAACGAGAAAAACAATACAAGAGAGTATATAGTAAACTTACCCATTAATGGTGTCACTTCTTTGTACTAGCCATGTTGAATTAAAAATGAATTTAACTATAAATTTGAACAATTTACATTTGATAGTATATTGGTAGAAAAAAATGTGTTAAATCTTCTTATAAAGTGAATGCTATGTATACTCTATGGTCAATGTCGATAAGAGTACATCTAGGTGTTATAATATATGTGACATAGAGTGGTCCAATGATTCAAATTCAAGGAGATTATGTGAATTTTATGCTCAGATTTGAAAATCACAATAATATGATGGAAGAGAAATTGAATATAGGTCAACACCTAACTTTTTTGAGATTTTAATAATCTATAAGATCCTTATAAACTCTTTGTAAGCAAATGAAAATCATAGATCGTATATTTTAAATTTTCACTTCAATAATTTGGAAATAGAGATATAAGGTTTTCATATCAAAGTTGACTTAACATATTTTGGAGTGTTAAGATTGAATGGTGTATTTTTCTATCATTGAAATTGACATTGTCATAGCCACACATATGACAAACATTTCTTGTACATTTTAAGGTATCTTTGCATGTCAAGATCATTAGTCTCTAATCAAGCTTTGGGAGTAGTTGTTTGTATTATTGGAGAGATTATTGTAGCATAGAATGGATAAAGAGAAATAGAAGATCCTATTGGAGGCTAGAGGCAATGGAGGTAGGAGAATATCTATCATCCCAAGCTAGCTTCCCGCTTAGGGATTATTAATTACATGAGAAGAACACTGTGTGTCCCTTCAAGGAGCAAGGGGGGAAGATTTCTTGTGGGTGCACAAGTGGTGTATTTGTGTTTGGCTAGTTATTTGTTTAACACTTGAGGAGGCATTTGACACACTCAAAGAAGTGGATTTTCAAAGCAAAGGTGTCTAATGCGTAGAGGTTTGGTTGGTAATTTATACAGTAGAGGAGGGATTGCTTCCATATCACTTTAGGAGACATTAGATACACTAGAGGAGATGTGGACTTTCATATGAAATGTGTCTCATGTGTAGCACTAAAGGAGGCATTAAACACACTCACAGGAGATGTTAGGTTCCACAATCAGGAGATTTGATACAATTAGTTCAATGTTTCCTAGGTGAGAAAGGAGGATTGGTGAAGATGCTTCATTAAGATCTCTAGAAGGGTTATATTCAACACTTAAAATATTCCGCTTGTTGAGATTAATGTAATAAGGGGAAAAGTTGTAAAATATTACATGTAAAGCTAGTTTTAGTTAATAAATAAATATTTAGTTACTAAGAGTTAATTGATGGGAAGTTGTTTCCCATATAGTAATAATGGATAAAATGATGGCTTTATAAAGTCAATGCTATGTCTTCTAAGATGATATGATTGAAATCTCACTTGAAAATTAAGACCAATGTTTTATTTTTATCTATAATGATGATTTGATTTCTATGTGCAATTAAGAGTATTTCCCTTCATTGTCCGATCTATGGGCTTAAAATTTAATTCAAATTCTTTGTTGTAGTCAAATTCTTAGCAGAAATCAAGAAGGAAGACTGAGAGGGGGGGTGAATCAATCTTCACTTGATACAGATAATTAAACTCCAAAACTTAAATTGATAAACTGCAACAACAAATACATAAGAAGATTAACATCACAACACACAACACCAATATTTTGACGTGGAAAACCCAGTCAAGGGAAAAAACATAGTGGGAACCTACCCATAGTAAGATGATTCTTTGCAGTAGTATGTGAAAATTATTATAGTGGGGAATGCACATGCATTCAAGCACACTGCCTAGAGCTCACTGCTCAAAAGATATTTGCCTAGAAGGCTATAACCCTCGGGGAAGTATCACTGAATTATAGTATGATTCAGAATACAATCCAAAATAAATGAACTGCAATGATAGCATCTACAAATGCCTGATGATAGTTTCGGTTAAGCACAATTGTCTACTCTATAACACTAATCTCACCTCAACACTTCACCGAATGATAAATCTTTTGTTCACACAATCACCTCTCTCTGATAATGTACACATAATATTGACACCTAAATTACATAAGCATCTCACCTATATATACAAATCTTCAACCTTGATAACAAGGGCGGCTAAACCCTCAACCCATATCTTACAATTACAAAAATTACATTTCATGATACAAAGATCGACCACCAGACCAATATTATGATTTAGATTACATAGAATGGACCTAATTCAAATTCCTAAATGAGCACATCCATCGAAAAACCCACTAATATCAACCGCAACACGTTACACCACCAGAAATACCGCATAACATGAAAATCATCACCGGTTTATAGAAATCATCAAAAACCCACATAACAATCAATGCAGATCACCAAAACAAATAGGAAATGACTAGAAAACACCAGAAAAAAATGTTAGAATCATCTGGAATAGTTGCACCAACACCTTTTCAAATATTCATCGGTCAATGTCTCAAAGCTCAAGAACACAACCAATTAGCAACTATCACGAGGAAAGATAACTTGTAGAGCACCAAATCATGAACCATCTAAAATGAAGATATACAAGATCATCCCAAACAATAATCCAAAGTCTCAGCACAAGATCTGATCACACTAGAATATACTAGAGGAAATATCGGATTCTGCAAAATAGTAATTAGCAAAACCAAACTATAAAACTGGATCAGAAAATATTCCCGAACTCTCTGTAACAACTCATAGGAATATGTTGACATCAATGACAAAAACATATCCTAGTAGCAGAAATGAACAACCAAATCCAACAATCTCTCCAATAATCCAACAATCTCCCCCTTTGGCATTGATGGCAACATATGAATGTGAAAAACAATCAATGCAAAGAAAGAAGATATTACTAACAAACTCCCCCTAAGATCAAGATGGATAATGCAACTTTTCACATGATCTCTCTCTCCCTTTGACAATAATGCCAAAGATATCCAAAACAGAAAACCAAACTCTCAATATAGAATCATGAATCTCTCTCCCTGGGAGTCACAACCAAATCAACAGACTACTCCAAGAGAGGAGCATCACCAAATCATCAATCCGGAAAAAATTATAAGGCTCTGAATTCTAGCGGATCGATGCAAATCAATGCATCTAATTCTCATCAAGAGGGGTGGATACCCCTAACTTGTCTTTCAAATAGACAAATGTATCTACAGGAAAAGGATTAGTGAAAACATAAGCAAGTTGTTCCTTAGTAGATACATATTCCAGCTTCATCTTCTCTTCATTGACTTGCTCTCTATTGGATTGATATATTCTTAGTCTTTGAGTGTTTCACTATATTATTTGATATGTTTGTAGCATTGAAATCATTATAGTATATAATAGTAGGCTCATCATGAATAACTTTGATATCTTTCAACATTTGCTTCATCCAAACTATCTAAATGCAATTACTAGCAGTAGCAATGTACTCAGCTTCGACAGTAGATAAAGATACTGAATCTTGTTTCTTGCTAGCCCATGAAACCAACTTCTTACCTAAAAAGAATGTTCCACCAGTAGTACTCTTTCAGTCATCTAAATTACTAGCCCAATCTGCATTAGTGTAGGCACACAACATGAAATTATCGTTATTTGGATACCATAAACCATAATCCACGGTTCCCTTTAGATATTTGAATATCCTTTTAACAATAGTGACATGACTTTCCTTCAGATCAACTTGATATCTAGCAGCCATACACACAACATGCATAATGTCAGGTCTAGTCTGAGTAAGATATAGCAGTCCACCAACCATAGATCTATACAAACTTTGATTAGCTTTAGGAGATTCATTATTTTTAGGCAATTTACAAGTAGTCAGCATAGGAGTTCCAACCAGTTTGGAATCATCTAGTCCAAACTTCAACAATTCCTTCACATACTTAGTTTGAGATATAAAGATACATTTTCCTATCTATGCAATCTACAAACCTAAGAAAAATTTCACCTCACCAATCATAGACATCTCAAATTCCTTTTGCATATCACTGGTAAAATTCATACTCATATCATCACCACCACCAAAGATAATGTCATCAACAAAGACTTCAACAATCAGAATGTTATCATTTTCAATCTTAAAGTACAGGTTACTGTTAGTAGCACCTTTAGTAAATCCCAATTTCAACAAGTATTTGTCTAATCTAGCATACCAGGCTCTAGGAGCTTGTTTCAACCCATAAAGTGATTTATTCAACTTGCATACCATGTCTCCATCATCCGACAGTGAAAATCCATCAGGCTACTCTATGCAAACTTCTTCTTCTAGATCACCATTCAAAAATGTAGATTTGGCATCCATCTGATATACCTTGATATATTTATAAGCAACATAAGTGAGAAAAAATCTAACAACTTCAATTCTAGCTACGGAAGTGAATGTTTCTTCATAATAAATTCCTTCTTGCTATGAATACCCTTTGCATACCAGTCTAGCTTTATTTCTGACTACTTCACCGACTTCATTCAATTTGTTTCTAAAAACCCATTTAGTACCAATGACATTTTTATCCTTAGGTCTAGGCACAAGTTCCCAAGTGTTATTCTTTTCAATCTAATCTAAGTCTTCTTCCATGGCTCTTATCTAGTTTTCATCTTTACAGGCTTCAACAACATCTTTAGGTTCAACTTTGGAAATTAAGCATACTTCTTTTGCAGCTAACTTTCTTCTAGTCATCACACCTTTATTCTTGTCACCAATAATCTAATTCTTAGAATGATTCAACGTTACATACCTTGGAGTCTTCTAAATGTTCTAATCTTTAGGTTTCTGTACATCATCACTAGCAGCATCAACGTCCGAATTAATAGTATCTACCAGATCATTCTTCCTGCTTAGGCTCATTAGGCTAAATAGGAGCTAAAACAACATGTTGAACATCATCACAAGCTCTGATTTCCTTCCCAAGGTTCTCATCCACCTTCACATTTTTACTCTCAACTAACTTTCTTAGTCTCTTGTTATAGCACCGGTAGGCTTTTCTCTTTGTAGAATATCCCAAAAAGATACCTTCATCACTTCTAGCATCAAACTTTCCAATATCCTCATCTCTCTTGATATAACATTTGCTACGCAAAACTTTGAAATATTTCGCAGTAGGAATATGACCAAACCAAAGCTCATAAGGGGTCTTACTGATATCACCTTTGATATGAACTCTATTAAATGTATAGATTGTAGTGCTAATAGATTCTCTCCAGTAGACCTTCAGAACATTTTCTTCAATCAACATGGTTCTTACAACATCCAAAATAGTATGATTCTTCCTTTCTACAACTCCATTCTATTGTGGGGTCCTAGGAGAAGATAGTTGTCTTCTGATTCCATGCATCTCACAGAAAGAATTGAACTCCCCAAAACATAATTCTCCACCTCTATCAGATCTCACACACTTCAGCTTCAATCCAGACTTAGTTTCAACTTTACCTTTGACTATCTTGAATTTCTCAAATGCTTTTGATTTCTCCTTCAAAAAGATAAGCTACATCATCCTGGAATAATCATGAATTAGCAACATAAAGTATCTTTCACCTTGCACACTTCTAACATTTGTAGGTCCACATAGGTCAGTATGCACAAGATCTAACAATCCATTAGATGTATACCATTTACTCTTGAAAGAAATCCTTGTTTTCTTACCCAACTACCATTCCTTACATACCGGATTAACAGTTTAACAATCTTCGATAGATCCCTAACCACTTGTGTAGAATTTATCTTAATCAATGAATCAAAGTTTACATGACACATTCTTCTATGACATAACCAACTCTCATCTACCTTAGAAATCAAACAAATTTTCTCACTAGCATTCAAATGAAAAATGTTACCTTCCGTCTTAGTCCTAGATGCAATCTCTATACTAGAGGCACTCAAGATCTTTCATTTACCATCCTTGAATTGTAGATCATAACCCTTATCAACCATCTATCCAACACTCAAAAGATTATGCTTCAAACCTTGAACATACAAAACATCATCAGTGTTATGCTTACCATCAAAAGAAATAGAACCTCTCCCATAGATTATACAAGCTTTGTCATCTCCAAATCTGCTATTCCACCATCATACCTTTTCATGCTTACAAATTTTCTTTTATCACTGGTCATATGATGTGAACAACCGCTGTCAATCACCCATTCGCCCTTTTCTTCTACTTTAGCAACCAAAGCTTTCTCTTCAATAGAACATCTAGTGGAATCAATAGGCACAAGTCTATCTTCTTTAATGGCAATAAACACAACTTTATCTCTTTCTGATGCATCATCTATAACACCTTCATCTACAACATAATAACAGTTCTTTTGGTTCCTAAACTTTTGGTTAAACTTATAAGGCTTATCATACTTTTCATGCTTCTCATATCTATCATGAGAAATGATGGTTGAGACAAGTTTAAGAAAAGTCCATAAAGAAACTAAAAATCAAATACTAAGATAACAAATGATAGTGAAGAATGGAATAACAATTCATATGGGTAGAAAACCAAGGACTATGTATTCTTGAACATAGTATAGTCATGTGAGAGACATCACAATAGATATTGTGTGTAGTCGTAATAAAAGTAGTCATCCATGGGGAGGTTAAAAAAGGTCAAGTGAAAACCTTTAATGCATAAACTAAGCCTATAATCAAATACTCTACATCTTTAATCCCATCTAGAGAGAGATAGGAAGAATTTCAAAATCTCAAACTCCACTACAAATTTGTGGCAGGAAATTGAATTGTTGTCCACAATTATGAAGTATCAATTATAGAGGTTCCACAAAAAATACAATGAGAACATACAACAATCATCTCCCATAGACAACTATGTAAACTTCTGTGATTTACGTTCTTGTCCAACCATTCTTCCAACTAACGATCACCTTCATATAGTTTACCAGTTGCTTGGGTTTCCAATGATCAACTAACCAATGGCCAACTAGCTTGTGACCTTTCTAATCCTCAGGTCGACTTTCATCCCAAACAATTGCCTAAATAGTGATGAAAACCAAACTAACAAGTAACAATGTAAGGTTTGGAGAAAATAATGTCCAAAGTAGTTAAGGCCCCATGTATAAAATGAATTCCTATCACTCTAGCGATAGGAGACTTGAGATATGATGCACATAGAATGAAGAACACCCGACTCCGAACAAACAAAACAAAAACCCAAAATATCCACAAGAAAAAATAAAACCAAAAAATTGCACGAACATAATGCCCCTACATCAAACTCTTCGGGCAAAATAAATTCATGAGCTCCTACTCATGATATTTACCACTGAATGACCTAGTTTATTGACCTTATCCTCTATGATCCAAGAAGCATCTTCAATAGAATGATTGCTCCATTTGATGATATACTCAAAAATACTCATGCTTATGGGTCTTCTTCAGCAAAATCTTATCCAGAATGCATTTTATTTGTGGTGGAGCAGAGACTGTTGCAAGTTGCTTCTCTAGATATGAAATTGTTGTCTCAATCCCATCCTCTTCTATATTCCCCTTATATGGATATAGATCAGCCACATAAAAAATGGGAGATATATTTAGAGGTCTACAGGCAAAGAAATCTCATAAGCATTGGAAAATATTTTATGAGGACTTAGCAAGGACCAATTTTCTTCATTTTTAGTTTATTGTATGTTCTTGTGGGAAACCTCTCCTTATTAAGATGAAGCATCAAAAGATCTCTAACCTGAAATTGCATCTGTCTCCTCTTTTGATCAGTATACTTTTTGTATTGCTAGTTGTTGTCTTCTATGTTCTGTTTCACCTTCTCTTGAAAATCATGAATGGCTTGGGAAAAGTCCTCCCCACCTGCACTCCTCTTCTCCATGCCAACAAGATCACGAAGCTCAAAGACACCCCTTAGGTGCATACCATACACCACATAGAAATGATTGGAACCTGTACTTTAATTTGGTGAATCATTAGATGTGAATTCTGCTTGTGCCAACATGAGATCCCAACTTGCACGTGAACTACCATTGAGACATCTTAACAAATTTCCAAGGCTTATATTGACAACCTCAATCTAACCATCCATTTGTGGATGATATTCATAAGTAAAATTCAGATTTTTGCCTAATTTCTTCCATAGGGTCCTCCAAAAATGACCTACAAACTTTGTATCCCTGTTAGAAATTATACTCCTTGGAATTCCTTGTAACCTTACAGCTTCTTTAAAGAACAAATTAGCAAAGTTAGTGACATCACTAGTCTTCTTAAATGGTATGAAATGCACCATTTTTGAAAATCTATCTACCACCACAAACATCAAATCACTTCCCCTTTGTGTACAAGGCAAGCCCAACACAAAATTCATACTTATTGAATCCCAAGGTTTGGCTAGAACTGGTAATGGTTGGTAAAGCCCAACATTTTGGCTCCTCCCCTTAGCAGGTGGACAAATTTTACACTTCTCTACATATTTTCTCACATCTACATGCATCCTAGGCCAAAAATAAGGAGTACTTAATTGCAAATAAGTCTTATCCTGCCCAAAGTGACTAGCAAGACTAACACTATATTTTTCCCTCAACAAATTATCCCTCATGGAGCCTCGAGGGATACACAACTTGTTCCCCTTCAATAGAAAACCTTCTTGAATCATGTATTCCATCCAAGGCTCTCTATTCCTACAAATAGGATATAGGAAAGCTACATATGCTTCCTTAAAATTGACATCCTCTATATACAATTCATTCAAGCCTTCACAACCCACATTGTTAGTTTGTATCTCACATAGCAACAAATTATTCCTAATTAAAGCATCAAAAACTTTATTCATTTGGCACCTCTTATGTTTCAAAACAAAATTGAAACTCTAAAGATACTCAACCCATTTAGCATGCCTCTGATTCAAGTTTTGTTAGTTATTGATAAACTGCAAAGCATGGTTATCTGTATACACAACAAAATCCTTAGGTAGAAAATAATGTCTCCATTTCTTTAGTGACTAAACCAAACCATAGAATTCCAAATCATAAGAAGAATACTTCCTTTTAGCATCATTAATCTTCTCACTAAAATATGCAATCGGTTTACCTTCTTCACTTAGGACTATAGACACCTATTTCTATCCACTTAATTAAATGAATTTTATTTGTTTAATTATCATTTATCCACATATTAATTAAACTAAGGTTTAATTAATATCCCCTTTCCTTCTATCAAGCCATTAATCAAATTCAACATTTGATTAGTTCCCCTTTCATCTATTAATTGAATAAATTTGACTTATTTGATTAAATCCTCTTTCTACATTTAATTAAATCTTTATTTAATTAAAATCATTTCTTGTATATAAATAAATCAATATTTATTTATAAACCCACCCCCACTTGCATTTTCCTACAAATGCAAGTTGCATCCATTTTAGTTGAAATAAAACATTTTATTTTAATTAAAATAAAAAATATCTTCCCACTTGCTTTCTCCTAACAAATCCACTTGCATGTCTAATCCCCCTTATAGATTCTTCTAAACCATTCTAATTATCCTAATCTCCCCCCTTAAGCATTGGCACAATCCTTAAGAGAATGTCACTTTTCAAAAACCCCCAAAGTCTTCCAAACCATTAAAGGCTCTTACATAACCATTTATGGTTAACTCACTTTTGACCTTAGGTTAGAGACTTTCCTCTAGCTTAACCGTCCTTTTAACTCATGGGTCTCTTCAAATAATTTATTTCTTTGAATAAGGTAACCACTTAACCCTTGCACATTCATTTATCCCTTGGATAAAAGGAATATCCATTAGCCTAACCCTAACCCAAGCCCCTAGGGTAACCATCATGTCCCCTCAAGCATTTAATGCTCCTTATCTCTCCTCTCAAGCTTCCTCATGGTGACACTTGTCAACATGGGATTGGGTTGAAAGTGTCACATGGATTTAAGATCATTCAATCCTAACCTTTGTTAATATTACTCAATCTTAACCATCCAACTCCCCATTTCTTCTATAAATAGATCTCATTTCCTTCATTATCATCATTCGAGGTTTTTGCATCAAGGTTATGCTATTTTCTTGTGTGCAGGTTATCAAGGAGTCTTATTTGCCTCTCTTTTAAAGCTTAAGCATTTAGGAGCATTCTAGTATTATAATTATCATGTTAACATAGTATAATAGCATTACCATAGCATGTTAGTTTCTTTATCATAACTTATTATTAGCATAGCATTATCATGTTAAAGTAGCATATCATACTGGCATAATCTTCATTTTAATCTCATCATCTTGCACCATATGATAGATTTTCATATCCATATCTTGCAAATATCTTAGTTGCATTTGCATTTAGATCTTTTATCATATATCCCTCATTCTTTAGGTAGTCATCCTAGAGATCAAGTGCTCATCCAAGCTGAGAGCCACCTTGATTTGAAGGATCCTTGGAGATAGAGAACAATGGAACAATCTTAGGAGATGGATTATTTAGCTTCCTTTGTCATTTATATCTTTATTTTGTTATGTTTCATTGGTATACTTTCTTATCTATGTTATTTATTAGCTAACCACTCTTTTGGGTATACGTTTTTGGCACCCATCATGGGGCATCCCACAAATTTCTCAAATAATTTATGTAGGTTGACGCCCAGATATTCTAGTGCATATGTGGACCTTTCTAATCTAATATGTCTTACTTTCTCTTAGCACATGGAATCATCATAATAGCGCATACCTCCTCCAGAGTAGCGCTTTTGTAATAGGAAGAGAGCTAATTTTTGTAACACAACTTGGAAATTTTAGGCTTGTAAGCCCACAATCTTGACTAACTTTTCAAAGGGTTTTGTAGGTACTAATGTTTGTTGTAGGTCCAAAGGAGTTAAATTAGATTTTTTATTCAAGTTTTTATTTTACAAAGGATAAAAAGAACTCACTTCTTTTTCTTGCAAAAGTAAAAAGAACAATCAATCCTTATTATTGTAAGTTAAAAAAAAATAAGCCACCCCTTTATTTTAGCAAGTGATTTAATTTTGTTGACTGCGCGATTTTCTTTTGTTGACCAGGATTTATTGCAAGTTCAAAAAAAAAATTCTATGTGGGAGTAAAATTGAACACCATGCTTGTTGGAGCAACATCTCCAAATAGAAGTAAGAAAACCATTGCTATGAAAGATTAAAACGAACAATTGATTGTTTTGTCTCAAAAGTGGTATGCATATGCTCTCTCCTTAATTGGGTGATCAAAAAGCCAAACCTAATCTTTTATGGTTTCTTTTACTTCAAGAAATTTACATCCTTTAGAGGGCCTGCCTTCCCAAATCCTTGAGGGGGCTAGTGAGAAGGGTACGACCCAAGTGAGTACGGCTAAAGCCAAGCAATCTAACTCATTATAATGAAATTGCCTTTTGAGAGGAAAATATCGAGGGATGGAGCATATTTAAGTTATCTCATATCAAGCACTTTGTAGGGCCTTGTGGTCTCAATCACACTTGTGTGGCTATAGTTTGTTAGATACTTTGTTGGGCTATAGACCTCAATTGCGCTTGTAGGACTTCAAAGGATATCTTCAAATGAAATCCTTATTATGAATAATAGAAATAGACACTTGGAGCCAAGTCAGTTGCCAAACATTGGAAATATCATAGTGCAAGGGTGGGGAAGAATCCACCCCCAAGATTACTCACCATATATCTCCCAAGATAACTACCCAATTGTGAAGCAATTCACTTTGGGTTAATTTCTAGAAAAAAACAAAAAATTGGGCGCCCTCTAGGAGGTGACAAGATTGTTTGAGCTGATGGAGTATCGAGACTAGTGGGCTATGATATTGTTGATGACCCTTGAGTAAAGTGTCTATCTGATGTGTCTTTTATTGTAAATCAAACTAGTGATAACATCGAGGATTTGAAAACATCCTTACAAGAACAAACATTCAATGTTTAGCATAGGGATGGCCATTATTTTTGTGTGTGCTATGTCTTCTTGTCATGAACATTGAAACATTCTGCAAGTTACAAATCAACCACTACAACAATCAGTTTCAAAAACAAATAACAAAGAATAACCTTGGAGAGGAGAATTTCCCAATCCAGCTAAGCATCCTTAGAAGGGGTATCGAATCTTCAACTATCTTAAAAGATAAGATTTCATCCAACAAGATTAAGGAGTATCAAATAGAGTGATCAAAGGTTCCATCATCCAACGAATCTTATCAAAACAATACCAAGTTAGGTTCTCAAGTTGCCAAATTAAGTTTCTACATCGTGAAACTTGACTCATATCATTTGACACAATTTGTCGTCAGGGCGCATCACACTAAACCTCTACTTGAAAAGTAAGCTTGAGGATTTAAAACAAAGTATCCATATCAACCATCAACATCAATATTGATCATTTTGTATGACCACTCCCTGAATTTTGAGAAGAAGAAGTCTTCATCAAAAGACTAAGCTGAAGAAGAGACAACCTAGTCCTAAGGAACTTACCAAGAGGAGTAAATTTCTCTACATCAATCATCAACTTTAAATCACATCATGTTTTCTTGTGTCATATGCAATTATATCTCCAAGAAAAATATAATGAGTTTGACAAGTAGAGATTACATTTAGAAAGCAACATTCAATTAATGCCTTAATAGTTGGAGAAGGATCAATCTCGCTTTGTTTCCAAGAAATTGCATCACCTACCATGAAACTCAGCCTAAACCACCAACCCCACCAAGAACCCCAATAGAAGAGAAGGAATTCACTACTATAGAAATCTATTGATGCTCGCTATCACTCAATCTCAAAAAAAATAAAGGAAAGGATTCACAACTAGAATCAAGTGTGAGTCAAATGGGTTCCAATCCTTTTAATACAAACATGGAAGAAGAAGAGATCACCTAGGAACTCATCCAACAATGTCAAGAAAGCACTGCTCTCCAAAAACTCATGGAAAGGCTTATGGACGCAGATAAACAAAAGTACCTCCTCATGTTAACTAGTAAAGGAGTCAGGATTCCTGAAGATTTTGACATAAGAAGATTAAGGAATTCTGATGAAAGAATCTCACGAACAAGTTCAAGGACCTACAAATTTACTTAGAATCAAGAATATCTGAGAGGAGAAGACACACATGATCAATACAACACCCACAACTGAGATGATACCCATATTTATGACAATGGTAGTGAACAAGGAGATGCCCGTCATCGAAGGTCCAATAAAGAAAATGTTCCCTTAGCTAACATTAAATAACAAATTCAAGCACTCCAACGATAAATGCAAGATATGAAACAAGGGTCTACAATGATGTATTCTCTGGAGGACATTTGTCCTTACCCTTTTCACAGGAGGCTAAACACGATACCTTTCCCACCAAATCTGAATATACCAAAGTATGATAAATACGATGGTAAGAGTGATCCCCATGATCACATCAGGGAATTATATACTATGAGATTGGATTTTTCTCATAACGATGCATACATGATGAGGCTATTCCCAAGAAGTTTGGGAGGGAAAACAATGGAATAGGCCTTCACGATGAACAAATGATATGTTCCACCTTCCCAAGACACCTTCTTGGCATTTCCATATTAGATCCTCAACCATGTACATTCCTTGTAGAATGATGTGGATCAGTCGTTAAGATTGCTCGTAACCTAGGCACAGGTGGGGGTTGTCAAAACTCATACCTCCCATTAGATCATTTGATGAGTTGGTGAATAAATTTATTACACAATACTCCTACAATATCCAACATGAGATCACTATGCTTGACATATGCAACATGAAACAAAAGAACAATGAAACATTCATGGCGTTCTTAGAATAATGGAGATGTATGGTCTCAAGGTACCCATGCAATGTACTTGAAAAGGAAAAGATAGAGATCTTCATAGATAATTTGAATAGTGAAATGAGTTATCAACCCAAACTAAAATTTCTTCCTACTTTTACAAAGCTGATCAAAAATGGCATCCAAGTAGAGGAAGCCTCTGTCAAGAAAGGGACCTTAAAGTTCTCGAAGGAAGGTGGTGGTTTGTCAAGCAATAACCCCTATAGAAATCAATATAATAACAACAACTGAAACAAGTCCAAATTTTTGACTAGAAACAAAAATGTTGTTAATGATGGGGTAGTTGATGCCAACAATGTAAAGTCTAAACAACTAGTGTTGACTTTATCAAGTAACACACCTTCCAACAATGATCAAAGAAGTGCCAATCAAGGCACTAACAATTATCAATGCACTACCAACCAAGGAGCATCAACATCAAACAATAACATCAACAACAACCAAGGAAACAACAACTACCGAGCTAACAACAACAACAATCAGGGGAACAACAATAACCAAGGGGGAAACACTAACACTCCACCTCCCCATTGAAGAACATATATTATATGCCATTTGGATAAACCCTGAAATCTACATTTTGAGAAATATTGGAAAACAAGATTATCAAATTGCCAGTCATAAGTAACTTTGAACCCCAAGTCAAACCACCATGGTGGAATGACTTGCATTATTATGATTATCATTGAAACAAGGGGCATAGCACAAACAATTGCATGAGGTTGAAAAACGTGGTTCAAGATATGATAGAAAAGGGAGACATAATGGTCGATGGACATAAAACCAATAGTGATCACAAGGCTTTCAAAAATACTCTTCCTAATTATGACAAAGGAGGAGCATCAATGTCAAAAAATAACAAAGGAGACTCCATCAATCACATATATGAAAACACCATAAATCACATATCAGCATATGACACAAGTAAATGTCATAAAGATCAAAGATAAATAAGAACATGCATTGGTAAGCGTGACAATGAGAGCTCATAAATATATCTTGAAGGGGAGTACATCTAAAGAAACAACTATCCCCAAGACTCAATATAACTTGGTCGACCAACTATGGAGGACAACCGCTCAGATATCAATACTTGAGTTGCTTAAACTATCACCAAAGCATAAGGATATCTTCGAACAAGCTCTTAAATAGAAACGACAGTTCCAAATGATTTGGATATCAATCAGTTCCAAGCCATGGTGGCCCATATGATAGTGCCACATAACTTGTTCTTTTCAAAACATGATGACGTCTCCTTGAGTCATCCACACAACACCCTGCTCCATATCGAAGTCCTAGTCTACAAACACCGGATGAAAAGAGTTCTAATGGATGGAGGAGTTGGTCTCAATATATGTACCTTAAACATTATCGGTGCATTGGGCTTCTCTGAGAAAGCTATTGACCCTAAAAAGAAGATCACTATCAAAGCCTATGATGATGAAGAAAGGCCGTCTGAATGAATAGTGGTACTACCCATTCAGGTAGGACCTATGCAAAGAGACAGATTGTGCCAAGTCTTAGATATAACCTTGACATACAACATACTCTTGGGTCATCCTTGGATCCATGAAATGAAAGAGGTACCTTCCACGTACCATCAATGTCTCAAGTTCCCCTACAACGGACATGAAATTTCAATATTAGTAGATACTAACCCCTTTCAGTACTGCAATGCTATGGGGGAAACTCAAGATACTTTGGTTCCACATAACAAGGAGGCCCAATATTCCTCATCATCCAACCATCAAGAAAAACTCAAGTCCCTATCCATAAACTTTGAGCAAAAGATGAAGATAAAGGACCAAGGCATGGGGGAGTACTCTTTCGAACCCCTATGTCTATCTAAGTTACCAACTTCACCAAGGTCTCATGGACAACCTTCCACATCAAGACATTAGGAAGAACAACAAATCAAGAATTTTGATGGTAAATTTATCCAAATGGGTACACTAGAAGAATAATCAAACGACAAAGACATCCTCAACTGGCTATACAAAGATGAGGAATAAATCAGAGCTAGTGCCCTAGAAGTGGTCGTTCCCACAAAACGGTATGGAAATGGGTTCAGAATCATGCAACGCGTGAGATACAAAGGAAAAGGACCTATTGGCAAGCATGAAGAGGGCATCCTAGAACCCATACAACCCCATTCACAACATCCAAAAGATAAATCAGGACTTGGATATGGCCAAAATATTCAACCTATGCAAAAGAAAGATCACCATAAAAAATCCCAATGGAAAGAAAAGGTGATGCATAACAAAGAATCGTGGTAAGAGGTGCTACACCACATAGAAGAAAAGACAAGAAAAAAACAAGAGCATGAATAAAATGAGAGACAACAATAAGAGCTTGCTATCCAAAGAGAGGAGGCTTCTTATAAAAAACTACATGATGTACAA
This sequence comes from Cryptomeria japonica, assembly GCF_030272615.1. Taxonomy (NCBI): domain Eukaryota; kingdom Viridiplantae; phylum Streptophyta; class Pinopsida; order Cupressales; family Cupressaceae; genus Cryptomeria; species Cryptomeria japonica. The sequence continues at coordinate 632,719,101 of NC_081407.1, forward strand.
GCACTTGAACAAACTAAATGCAAGCCACAACCTGAGGATATTACTACTCAAAGAGGGGAAACTATGTATGAGAAAATTCAAAGAGTACAAGAAAACACAAAACTTGAATCAGAACAAGATACCAAACTTGTGTCAATTATCAATGACCTTTTCTCATCCTATAACATACCTGTCAGATTCAGTGGAGTAACTTGGGATAGCAATTCTGAAACAGAATCCAATGAGTATGAGTGGGACACTTGTTTTGATATTACTGAGGATATTGAGGTGGATACAACCCACACATACACACCCATTCCTTATGAGGGACAAGGCTCGAGCTCTAGATCGCTTGAATTTGGACCACAACATATCTATGAGGCTAGTGAGAACAAATAACTTCAATATGAAAGATGCAATATTGACATGAGTACCATTGAAAACCTTGAGACTGTTATAGACCTTGGACAACTATAACAATATCTCTATCATGACCCTCATAGTGGTAGACCTTGACCCACCAAATGATTCCCTACTACTTATATATCCTGACCTCATATATTGGGAAGAGCCAAAGCACAATATACCAATATTCCAAAACGATGAGAGTACCTTTACTCTGTTAACCTGGAAACATGCTCCACCAATGAACCACATAACAATATCTGTGATTAGGGGAGTTTCAAGTCTCTTAGTCACAAAAAGAACAAAATAAAAAATCGATCTAATGGTGAAAAACATTTAATGGCAATATTATATCGCAAAAAAGTAAAAACAAAGGGTATATCTAATGGTGAAAACCTCTTTGAGGCACCTGAAGATGGGAGACTTGACACTCTTCCTGAACATTACCAGGAGAGGTCACCAATCTTGATTGAGCCAACTCAATCAATAAACATCGACACTAAAGAAACAACCAAAACCATACATCTAGCAGAATCACTCATAGAAAAGGAAACACCTGACTTTGTCAAATTCTTCAAGGAGAAGCAAATCAATTTTGCTTGGTCTTATGCAGACATGCCAAGGGTAGATCCAAATCTCATCATGCATCAATTGTCCATTTCTCCTAGAGTTAAACCTATCAAACATAAATTAAGGAAGATGAACTTGCATGTGGCCATCTTGGTAAAAGCAGAGCTAAAGAAGTTATTGGATGTAGGATTCGTCCAACCCATTGATTATGCAGAATGGATCTCTAACATTGTGCTAGCTTCTAAACCTACTAAAAACAAGGATTTGTATAGACTTCAGAGATCTCAACAAAGCTTGTCTGAAGGATAACTTTCCTTTGCCAAGCATTGACACCATTGTTGATCTAATTGTAGGACATTCTATGTTATCCCTAATGGATGGATTTTTTGGCTACAACCAAATCAAGATAGGTCCTAAAGATCAAGATAAAACAACATTCACATGTCTGTGGGGTACATACTGTTGGAATGTCATGCCTTTTGGCTTGAAAAATGCTAGTGGAACTTATCAAAGGGCCATTGAAACAATATTCCATGACATGATACATACTTTTATGGAATATTATGTGGATGATTTGCTAGCTAAATAATTCACAAGAGTGGAACACCTAGACATTCTGCATAAAATCTTTCAAAGACTGGAATAATTCAATGTCAGATTGAATCCTATAAAGTGTGTTTTTGGAGTCACATCCAGAAAAGTTTTGGGATACATTGTATCAGAAAAAGGCATCGAGGTGAATCCAGCAAAAGTTCAAGATATCATGGAGATTCCACCTCCTAAAAACATTAGCCAGCTACAATCTCTTCAAGGCAGGCTACAATCCATCAAACAATTCATTTCTCAATTAGTCAACAGATGTCTCCCATTTAACCATTTTCTTCATTAGAATCTACCTTTCAGATGGGAAGAAAAATGTGCAAAATCATTCTATCAACTCAAACAATATTTGATGAATCCACTAGTTTTGGTACCACCAATAAAAGGAAAGTCACTCATCCTCTATATATCAACAACCAAAGTGTCATTAGGGGAATTGCTAGCACAAGAAAATCCAACAGGAAAAGAAAGAGCTATCTATTACATCAATAGGACTTTGAATGGATATGAAATCAACTATACATTCATTAAAAAGGCTTGTTTAGCTGTAGTGTTCACTTCCCAAAAGTTTCACCACTACATGCTATCCCACACGATCAAATTGGTAGCAAAGATCAACCCACTAAAATATCTACTCAACAAAGCTTCTCTCACAAGGAGATTAGCAAAATGGGTTATGATCCTAAGTGAGTTCAAAGTTCAATACATAGAATGGCGGCCCATCAAAGGACAAGCAATTGAAGATCAACTAGAAGAAGCACTACTCCTAGATGAACACCCACTCTAGGTGGAATTTCCAGATACAGATGTGCTCACTATCACACCAAACAATGGACCCTATAATTTGATAGATCCTATACACAACATGGATCAGGTATTGACATCCTATTTGTCACTCCGAAGGGACACAGAATTCCAAGATCCTATAGATTAATGGTCCCCTACACCAATAACATTGTTGATTACGAAGCCATGGTGACTGGTATCAAAATAGCCATAGAATGGAGAGTCACATAATTGAAAGTCTATGGAGACTCTCAATTAGTTATCAATCAGATCAATGATGATTATCAAACAAAAGATGATAAGCTCATGGCCTACAATGCATGGTGGATGATTTCAAAAAGTAGTTTGTGGACATCACCTTTGAGAAGATTCCAAGGCTGGACAATAGAGTTGTTGATGCAATGGCCACCATTGCCTCGCTCCTACAAATTCTAGATAAACAAAATTGTTATGAATTCCTAGTGGAGAAATTGTTTTCCCCAACCTATGACAATTCAGGATCCCCAGTCATTTGTGCCCTGAATGGTTTTGATTCCCCCTTATACGGGAAGATCTATGCCCATCTCAAATATAATACTCTCCCAGACCTATCACGTAACCAAAAAAATAAGCTTTAAACGATAAGCCGCCTGCTATACCTTAACCACTAACACACTTTATCACTGAGGTCTTGATGGTACTCTTCTTTGATGCCTTGATCGTAATAAATTTGACTCTTCCTTACATGAGGTTCACGAAGGTATTTGTGGGACACATTCAAGTGGTCCTACTCATGCTAAGAAACTTCTAAGGTTGGGATATTATTGGCCAACAATGGAGAAAGATTCCTATCAGTTTGCTAGGAAATAACCTAAGTGCCAAATTCATGGCAATCTCATACATGCACCAGCATAGGAGTTGCAACCATTCACCACATCATGGCCTTTATATCAATGGGGACTCGACCTAGTAGGAAAGATTCATCCTTCCTCATCAAATGGACACAAGTTTATCATCAAAGCCACTGAGCACTTCACAAAGTAGATTGAGGTAGTCCCATTGACTGTAGTTACCGGCAAGTTGATATCATCTTTCATCTCGAACTACCTCATCTGTCGGTATGGCATCCCTAGTTCTATTATTACAGATAATGGAATACCTTTCAATAATTAGGATGTATAAGAGATTTGTGAGCGATTCCATATCCAGGATTGTGTTTCAACACCATATTATCCATAAGGGAATGGCCAAGCGGAGACCTCAAATAAGACAATCTTGAAAATCCTCAAAAAGATAGTGAATGATGCTGGTAAAGACTGGCATGCCCAACTCAATCCTGCACTTTGGGCCTATAGAAAAAGTATCATCACACCTACAGGAGCTACACCATACTCATTGGTATATGGATCAAAGGCTATCCTACCTATTGAGGTAGAGATTTCTTCACTTTGGGTATCTTTGAAAGGCCTCATTCTAGATGAGGAATATCGAGTCAACAAGTTGCAAGAGCTAGAGTGCTTGATGAATGTCATCAATGTGCCTTTGATCATCTCAAGGCATATCAACAAAGAACGTACAAAAGTTATAATCACAAGGTCATCCCAAGGGCTTCCAAAATTGGTGATCTTGTCCAAAAGGAAAATCCCAGAAATCAGCAAGATCAAGAAAAGAAAGGGAAAATTGAACCCAAATGGTTGGGACCCTTTGTCATCATATTAGCCTATGGATCAAGATCATATTATTTGTCAAATTCAGAAGGGGGTGTTCTCGACAAACCAACCAACAACATCCATCTGAAGAAATTCTACACTTGAGTTGTCCAATGCATGGATCAAGCAAAAAAGAATTTTTTTTTTTAAAAAGTATCAAAAATCGTCACTCAGGTGAAAACCTAGCAAATAGGCACCTTGTGAGACAAAAAAAATAAAAAATGAAAAACAAATCAAAAAGTGCAATAAAAGCAAGTGGCGACAAACACTATTTGTGATAGAGTGGCTCCTCTATCTATCAGTACTTGTAACATATCTTTGGCTCCATCTGATCTAAGCCAATAGACACTACAAAACACTTATACACGCAACATTATCTTAAACATACTTAGTGTAGTCATTGTCCTTAATTATCTGAATCAGTTATCTCGATCATATCCCATCATGGCTTGGTAATTAGTGTAAATATCCATATCGAAGTAGTATCAATAGCAAGGGGCAAAATCCTGACCTCATTGGGGGCATTTCGCCTTGAGCTTTTTAGACATTAAACCAAACACGTAGCAAGACAAAAAAGATCAAAACAACCAACAATGACCACAACAATGCAAGAAGGCTAGACATCATAGACTTGAACTAATTTCAACTAGACAAAAGGGTCTATTTGCCAGATGTTTTATTTTTACAAGAACACATTTCAGAGAGCATGCATGTTTACTTATGGTTGTTGATTTTTTTCTTATCATATCTCTTAAGAGACTCAAGGATGTCTTAAAGAATAGAGAAGCAAGAGAGGAATGTGATGTTTTCTTTGTCTACTATTTGGGAGTGAAGCCTTCTACTATACAAATTTTTCTTATGACGTGATCAGGTAACATATCATTGAAGATATTTCAGATTTGTATTGGACTAAGGTTAACTCTTGTCTATTTTACGCAAGCAACACTCATGTCATCTTGGTTCAATTATACCTCGATGCTTGTGTCATCTTGCAATATCAAAATCTATGTAAGTTATACTCAGGTCAGCATGGCTCAAATATACCAAAATGCTTGTATTAACTTTCAATATTTAAAAATCTCAATGATGATAAAAAGGAAGCACTACAAATTTGATCGAAAGGATGACTATCTCAGAGGGAACATTTCATATCATTATCACATCGTTTGAAGTTCATTTAGTTGCATATCATTTAATCATTGCATTTAGTTGTATCATCATATCATTTAATGTGCATTTAGTTGCATTATCATATCATTTAAAGTGCATTTAGTTGCATTTTTGTATCATTTAAAAAGAATTTAATCATCATCACTTAGTCGCATTCATCATTGTATCCATCATATGCATATATATAGCATCATCATGGCATCATTCCTCACTTTAATATCTTCATCATTCATCCAACTATCGTCTATCATGTCTTATACAGGATGTATCCTTCCTGAAACCAAACACAGTCATCTATCACGTCTTATACATGATATATCTTCCTTGAAACCAAATGTTTTGATGATCTATCTTATAAAGAATGTATCCTTCCTAAAATGATACATGATGATCTATCTTTGTCTTACACCAAATGTATCCTTCCTGAAACCAAAGATGATCATCTATCTTTGTTTTACACAGGATGTATCCTTCCTAAAACCAGACACAATCATCTATCTTTATCTTATGCAGGATGTATCCTTCCTGAAACCAAACGCAATCATCTATCATGTCTTATACAGGATATATCTTTCCTGAAACCATACATTTTGATCATATTTGTCTTATACAGGATGTGTCCTTCTTGAAACCAGACTTAATCCCAACCTCATCAATCCAATCAATCTTATCAATCCAGTCAATTTGATCAATCTTATCAATCCAATCAAACCCATGCATGTCATCAACTATCCACTCTTCTCTCTTTCATATAACATTCTTCTTCTTTTGAGAGATCATTCATGCCTTTTAATGCATGAAAAATCTCTCAAGGGGGCATCCTACTCCCATCTCTCAACATACTGGGGCAAATCCAGTCAATCTCATCATCATATCATATCGACATTCAAATCAGTATCAGAGGGACCATATCAAAAATTTTGGCAACATAATCCGACGATTTTTCTTTGAACTAACATGTGCACACAAATCACTTCAAAGAGGGCCAAAATGTAGACACCTATTTCTGTCCACTTAATTAAATGAATTATATTTGTTTAACTATCATTAATCCACCTATTAATTAAATTAAGGTTTAATTGATATCCCCTTTCCTTCTATCGATCCATTAATCAAATTCAACATTTGATTAATTCCCCTTTCTTCTATTAATTGAATAAATTTAACTTATTTGATTAATTCCTCTTTCTACATTTAATTAAATTTTTATTTAATTAAAACCCTTTCTTGTATATAAATAAATCAATATTTATTTATAAACCCACCCCCACTTGCATTTTCCTACAAATGCCAGTTGCATCCATTTTAGTTGAAATAAAACATTTTATTTTAATTATAATAAAAAATATCTACCCACTTGCATGTCTAATCCCCCTTCTAGATTCTTCTAAACCATTCTAATTAGCCCAATCCCCCCCTTAAGCATTTGCACAATCCTTAAGAGAATGCCACTTCTGAAAAACCACCAAAGTCTTCTGAACCATTAAAGGCTCTTACATAACCATTTATGGTTAACTCACCTTTGACCTTTGGTTAGAGACTTTCCTCTAACTTAACCATCCTTTTAACTCATGGGTCTCTTCAAAGAATTTATTTCTTTGAATAAGGTAACCATTTAACCCTTGCACATTCATTTATCCCTTGGATAAAGGGAATATCCATTAACCTAACCCTAACCCAACCCCCTAGGGTAACCATCATGTCCCCTCAAGCATTTAATGCTCTTTATCTCTCCTCTCAAGCCTCCTCATGATGACACTTGTCAACATGGGATTGGGTTGAAAGTGTCATATGGATTGAATATCATTCAATCCTAAACCTTGTTAAGGTTACTCAATCTTAACCATCCAACTCTCCATTTCTTCTATAAATAGATCACATTTCCTTCATTATCATCATCCCAGGTTTTTGCATCCATGTTATGATATTTTTTTTGTGTGCAGGTTATCAAAGAGTCTCATTTTCCTCTCTTTTCATGCTTAAGAATTTAGGAGCATTCTAGTATTAGAATTATCATGTTAGCATATCATGTTAATATAGTATAATAGCATTATCATAGCATGTTAGTTTCTTTATCATAACTTATTATTATCATAGCATTCTCATGTTAAGATAGCATATCATACTGGCATAATCTTCATTTTAATCTCTTCATCTTGTACCATATCATAGCTTTTCATATCCATATCATGCTAAGATCTTAGTTGCACTTACATTTATATCTTTTATTATATATCCCTCATTCTTTAGGGAGTCATCCTAGAGATCAAGTTCTCTTCGAAGGTGAGAGCCACCTTGATTTGAAGGTTCCTTGGAGATAGAGAACAATGAGACATCCTTAGAGATTTTGTTTCATTTACTTATGTTTTATGTTTCATTACCCCAATTGCTAACCTACTAGCATCATATTCTACTTGAAACACCTTGTCAAAAGAAGACAAAGAAAGAATTGACCATAATATGATCGAAAACCTAGAATGGTTAGGAATGCTACTCCAACAGTCAGGAGTGCCGCCATGCCTCCTGAACTACAAGATTTTAGAAAACCTTCCACATTATAGTGCTCTGCGAATTTGGCAGCAACCAGGATGGATGAAAGTAGTGTGAGGAGATCCACAAGTGAAGGCCAAGGTTTCTAAGAGATCAAATGGCTTGAGGGATGAGTTTTTCTTCCCCTCAACAAGAGGCACGAGACTTCAAACATTTCATCACCATGGTCAATCCGTGGCAATAAAGAATATGAGTAAGGGTGTTTCTTGCATGCATCTATGTTTCTCTGATGTCTTTGGTAGTGGATTAGGCATTCCTAGAGGGGGAGATGAGTCTCAAAATAAGGGATTTAGGGTTTCCACAAATAATGGAAATCTAGAGACATCTTAGGTTGAGATGTCTATGTCTGGGCATTTCTCATTTACTAATAGAGATAGGAAGGATTACCACCCATGGAGGACTACTTTCCTGGAGGGATTTGGGGTTGGAAATTCCCCTTCATGCGATAGTATGTAGAGGACGAAACAAGGGAATACAACAAGGGATGGAGCTAGGTATCCCTTGTATCTGGGTGAATCTAGTAAAAACCAAACTGAAAAGAGGGGTGTTGGAATGTTGTCTATATGCAGTAATCCAAAAGGAAAGAAAATGTTGGTTAGAGAGAAAAATAGTGTGAGATCCCTAAGGACAGAGAAAAATGGTGGTGAAGGGAAGGCATCCAATGGGTTTAAAAAAGCAAAGGAATTCAATCTTTTGGAGCAGAAAATAGAAAGATGAACATTTTTCCTTCTGAAACCAAACCAACGATATGTCTGGATGGAGAGAATGGGTGTGAATTAGCACAAGCTAAACCTTTTCTCAAATTAAGGGGATTGATTAGGAGGTTTAAAGGTATTTGGACAAGCGTGAGAGAATTACACAACTAGAATTCAGTATTGGAGGCCCATTTTGGATGGGGATGTATATATAGATATTGACAAGAGCTCGTGGATTCTTTGTGATGCTCTTTGACAGTGCATATGATAGAAGGAAGGTATTGAAGGAGCAGTAATGGAGTTTGGAAGGTAAAAATCTACTACTACTGAAACCATGGAATCCTTCCTTCAACCCAACTTATGAATCCTCTGAGAAGATACCAATATGGGTAAGACTTCCTAAATTACTGTTGCATTTTTGGACTTAATCTTGTTTTGAAGCTATTGGTAATACATTAGGAAAATTTTTGGGAGTTGATGAGGATTCTCTCAATTTCCTTCATACTACATATGCTCGTATTCTCATGGAAATGGACACAAAGGTGGCTCCCTTGGAAGAATTGTATTTGAAATCTATTAATTGATGTTGGGAGAAAGCTGTGGACCATGAATGAATTTTTTTACATGTAGACGATGCTTCCAAATAGGTCATATGGCTGCCCAATGCACCAAAGGTAACACTCAAAAATAGGCTACATGGTGGAAGGAGGAAGATCCAAAACTCTATGTGGTGGGAAAAAGCTCTGTAACTTCATAAAGAAATCTAGGTGAGATAACTATTGAAAGGTAGTGGGAAATAGATTTAGAAGATACATTAAAAGGGAGGAATTGGGGGGAGAAAAATAGGGCTAATTCTTTTGAAAGTTCAGTAGGTCTGGAAGACACTTAGAATGCAACTCCCCCACTCTCAAAACTGGGAGATTATCATAGTGTGAATTCAAGGGCCTCAAAGGAAGTTGAGCCAAAAAAAATAGGAAATGTAGATACCTAAATCTCTTTTATGCTTGAGAAGGAGCAAGACTTGGAAGAAGCCACAATGAAGGGTCATAAGGAAGCTGCAATAATGGAAGAAGGCTTGGAAATTGTGAAATGGAAGAAAAATAAAAGGCCAAAGAGAAAAGAACCTCGAAATACATTCCTTATTTATCATACCAAAGATGGAACATATACAAAAAGAGAAGATATCAGTAGAGATTAGGTTTATAATAGCAATGTTAGATACTTGTATTTCAAACCAAGCAATTTTGGGGAAGGGTATTATTGAATGGAAAACTCATGAATTAATAGGTTAGCTGACAAAATGGTATGTCTGACACCATGTAATCTAATGTATAAGTTTATTTTTTGAATGAAAAGGTGATTGGCCCTATCCAATAGTTTATTTATCAATAAAAAAAGAATAGGCTGCTCACTAACCTTCTTCTTAAGAAATCTGATTTTTTCTTTAGCCTCCTTAGTCCAAACAAATGGTCTCTTATTCCTTTTAATATTCTCCACAATAGGTGCCAACATAGTGAAATTTCTTATAAACTTTATATAAAAGTACACACACCATGAAAGCTTCTTACCTCCATTACACTTCTTGGTTTTGGCCAATCAAGGATTTCTTGAACCTTCTCCTTATCAATCTTTAATCCATTTTTGGACATCACAAAGCCCAAATAAATCAGATCAATCTCCATAAACACATATTTATTCAAGTTAATCTACAAATTTTCTTCATGTAACCTCTTCAATACCATCCTAAAATGTTCCATATGCTCCTCCTTAGACCTGATAAACACCAAAATGTCATCCAAATATACAAGTACAAATTTACCAAGGAATGGTTTCAAAACCTCATTCATTAATATCATAAAGTTGTTAGGGGCATTAGACAATCCAAAAGGCATGACTAGCCATTCATACAACCCATCACTAGTCTTAAATGGTGTCTTCTATTCATCCCACAATCTATCTTGGAAAAATACTTGGAGCCACTCAAACAATCCATGAGATCCTCTATTCTTGGTATGTGAAACCGATATCTTATTGTAATCTTGTTAATAGACCTTGAGTTAGTGCACATGCGCCATTCTCCTCCTATAGTACCCCTGCCCTAATCAGATTCTAATGTCAGTTTGACCTTGGTTAATTTATCATGTAATCATGTTATAGTCAAATGTTTTAATTATTGTGCGTACATGTTAATGTGGTTTTCACATCAATTTGTATGCAAGTTTATTAGTTCTCCTATTTTGTGTTATTAATCTCGGGCTAACACTTTAATTAAATATATATATGTATGCAGGTAAGACTCTTGGTTGCAGGAGATTTCAGGTATAGCCGCGCATGGGTGCGAGGTTCATCTCCGCTTGGATTCGCAGGTTTGAGTGTACCTCTTTGGTCCTTATATTTTTGGATTAGGTGGTCATAAGACCCTTGTTTGACCATAGTTGTGCTCAAGTGGTCATCATCAATCATTGTCAATATTCCCTTTGGGTGGGTATGCAGGTCATCTGTCTGCTTAGCTTTCTTGGGTTGCGTGTTTTTGTGTGAGATTAAATTGAGTAATTAATCCTTAATGTTTCATTTGTTTTAATGTGTGTTTACGCATTAGAAATTAAGGGACTAAATTAAATAGGTTTCCTTTATGCGATCAATCATTAATTAGAATTGCTCAATCCAAATTGGTAGCAAGTTTGATTAAATGGTTAATTTTAAATTGATTAATTTATTTTATTTATGCTTTTGGAAGGGAAAGATTTAAATTTATTTTGAATAGAATTAATTTAATTCCCCTAGTTTTTTTTTTAAATAGAAAGGTTGATTTTAATTAATTAAGAAAAACAATTTTAATTAGAAAAGCGAGTTTAGTATATTTTGGATATAGTTTTGAAAGAAAGGATTTGGGGATTTTATTTTAATTAAAATATTTTACCCTCATTAATATTTTGGAATATAAAGGTTAATTTTGTCAAAATTGAGAAAAATAGAAATTAAATGAGGAAGAGGCATTTTGATTTTTCTAAATTAGAAATAAATTGTGTAAAAGTATTTTTTATTTAGAAGTTAGGTTTTGGTCAAAAACTTGGCCATTTAACCTAGGGTTGGAAAAATATTTTGGGGGGAATGATTTTTGGGAAAATATGGTCGGGAGACATTTTGGAATATGTTCTGGAGAGATTTTGTGGGAGGAGGAATTTATGGAGCTTGCGAGTTGGGCTCTTCAACAAATCTTTTCCAGGGTTGCATATGGATAATTTGGGATTGCTCATCCACAATTTGTTCTTACAAGAAAGAAACAATTGGTTGGTTGATTTGGGCTTTAGAATTGTTTTTTTTTTTTTTTTAAAACTCTTTGAAGATCACAAATCCTAAATAAAAATCATATCTTTGGTTTGATAGTTTGATTTGTTGGTTTGGAAATAAAATCTTCATCTTCCTTCTCCATTTTGTGCTTCAAATCTTTGAGTGAATTGATTTTAGTTTGTGATTTGGGAAATTTGAGTAGATCGGGGAATTGCTTTAAAGAAAATTCCATGTTTGCCTGAAGAAAGTTCTCTATGTTTTTGAAAAAATTTCTTGATTGAAGTTTTCAATTTGGTTCATAGAATGAGGGATTAGTTTGTAAATTTGGTTAAATTCACCTTGTATGGGGTTATTCTAGGAAAATTTGCCCAAATCTAGTTGCATGAGAATTAATTAAGTTTGAAAAAAAAAATTCATTCTTTGGGCATATTAGACTCTCAAAATTTTGGTAATTAGGCTTGTATTGGAAGGGGTTTGAAATTAAAAATAAATAATAAAATTAAGTGTTAATTGATAAAAGTTTATTAACTCAAAAATTTTGAGTTTGCTGTGAACACTCAAAAAAATTTCTTGAGTATTCCCATGTCCCTGGAAATGCATTTGTTTTAAAACAAAAAAATGTATTTAATGATAAAAAAAAAAAAAAAAAAATATTATTAAAAAAACAAAAAAACAAAACATGTAAATAAAGTTTTTTTTATATATATGGGTATTTATTCATGTAAAATGTAAATTGGGTTTAATCATAGAAATTAAATGATTAAATTTGATTGGTTACAATTGTGAATTATTTGTGAAAATGAAGATTATATTTACGTTTACTCGACATGACTTTTATTTAAAAAGGATTATTTTGATTTAAGTATCGAATTTAGTTTTCACATGTATTTTAGATATTATTTTCATTAACTTGAAATTTGAACTTAAATGATGTTTGTGATAACCAAATTGGTATTAATTGAAATGAATTTATTTTTGTCTTTAAATGATGGTTTATTTCAACATATATTTACTTAGATTGTCTTCATGTGTTATTCCATATTGTGGTGTTCTTTTCATGAAAAAGTCAGTTATTGAAAACTGCAAGTAGAGGATATTAGTGTTTAATTATATTTTGAGTGAATGCTATGACTCCTTAATATGGATGAAATTTAGAGTACAAGTAGATTTGTTTGAGTGTTTACCTGAATGCTGAAATTTTGATGTTGATTTGGTTAGTCATTCTCATGTCATGATGGAATGTTGTTGAATGTAAGTTATTATGCAAGTTGAATTGTTTAAGTGTTGGTTGTGATCATCCTAGCCTTATAGTGATTTTGGTCTTGTTTTGCAGATAGACAAGTCGTTCATTTCACACCTCCAATTGGTCAATCTTAGTAGAGGGTTTGTTTTATCATGTTGTTCTTCCGTTTTCTTTTTGAACTCCGTTTACTTGACCTTGTGTATTCTTTTGTTTAGGAGTTCATTTGAGTATAGTCTAGTGTCACTTGGGAAAGTGGATTTTGATTGTGGGCTGCGCCCAAAGTGGTTGCTGGGTAACCCATTGAAAGTGTGTCTAAATAAGTGATAATCCAATAGCATATTAGAGTTAGTTAATGAATCACTAAGTAAGATAATTGTGCCTCATGCATGGGATGAGTGATAGCATAGATTCGACATGTAGTGAGAAGGCCTGAAATGGAAAACCATCAACCTTGTCTTCACGAAAGGTTGTGTTGGGTCCACATGAGACTTGGATGGGCTGGAGGTTCAAAATAGGTTGTTAGGGTAAACCAGTGGATGGGGTTGGAACCTATAAAGACCTGCCATGGTAACCATACCAAGTTATGTCATGACACTTGTCCCCTTATGTTCGCTAGTGTGTTGTTGTGTTGTCTTGATAGGAGAACTGTTGTGGAGTCATCCTGATGCTTATGCCCTTGTGAGAACCTCATATTCATGTTAGACCTTGGGTTGCAAAGATTTAGTTTCATAGACGCTCCAGTGGATCTATTATTATTGCTTCTTATTTTCAGCTGGATCCTTTCCTATTCAAGGATCATTCATGTATTTATTTGACTGAAGTGGTCGTATGTATTATTGGTTCATGTAAACCTTTATGACAAGATTGTAATGATGTGAACCTTATGTATTCTTCACTATTAATTAATTATCAGAGGGGTCTTTCAGTTGAGCAGACCCGGAGATGTAGCCCACTAGGGGTAAACTCCGATATCAATTTGGTGTTATGTGATGCTTATGTTCTCATGTTTCCTTTTTAGTTTAGCATGTATGGATGACATTATGTTAGAATGTATAATATGGATTTGATGAAGTTAATCTTAAAAGCATGTATGTAGTCATCTTATTAAATGCAGTAATTTGGATCATGAAAGAATGTAGATTAGAATAATGAAATATATTTAGTTATTGATAATGAAATTAAGTATGCATGAAAAGTATTCATTAGTTTATGATGAAGTTAATGTATGTTATGAAATTAGATGCATAACTTATGTCTTAATGAAAGTTTGAACATAATGTATGGTTAAAAACTATTGGATGAACCATAATCATGTTATCTATACTTTTAACCTCAATGGAAGAACCTTATCATGTTATCGATATTTTTTATCTTACCAAAAGAAATTTATCCTTGTTTAAAGTATTATCTTGTCATTAAGTTAATCAACTTAATTGGATTAATTAGCGTAAGTTGAGTTTAATGTTGAATTAAGTAATCACGTTGGGAAACTCTTTAGGTGTTATTTGAAGTCTTCCGCTGTGTAATCTGAGCTTTGATAACTCATTGTATCATTGTGTTGTGTTTAGAAAGAAAAAAATTGTGCTCTATTCTTGTGTTTTAGCTTAATCCCTTCGGGGTTTCCTGGCGGGGCATTACATTTGGTATCAGAGCCCATGTTGCAAATACTGGGATCTCTGGTGTCGCTTGTGCCCTTAGTTGGTGTGAGGTGTATCAACCTTATGTTGTATGCTTGTCCTCCTTTTTTATGTGTGTGATTGAGGCATAGGATCTCAAAGATCTTAAGGACTCATGTTCTGTTCTTTTGTGTATTCTTTTGAGCAAATATTAATTGTGTGTAACGTGTGTGTTCACACCTTTCTTTCACCTTCTTGATGTTGTGCTTTTTGAGTGATTATATGTGCTTGTAGTAAGATTATGATCTAGCTTAGTGTTGTCCACTTGAAGGACTTGTATGGTATATATTGAAGGCTTATTTTGTAGCAAATTGAACGATTATCACCCTTCCTCTTTCTCTCTAGAAATTAAAATTTTGGTTATGTGTATTTATCTCTTATGTGAGTTTCCTTATTGCAAGAGAAAGGTTGTGACATCTTGAACCCTTGTGTGAACCTTATGATGCTTTTGTGCTTCTAGATAATAAGAGGGCTATGGGTTTAAAAGATCATAATGATTATTGGGAGGAATTTTTTTTATGTTTTTGTAAGAGGATTCTCCATGTGTATTGTAGGAGTAACATAATTAAATTCTATCTTAAATAATGTGCATTAATGTGCGAATAGTTGTTATGCGAAACTGCCTTGTGGGTAAAAGAGGTATAAAAAGGGAACTTGTTATAGTCGCTAAGAGTGTATTAATGTGTTCCATGAAAGATTTTTTTATTTGTTTCATTGTACTGATTTTATTGAGGACCTATTTTAACATTGCTACACTGAACTTGCTTTTGGATATATATATAATGACTTAGCTTGACTAGAGAGTGCAAAATGAAAAAGCCTGTTTGATGTGCATGCATTAATATATATTATTTAGTTGATAGTTCCTCATTACCTTCTTATCGTACCTTAGGTTTTCAAAGAAAGGATGCATTGATTTAAATAGAATGTTTATAAAGCATATGAAATTTATTTTTGGCATTTTGACTTGTTATTGAAAGATGAAAGTCTTAAGCTTCTGAAAGAAAATTTGCATGTCTAGTAATGTGAATATGAATGCTTAGTGGAATTAGTGAAAGATATAGGAATGACGTTACTTCTTTAAGTAATTTTGAATTGTTTACAATTTCAGTACTTGTATCTAGAATAAACTTTCTTCAGTTATTCATGTGAAAAGCATAATTAACACCTTCCTTGAGTAGATGATAGTGTACTGAAAAGTACTCCCCGTAAATGTGACTAAACCAGTACTGGTGCTTTCTTTGTGTAATGTAAGAAACCCGTGCTTTCTTTATGTGCCCATGGAATGGTGAAGTAATCAACCATGGAAGATATGTCTACTTACATGAGTATGGGAAAACCATACTATTTATGAGATGTTGCTTATTTGTTACCCTACTAAGTACCAAACCTTAGGTTGTTGGTAATTTAGTATGTTAAGGGGTAGTATTATAAGTCACCATTCCTTGAACAGTATGGATTGGCGTATGAGTAATGTTGGTGCGAAGCAACTTTAGCTTCTTTATTTTGAGGAAAATATAGTTATATAATGAAACTATATTAAAGGTGTACTCAATACTTTCCCTTTTTGATGAACCAATATATAAGGTTTATGTGTGCCAACCTATTCCTCTCCTTTATTTGAGCATATTGATGGCGATTCTTGAGCATTGTGATGGTGTATTTTGAAGGATCTTTTGCCTTGTCTTCATGAAAGGTAGGTTTTGTCCACATGAGCTGCCAGTTAGTAGGTGTTGGTAGACATGTGGGTGGACCTTAGCCATGTATACCTTTGGCTTATGACAAGTATACTATGAGATATGTTGCTATGCGAGATGTGACTTGCACATGTTTTTTCCGTGAGGTACACTACCATGTGGGATACATCCATTGCGTGTCTTCTCCGCTTGGAGTATTTCCATGTCACGTGATGATGTGATGTAGGGTGATGTTGAGGTGCACACTTCCATTCCATGTGGATGTGTGACTAGGCCGCACCACATGATGAGCTACTACGACAACTATACGATTGTTCCCTCCTTCCTCGTTGGTGGCTAGATGCTAGTCACATAGTGATGTTATGTGTAGTTGTGATATTCTTATTCATTTCTTTGTGGACCAACAACTTATTCTACTTTGACTGTGAAGGTTTAGCCACGATCTTATGATCTTTTGCTTTTTGATTTGGTGTTGCAAATTCTAGATTATTTTCTTGCCTTACTGTTGGAATTCATGATTTATTATCTTTATTCATTTGTACTTTGGTGGCTAAACTGGTTTATCCTAATTGTTTTCATATGCTAGTCTTGTGTTGAAAAGTGAATTCATCTCCAAGGACGTATGAGATGGTCTTGGTTGAGTGTGTACGAGGAAGTAGATGTAGGGAACTTTGAGGATGGGGGTATGTGAGGCTGTGATGCAGCTAGGATTCACTACCTACCTATGTGTGGTGACTATCTCTTGGAGGCTAACCACCTTACTCAACAAGGGATGTTCATGAAGGTCTTCTATGGAAGGTAGCACCGCTATGGTGTGCCCTAGCACCATCAAGCCCTTGAGTGAGATGTTGGATATTTATGATCATGTTATTGTTCTGAGATCAGGCATAGAGATGTTGATCGTGCATGTTATCTTTGACCGAGCATTAGACATGCTCACATGTGGCCTTTTGAGTTGTGCATTCTAGTTGTGTGGATGGTTATTATGAGTAATTAGGGAGTAAATTGTGTTAACTTGTCACTATGTTAAGGGACATAGTCATTGGAAAGATTTTTATATGCCTAGGAAGTGTAAACAATTGTGTTCTATATTTTTTTCTTATTCCATGAAAGATAACTTGGTTGTAGAATTTGATATTTGAAGCTAGTTCTATACGATAAAGTTTTATGGAAAAGATGGATTGGTAAAGGAAATTGATCATGATGGAATGTGTTCTTGTCATATTGGTAGATGAGTATGGTAATTGGTGGTTACCTCTTTTTATGCATTAATTTGGTGTAATGAAAGGAAGAAAATTCTTGTTTCTCTGCTATGATTGTGATAATTCCTAGAATGTTATAAGAAATGTATGGATTTAGATGTATGTTACACATGTATAATGGCATTCGTAGAGGATTTAGCAATAATGTTTCATTTATTTGTGGAAATATTCCTATGTGCAATTTGATATTTGTTGAAAGAGTTTCAGGGCTAATGCGTGCGACATGTTCTCCATCTAGCCTTATTCTAGGAGTAAGTCGGAACCTAGGGGGGAGAATAGAGTACCCCTACCCTAGTTAGATTCTAATGTTGGTTTGACCTTGGTTAGTTTATCATATAATCATGTTATAGTCAAATGTTTTAATTATTGTGCGTACATGTTAATGTGGTTTTCGCATCAATTTTTATGCAAGTTTATTAGTTCTCCTATTTCGTGTTATTAATCTTGGGCTAACACTTTCATTAAGTATATATATGTATGCAGGTAAGACTATTAGTTGCAGGAGATTTTAGGTACAGTACCACATGGGTGCGAGGTTAGTCTCCGCTTGGATTTGCAGGTTTGAGTGTACCTCTTTGGTCCTTATATTTTGGATTAGGTGGTTGTAAGACTCTTGTTTGACCATAGTCATGCTCAAGTGAGCATCGTCAGTCATCATCAGTATTCCCTTTGGGTGGGTATGCAGGTCATCTATCTACTTGGCTTTCTTGGGTTGCATGTTTTTTTGTGTGGTTAAATTGAGTAATTAATCCTTAATTTTTCATTTGATTTTATGTATGTTTACGCATTAGAAATTAAGGGACTAAATTAAATAGGTTCCCTTTATGTGATTAATCATTAATTAGAATTGCTCAATCCAAATTGGTAGCAAGTTTGATTAAATGGTTAATTTTCAATTGATTAATTTATTTTGTTTATGCTTTTGGAAGGGAGAGATTTAAATTTATTTGAAATAGAATTAATTTAATTCCCTTGGTTTTAAAAAAAATAAAATAGAAAGGTTGATTTTAATTAATTAAGAAAATCAATTTTAATTAGAAAAACGAGTTTAATATATTTTTGATATAGTTTTGAAAGAAGGGCTTTCGAGATTGTATTTTAATTAAAATATTTTGCCCTCATTAATATTTTGGAATATAAAGGTTAATTTTGTTAAAATTGAGAAAATTAGAAATTAAATGAGGAAGAGGCATTTTGATTTTTCTAAATTAGAAATAAATTATGTAAAAGTATTTTTTATTTAGAAATGAGATTTTTGGTCAAAAACTTGGCCATTTAACCTAGGGTTGGAAAAATATTTTGGGAGGAATGATTTTTGGGAAAATATGGCCGGGAGACATTTTGGAACATGTTTTGGAGAGATTTTCTGGAAGGAGGAATTTCTGGAGCTTGCAGGTTGGGCTCTTCAGCAAATCTTTTCCAGGATTGCATATGGAGAATCTGGGATTGCTCATCTACAATTTGTTCTTCCAGGAAAGCAACAACAGGTTGGTTGATTTGGGCTTTTGAATTTTTATTTATTTTATTTTTATAAGTTCACAAATCCTGAATTAAAATCATATCTTTAGTTTGATTGAAAACCACATTTTATATATATATATATATATATATATATATATATATATATATATATATATATATATAACAAACAAACTTTATTTACATGTTTTGTTTTAAAATTTTTTTTTATAACATTTAAATTTTTTTTTTTTTAGCATTAAATACATTTTTTTTAAAAATACAAATGCATTTCTAGGGACATGAGAATACTTAGAAATTTTTTTGAGTTAATAAACTTTTATCAATTAACACTTAATTTTACTTTTTTATTTTTAATTTGAAAGCCCTTCCAATACAAGTCTAATTACCAAAATTTTCAGAGTCTAATATGCCCAAAGAATGAATTTTTTTTTTTGAAACTTAATTAATTCTCAAGCAACTAGATTTGGGTAAATTTTCCTAGCATAACCCCATATAGGGGTGAATTTAACCAAATTTACAAACTAATCCCTCATTCTATGAACCAAATTGAAAACTTCAATCAAGAAATTTTTACAAAAACATAGAGAACTTTCTTCAGGCAAACATGGAATTTTCTTTAAAGTGATTCCCAGATCTACTCAAATTTCCCAAAGCACAAACTAAAACAGATTTACTCAAAGATTTGAAGCACAAAATGGAGAAGGAAGATGAAGATTTTATTTCCACACCATAAATGTTGTTATTAATATTGTTTAGTGAATATAATCCTATATATATTTATATAATCTTTCATTAGTGGATATGTATTTATATTTATTTAAATTAGTGGATTACATAATATTATATTTGGGAACTTGGAAATTATATAATATATTATGTTAATTGGGGAATTTCAAAATGGAAAAATGGAAAAACAATTAGATATAGTTGGAAATGAAATTATATTTCCTTTTCGTTGTTTTATATATATATATATATATGAGTATGTATTCATGTAAAATATAAATTGGGTTTAATCATAGAAATTAAATGATTAAATTTTGATTGGTTACAATCGTGAATTATTTTGTGAAAATGAAGATTATATTTATGTTTAGTCGATATGACTTTTATCTAAAAAGGATTATTTTGATTTAAGTATCAAATTTAGTTTTCACATGTATTTTAAATATTATTTTCATTAACTTGAAATTCAAACTTAAATGATGTTTGTGATAACCAAATTGGTATTAATTGAAATGAATTTATCTTTGTCTTTAAATGATGGTTTATTTGAACGCATGTTTACTTAGATTGTCTTCATGTGTTATTCCATATTGTGGTGTTCTTTTCATGAAAAAGTCAGTTATTGAAAACAACAAGTAGAGGATATTAGTGTTTAATTATATTTTGAGTGAACGCTATGATTCCTTACTATTGATGAAATTTAGAGTACAAGTAGATTTGTTTGAGTATTTACCTAAATGGTGAAATTTTGATGTTGATTTGGTTAGTCATTCTTGTGTCATGATGGAATGTTGTTGAATGTAAGTTATTGTGCAAGTTGAATTGTTTAAGTGTTGGTTATGATCATTCTTGCCTTATAGTGGTTTGGTCTTGTTTTGTGGATAGACCAGTTGTTCGTTTCACACCTCCAATTGGTCAATCTTGGTAGAGGGATTGTTTTATCATGTGTTCTTTAGTTTTCTTTTTGAACTCTGTTTACTTGACCTTGTGTATTCCTTGGTTTAGGAGTTCATGTGAGTATAGTCTAGTGTCATTTAGGAAAGTGGCTTTCGATTAGGGGCCACGCCCAAAGTGGTTGCTGGGTAACCCATCGAAAGAGTGTCTAAATAAGTGATAATCCAATAGCATATTAGAGAGTTAGTTAACGAATCACTAAGTAAGATAATTGTGCCTCACGCATGGGATGAGTGCTAGCATAGACTCAGCATGTAGTGAGAAGGCCTGAAATGGAAAACCATCAACCTTGTCTTCACAAAAGGTTGTGTTGGGTCCACATGAGATGTGGATGGGCTAGAGGTTCTAAATAGGTTGTCAGGGTAAACTAGTGGATGGCCCCAGAACCTATGAAGACCTGCCATAGTAACCATACCAAGTTATGTGATGACACTTGTCCCCTTATGTTCGCTAGTGTGTTGTTGTGTTGTCTTGATAGGAGGATTGTTGTGGAGTCATCCTGATGCTTATTCCCTAGTGAGAACCTGATATTCATGTTAGACCTTGGGTTGCGAAGTTTTAGTTTCGTGGATGCTCCAGTGGATCTTTTGTTATTTCTTCTTCTTATTTTCCATTTGGTCCTTTCCTATTCAGGGATCATTCATCTATTTATTTGACCAAAGTGGTCGTATGTATTATTAATTTATGTAAACCTTGATGGAAGGATTGCAATGATATGAACCTTATGTATTCTTCACTATTAATTAATTATCAGAGGGGTCTTATAGTTGAGCAGACTCGAAGATGTAGCCCACTAGGGGTGAACTCAGATATCAATTTGGTGTTATGTGATGCTTATGTTCTCATGTTTTGTTTTTAGTTTATCATGTATGGATGTCATTATGTTAGAATGTATAATGTGGATTTGATGAAGTTAATCTTAAAAGCATGTATGTAGTCATCTTATTAAATGCAGTAATTTGGATTATGAAAGAATGTAGATTAGAATAATGAAATATATTCAGTTATTGATAGTGAAATTAAGTATGCATGAAAAGTATTAATTATTTTATTATGAAGTTAATGTATGTTATGAAATTAGATGCATAAATTACGTCTTAATGAAAGTTTGAACATAATGTATGGTTAAAATTTATTAGATGAACCTTAATCATGTTATCTATACTTTTAACCTCAATAGATGAACCATATCATGTTATCGATATTTTTTATCTTACCAAAAGAAATTCATCCTTGTTTAAAGTATTATCTTGTCATTAAGTTAATTAGCTTAATTGGATTAATTAGCGTGAGTTGTGTTTAATGTTGAATTAAGTAATCACATTGGGAATCTCTTTAGGTGTTAGTTGAAGTTTTCTGTTGTGTAATCTGAACTTTGATAACTCATTGTATCATCGTGTTGTGTTAAAAATAAATAAAAAAATAGTTGCACTCTACTCTTGTGTTTTAGCTTAATCCCTTCGAGGTTTCTTGGTGGGGTATTACACCTCCCTTATTTGGAACTAGCACATTAGGAATAACACATGGACTTAGGATCTCCATTATCAAACCCTTCTTCAAAAGGCCTTCCACTTGCTTCCTTAATTGTTCATTCTCCATAGAAGTTAACCTAGAAGTAGCTTTGTTAGGAAGGCTTGCCCCCAGAATCAAATCCATATGATGGCTAATGCTCCTCATAGGAGTAAATTCATTAGGAAAATCAAATGAAATGATATCCTTATGCTCATTCAAAATATCTTACACTTCAATTGGCAAGTCATCAACTCTTGAGGAAGGCAAAACACTTCTACGTTTAAGAACCAAAGAATAACCAATTTCTTTATTCTTCAAATCATGCAAAAACTATTTACCACTTACCATCATCACCATATTGCTAGTTCCCTCTTCTTTCTCCTTTATTGGCATTAAGGTGTGCTTCTCTCCATCCTTTTCCAAGGTATATGTGTTCTCCATTCCATCGTGCATTGCTTTCCTATCAAATTGCCATAGGCTTCCAAGTAATACATGGCACACATCCATGGGCATTGTATCACACAAAACATTATCCCTATAAATTCCAATCTGAAATTCAATACAGGCCTACTAAATCACCAATATTTGATGACCTTTTTGTAGCCAAGATACCTTGTAGGGAGAGGGATGCTTAATCCTTTTAAGATCTATTTTTTCTACCATTTCAGTTGCAACAATGTTATTCGTACTACCACTATCTATAATGAGTTTGCAACATTTACCTTATGAATTCCACTTGGTTTTGAACAATGATATCCTTTGAATTGGCTCTTGACATTCCTTTTGAGGTTTTAACAAGACTCTTTTGAGCAACAAAGATTCTCCCGACTCAGGTTCATCCTTGTTGTGTACTAGAGACCCCACACTTTCTTGATAAACAAGCACAATCTGATTACTCTTCTCAAATTTTGTATATCCTCCTTGGGATGGCTCAGCATAGTCCCAACTCTCATGTCCAAATTGATTTCATTTATAGAACTTCCTAGAAAACCCTCTACCTCTACCTTGGGAACAACCTGTACCATAAGACCTACCCCCTTTATTTTGGAAACATCCTCTATCATTAGTTGTTGTTGTATTAGAACTTCCAGCCTCTTCTCCTTGGTGATGTTTATGTCCTTTACTTGTTTGTTGTCCCCTTCCTCTCTTCTTCTCTTGTTGACTCTACTTTCTTTGCAACTTCTCTTTTGTCTTTAGAGAAAATCGATAAGCTTATTCTAGGCTTCTAGGGGACACAAGAGTCAATTGATCTTGAAGATTATACTTTAGGCCATTCATATAACAGGCTATCTTCTCCCCATCTTCCTCACTATGCCTTGATCTGATTACCAACTTGTAAAATTCCTCTTTATATTCCTTTACAGGCATATCTTTCTATTTCAAATTTTGTAACCACATAAAGAGATTTGTCTGATAATTAGCAGGAAGGAACTTAGCTTTCAATTTAGCCAACATTCGTTCCCATGAGTGAATTCTCTCCTTATTCTACCTTCTTCTCTTAGTTTGGACAAAGTCCCATCACGTTGCAACATGTCCCTTCAATCAGGTACGAGAAAAAATTATCCTCCTATCTTCTGGTACATCCTCATACTCAAAATACTTATCTAGATAATTTATCTAATCAATCAAGTCTTCACCATTAAGACTTCCCGAGTAGGTAGGAACTTCTATATTAGGCTTGTAACCTACATTCATGACTTTCCTCAACAATCTCTCCTCAAAAGTTTCTTTCTCTCCTTTCCCTTCTCTATTACCTTCTTGGTCTTCTTCTTCCTCCCCTATCTCATCACCACTTACATCTACATTAGGGCTCCCTATTCTCCATGTCCTTTCCATAAATTGTTGCAACAACCCATCATCATTACCTATCCTGCCTCTTCCATAGGCTCCGCCTTTGCCCATTCTTCTTGGAGGTATATTGTTCACACTCTCAAGTTTATAAACTTAGAAAGCTCTGATACCAAAATGATGGCAGCCTCACTAGCCTCTTGACCAAATTCCTCTCACAAAATACAATTCAATCAACCCTTCTTAGTACCAACAAATTTTCTTAACAAGAATCACAAAATGGATTTATTAAAACCAAAAGTAAGAACAATCAAATAATTTGCATCTTCGATCACATCTAGAGAGAGATAGGAAGAATTTAAAAATCCCAAACTCCACTACAAATTTATTGCAAGAAATTGAACAATTTTCCACAGTTATGAAGTATCAATTACAGAGGTTCCACAAACAATTCATTGACAACATACAACAATTATCTCCCACAAACAACTGACACTTCAAAGAAAACATTCCCTTGATAAATATCTCATCTGTGCAAACTTTTGCGATTCACATTCCTTGTCCAACCATTCCTCCAACTAAAGGCCACCTTCATATAGTTTACTAGTTGCTTGGGTTTCCAACTTTAAACTTACCAACGACCAAGCAACTTGTGAGCCTTTGAAACCTCCTTAGAATTGTCGACATCCATCCCAAATAACTACCGGCACAAACCAAACTGACAAGTAACATTGTTGGGTTTGCAAAAATAATGCCCAAGGAAGTTAAGGCCCCATGTATAAAATGAATTATTGTCACTTGGGCAATAAGAGGCTTGAGGTATTCTTCACATAGAATGAAGAACAACCAACTCTGAACAAACAAAATAAAAACCAAACAAAAACCAAAATATCAACAATAGAAATAAAACCAAAAAATTTCAAGAATAGAATGCCCTTGCATCACACTATCTCAAGGCTTGGTGAACAAAGATAATCCAACAGTGCGATAGGTCCTGGAGGTACTAGAGAGAATGATACAAAAAAATTTGGCAGCCCCTCAAATAGAATAATACTATAGGTGTGAGTGACTTGATAACAAAATGGGATAAAAGGACATATAGGAAGACAAATGAGAAAGGAAGGTATAGCGCAAAGTCAAACCATAAAAGTTCAATACAACTTGTTTTGTTCTTTCTAGTCATATGTGCTTTCCAAATATACAATCATTTTATTTTCTTAGTAGTTTTGAGTTCCTTGAAATGACAATAGGTGCATACTTCATATTTGTATGATAATCATCTTTTCTATCATCTAGGGGTTTCTTACGACCTATGTAATTGTATCTACTTAGAACAATTTGATCCTATTATGTTGAAGTAGTACAAAGAGAGAGAGAGAGAGAGAGAGAGAGAGAGAGAGAGAGAGAGAGAGAGAGAGAGAGAGAGAGAGAGAGAGAGAGAGAGAGAGAGAGAGAGAGAGAGAGAGAGAGAGAGAGAGAGAGAGAGAGAGAGAGAGAGAGAGAGAGAGAGAGAGAGAGAGAGAGAGAGAGAGAGAGAGAAATAAGGATTTTTTTATATTTCCTTAAGATCATTGATGTGGGGAACCCTTATCCCAACCCCATGAAGATTATCTTTTATTTGAAACTCCAAAAAAGATATACCCTGCAATCTTGCAAGTGGTAATTTTATTTTGATATGAGAAAGTATAATTTTCATTTTCATTTAGGAGGTAGTTTGTGGTAATTATGAAATCTTTATGAGTAATTTAAACATACCAAAGCATCTAAGTAGCTAAAGAGAAGATATAAAGGAAAGAAAAGGTGGAGAGGTTGAAAATTAAAGGACAAAACCTCATCCAATGACTTGCACAAGAGAAATTTTAGCAGTGATATAGGCATGTTAACCTTTCCAACACCCAAATAAGTTAGAAATTTATTAGGAAAGCTTCATTTATTTTCTAACACATGTCCTATAATCACTCATTCTAGTTAGATTTGCAAGTGTATAGATAGTAAAGGCTAAAATGGCATTGTATAAGAGAAGATACTTCATTGTAATATTTTTTGGTATGATCTATTAAGATTTTAGAGCTCACTTTCTCTATTTTAAAAGAATTGGTAGTAGACTTATACTCATTTTAATACCTTTAAATCAATATAATAAGCTATCTTAAATTTTAAAGATCCATATATTGTGTGATGTTTTGGAAATGGTTGATGTGATCTTATGATAATACTATTTTATCTTGGATTTCTATTCTTATGATAGCTTGTGTTTACTCAATAGTGCAAGGATATCATTGTGAGAAGTTATCATTTAAACCTTCTAGAGACATTTATAGCTCCTTATAAATATTTTCATGGATATTAAACCTTAAAATGAAATACTTATGTAAGAATATATCAAACACTGAGTTGTGATTGCTATAGTTTCACTTATTGGACATAAAATTTTGCTAAATAACCCTAATTAGGATTTAGAACTTATTTTATGTCATTTTCTAACCTTTTTAGTTTGAAATAGTAGTAGAGTAGATAAGTATAATGGAAACATCAAGGGATCTAGTCCTCTTTGGAGACTCACTCTAATATATAGACAAACCACAAGCCTTAGAGTGTTTATATAGTATCAACTTAAGGGAGAGTTAGCATATTATTCTCTCAAGGGTTCATTCAAAAGTTGATTACAATACTATTTTCACTTGAACATTGATTCCATGGTGTAAGATAACCATATAATTCCCCTTACAATTTTATTTTACACTCTAACTTGTCACAAACTCATTTTTTGAATGTTCTCATAACCCATCAAGAAAAATAATGTTAATTTCATATATCCTTAATGGAGATGCATCTTAACATGAAACTTTTTCATATTTTGTTCAATGTGGTATCACATATTCATATAGGATGGTTTTCATAGATAGCTCAAATGAAACTCTTTATTCAATTGTTTCAACTAGTCTAGGTTGAATTCTACAAAAAAGCAAGAAACACCAACATCTCATGAATATAAATGTCGATAAATTACATTAATTTAGCAATACATTTGATGTTTGTAGGTGTGTATGGATATTTATTACCATGGAGAATTGAATTAATTGAATTATTATGTCAAAAGGGACTCAACACAAGGTAGCACTTGGTAATTTGATCTAAAAATTCTAACATTGGCAAGGCTAAAGTAACAGGAAACAAAAGTCAAAGCAAGTTTACTTTGAATGAAATAACTCACTTGAAATTTTTTGAGAAAAAAGTATTTTGATTGAAACACTTCAGTCCAAACCTATAAATATGGTAATTGAACTCTTCTTTAGTAGCAAATTTTATGAAAAGATAACATCAACTCTAGATTTATCTAACAAAGTGTACTTTCATCAAAATTTTCAAATTCCATTTTATAGATCTTAGTGTATAAAATCTAATTTTTATCAATTTTATTTACTTTAATTAGATCTTTAAAAAAATTATTTATACACACACACACACACACACACACACACACATATATATATGCATATATATGTGTGTGTATGCATATATTTATATATATATGTGTGTGTATATGTAATATATATATGTATGTATGTATGTATGTATATATGTATATGTATATACGTATGTATGTATATATGTATGTATATATATACATATACATATACATATGTGTGTGTTTGTGTGTATGTATATATGTACATATATACATATGAATACGCATGTATATATATATATACACACACACACACATATAGTATATAATGTATATATATGTATGTATATACATACATGTACACACACACACACACATATATACATAACGCATATATACATACATACATATACATATAATCATATACATATAAACATATACACACACATAGATATACATACATACATACATACATACATACATATATATAGAAAGAAACAAGTACACAATAAACTAGATGAGAGAGTCTTCTCTAATATATGTATGTATGTATGTATACAAACACACATATATATGCATTTATATCTATGTGTGATATTGTAAAGCGGAAAAATGATCGAACCCTAGTCATTCTCCCCTCCCCAACTCCGAGGAGAGAGAAGGGAGAGTCTCTAGGGTTGATGGTTTTCACTTGGGAGACTTTACATTCAAAAGAGGGGTTGAAACCCACAAGATCCAATCCCACACAATGCAAGATTGGATGCTAAATGAGTTTCAAGGGTTGTGATAGCAAGGATACCCTCTTTTGTAAAGAATGTAGATAGAAAGATTAAGCTAGGAATACATAGAAAGTGAGAAAGATTCACTTATAAACTGAGATAGGGATATAGGATGAAGCAGCGGACCTGGAATTAGCAGTAAAATGTTGATACGGCGCTGTCCTACAAATTTGAGCAAAAGTTGCTGGGACGATGGCGCCCGAGCGCCACGGTCCTCCGAAAAATCCGCAAAACGAAGGGGGATCTGTTCGTCTCTGCACAAGGATTCCAGATCT
Organism: Cryptomeria japonica; assembly: GCF_030272615.1. Lineage (NCBI taxonomy): Eukaryota > Viridiplantae > Streptophyta > Pinopsida > Cupressales > Cupressaceae > Cryptomeria > Cryptomeria japonica. Next base: position 632,747,638 of record NC_081407.1, read on the forward strand.
TCAATTTCAGCCGTGTACCTGCAACCTACACACAGAAAAGCGAAGACGATTGGGGGGTTAGGGATTAGGGGTTTGCCTTTAGGTCAAACCCCGGTTTTGGAATTAACCAAGAAATGAGAAATGCTGTAAAATGTAAATGTCTGTAATGTAAAACAAGTACTAATACCTTGTTGTAAGGATGTTTGTATCCTTATGTGCGAAGGTATAGATGTTGTTGTTTGTTGTATGTTGTAATATGTAGTAAGTGATCTCCTCTTCAATGGTTGAATCCTTGTCTTGAATGCAACACTTAGCCTTGAATGGAGACTTAGAGGGAATGCTTGAATGCTTGAATGCTTGAATGCTTGAGTGTAGTTTCCACGCTTTTTTTTTTGTCATGTATGTATATGTCCAAATGAGAGAGGAAAATGTAGTTTATATACTTGCCAATTAGGGTTAATAGACTGATTTTCCCGACCTTAGGCCGACCAGGAAAGTTAATTTTCCAATTTGCAAACAAAAAGACCCGAGACCCCATAGGAGACCGGGCCCAAAATAGGGCCAGGGACCAGGGCGCTGGGTGCCATGGTCCTGGGGGACCAGGGCACTGGGCGCTCTGGTCCCACCTCCTAGGACAGCAAGGTGCAAAGGAGGTTCAGGCCAGGGTGCAAGAAAATGCAGTTTTTGGTGTCGTGAGCAAGTTTCGGGGTCTCCATTCAGGTTCAGTGTTGCGTCGCCATCATGAAGACCCAAATGCAGTCGAAATTGCAAGTATCACAATTTTAGGATGCTACATTTAGCCCCCACTTTAGTGGGAGTATAAGCGTACGCTCATACTTCTGGTTAAGTACAAGGAAACAACATTGAAAAACCTTCACCACGTCAAGGAGGCAAGATACACCAAGCCCCCAGTGGACTAAGGATCTTACGACTTCGATTGACAAAGTAAAAGGGAAGATCACGAGGGAGAACCATGACTGTCAGTAGTAAGGTTCCCTCACTATGAGTCATGCAAGAAAGATATCAAAAACTTTCAAGGCAAAGCTAAATTTGCCAAGAAATTTTCAAGTATCTTGAAAAGATATGGACGGGATGTATGCCCCCCTACGTTAAAGCGATCGCACATGCCTCACCGGGGGTGATTGCTTTAAGGTAGTGATACATATAAGAAATGAGAAAGGAAAGGAGCACGTTATCACAAGGATTTAGCCCCCAAGTGTGAGATAAGCCCAAGGATAATAGACACAAAACACAAAGCACAAGGTGACTTCGCTTTCCTCGGGGTCAGTATGCTGTATGATAATTCATGTATATCATATGTATGTATGCATAATTGTTCTTCATTCCCCAATCAAGGAAGGTTACCTAGAAGAAGGGAACACATGTGTCTTTTGAGTCAACATGAGAGAGACCAAAAGAGATCTCAATGTTTTGCATTGTCCTCAAGTAGACAACACTAAGGACAACAAATAGAAGAATGAGAATAACATATAGAAGAAGTAACAAAAGAAATAGAGGAGGAGAGAATTTTCTATGCTAATGAAACTAGTCTAGCACGTCATCTACCCCCCGATCTTGCTGATCAATGTTTCGGGAAGGTAGGGAACACGCTAGAGGAGGAACATCCAACATAGTAGATGGAGCTATCACAAGATCCAAACAAGGGCTATGTTCATGTTCCGAGCCACATTGTTCTTGTCTAGGAGCTAGGATAAGTGCTTTAGAAAATTCATTAGATAAATGGTTATCAATATCAACAAGTTCATATTCACTATCAGAATGAACAAGAGTAACATTTGCATCATGAATAACATCTTCATCTATATCATCATCAAGATTTAAAAAGATAGGGTCTTTAACTCGCACAGGATCAAGACCATCATGCATCTTATGTTTAGGAGATTTCGGCTCAATCGTCGGCTGAGGAGAAAATGGAATAATGCTTGTTGACGGTGTTTTTGGAGATTGCAAAGTTTGAGAAGCAGCTGCTTGAGCTCTAAGACGACGCTTTCATCGGTGTTCACGTGCAGAACGATTTCATCTAGTCTTAGTAGGAAGTGGAGAATATTGAGGAGGAGGAATGTTCTCATCCTTATCACTTGGGTGTTTAGGTTGTGGTCTCTTAGGTTGAACAATAGGAGAAGAGGAAGGTCTCTTCTCTCTATAAAAGGAAGGAGGACGAACTGCTCCATATAAAGGAGGAATTTTTGGTTTAGGAAGGAGACCAAGTCCATCATGACGAGGAGGTATAGGTCTACTCTTAGGAAGTTTATTAGATATAGGCATAGTCACATCCATAGGAATGGGTTGGGAATCTTCTTGAGGAAAGACATTAGTTTTATCTTTCAAAGGAAGAACCTCCTTCTCAAGAATGATAGGAATATCAAGTTTGGGTGTTCTAGGTTCACTTAGAGATAGGATCATATCTTTTTTCCACTTTTGATAAGATTTGAAAAGATGATCACTTTGCGGAGGAAGAGATTGGAATTGTTTAGGCCAAAAATAATCAATAGGAACGCGAGAAGTTCTTTCAGCTGGTTTAAAGAGACTATGATTGACAGTAACAACTTCACCATTATGGGGAAATTTCAAACACATGTGAATAGGAGAAGCAATAGCTTTCATGGTAGATAGCCAAGGATAGCCAAGCTTCACACGAAATTGTTCGGATGATGGAATAATAGCAAAGTCCACATCAAGGGATTTGTTATGGACCTCAATAGGTAAAGTAATAGAACCAATTGCAGGAGAAGAAAATGCATCAAATAGTTTCACAACCACATCTGTTTTGTCATAGATCACTTGATTCAATTGCAAAGTAAAAAGAAATTCTTCAGTAATAACATTAACCATGCACGAAGGATCAATAAGCACTCCACGACAAGGTGTGTTCTTGACTTTTGCAACTATATATAAAGGACCATCAGGTGCCCTGATAGTTTCACTGGAATCAAATGTGATGGAAGGTTCTTTAGGGATTTTCTGCTGCTCCACAAAGTTAATCACATTACGAGTCATAGACACAAGATCATCAGGTGAGACAGAGGAATCAGTAGTATCAATCGCATTAAAAGTATGAGAAGGCAATGGATTAGTAAAAATCTGAAGATTTTGGTTAGGAGGAGCTACAAATGTATTGCCTTTATCATTCACTCCAGAAATAGAGATAGTATTATTATCAATCAAATCTTGAATTTTACCCTTTAAAGAAAAACATTTTTCAGTATCATGCCCAGGTTGACGATGAAATTGACAAAAAGATTTGTTATCAAAATAAGGTGAAGTAATCTTTGCAGGATCAATTTGCCTTATAGGAGGAAGAGTAAGCACATTTTGTTCCAATAACTTATTCATAATACTATGCAATGATTCATTCAAAGGAGTAAACTTTCTTTCTTTCTTGAAAAACTTAGAAATAGGAGACACACCTGATGCTGTATTCACATTGTTGTTGATGATGTTTTCATTGAATTTAATGGACTCTCTGTTCGGATTAAACTTCCCAAATGGTTGTTGACTACTATCACCCTTATCACTCGGAGCCATAGGATGTGATTGTTCCATTTGACTCACAGTCAGTTGATAATTGTGAAGAGTTGCGCACAACTGTTGGAAAGAAGTAAACTCAGAAAATAGGAGTTTTTCTCTAATGTCTTTTTGTAAATTAGAAATAAAGATTCTTTGAATATCATTGTCAGGCACTGGAAAAGAAATTTGAGCATACAAATGCTTATATCTACCAATGAAATCAGTCACTTTTTCTTTAACACCTTGTTTACAATGCATTAAATCAATCAAAGTAACTTTAGGACTTATATTGTTTTGAAATTGTTGAATGAAAGCATTTGCAAGTTGTTCGAAAGAAGTAATAGAATAGGAAGGCAACGAGCAATGCCATTGTAGGGATTTGTCTCTTAATGTTCTAGTAAACAGTTTTGCAAGCAACCTTTGGTCATAAGCAAAATCAGAACATATTGTTTGAAAGGTCTTAACATGTGTTAGAGGATCACCCTTACCATTATAAAGCTCCAAATGCGGAATTTCAACATGTTTAGGGGGAATAGCTCGGACAATGTCAAGAGAAAGTGGGCTCGCAACATCAAATGTGGGCACACTAAACTTAGATTGATTCATAGAGGCAATTTGTTGCTGTAAAGAAGAGACAGTTTGTGCAAGATTATTAATGGTCACTTCAGTCAAAGAGTTCATATTAGACGTGTTAGATTGTGATGGAGGTGTTATGTTATTGAAAGAAGGTAGAGAGTAAGGTGGTGGGACACTATGATAGTTAGTCATAGGAGATGATTGGAAAGGAGGAACACTACAAGGAGGAATGGAAGGGTTAAATGAATTGCCCCCTTGTGTCATGTTCATTTGTGGAGATATAAGAGGAACACTCACTGAAGGAATGAATGAAGAAGTTAGATTGAATGAAGAAGAGGGACTGCCCCCATGACTAGTGATCATAGGAGGAATGTCTTGTGTTGAAGTAGTCATTATGTTTGATGTAAAAGTAGGTATACTAGCAATAGGAGTCATCAAAGGGATAGAATGATTGTCTTGAGTAGGAGATTGTGTATAACCTAAGGTTTCGGCACAACTTTTCATAGGCATCACATTTGAATCCACAATGTGTGCAATACCACGCAAAATATCAATTCCATTCTTATCACTTTGAAGCATACGTTTTAGACCCTCAATTAAAGGAAGAGCTTGACTATCAAGGTATTCTTGAGACATCCATTGTCAAAAATCATCAAATTGGTTATCCAATTTTGAAAGTTGTTCTACAGAAACCTCATGGAGAGCTTCTTCATCATTAAGAGGATTAGAGGAATTACCCATGTCCTCGTTAAAAAGACCATTCAAATTAGGTTCCATCTCCTCAGTAATTAAACCTTGGAAGGACTTAATTCTAAGGCTTCGTCTAACGGGAATAGTGTAAGTAGGGCTTATTGTTGTAAAACTCATGCACTAAAGAAAGAGAGAAGATTTTGAATTTTAGAGGTAGCAAATTTTAGTAAAACCAGCCAATCTTCTAGATTTAAGCTGTTAAATACAATCATGACAATCTCCCGAAATTTCAAAAAAAATGTCCGGGACCGTGGCGCTTGGAGTGCACACGGTCCTCGCAACTTTTTTCGAAATTTGCAGGGATAAAAGTTATGATGATTTTACAGCTAACCTGAAAAAAATTGAGTGATTTTACGATCTGTAGATAGGCCAAATTAAAGTTGCAATTTCAAAATTGAACCCTACCAAGATTGTCGAAAAATGCAAAATTTGAATTTTGAAAAAGAGAGGGAAACTGAAATTTTGAATTTTATGATTTTAGAGGGAATACCAAAAGCAATGCAAGTTTTGAAATTTGAAAGTTGACTCAATTTCATGCAAAATTCAATTTTGAAAGCGGAAATCAAAGTTGTTGTAATTAAGCACTTAATTTCAAAAGTCACAAATTGCAAAAATTTGGATAAATCACTGAAATTTCGAATGAATGATAACACACTTTTCAGATTTAGGACTGTAAGAAACACAATTTTGACACAAATTTCAATTTCAACAATTTTTGAATGATTAGAAGCCTCAATCCAAGCAATTGCTAGACCAACTTTGACTTTAATTTTGAAGGTGTTAAAATTGATAAAATCAGCCAAAATTCTGGATTTTAGCAGAAAAATACAGTAAGATCTAGCTCCCGAAATTTCGGAAAAAATGTCGGGGACGATGGCGCTCGGAGTGCACACGGTCCTCGCAACTTTTTTCCAAATTTTCAGGGATGAAAGATATTATGATTTTATTGCGGAATCCAAAGTTACAGCTGATTTGGAAATGTTTTGATCAGTGAAATTGTCGGACAAAGGTTGAATCAAGAGGGTTTCAAAAATTAGGGTTTTGACACTTAACCACTTAATTTTCAAAATTAAAGCACAAATATGAATTGATAATTTGTAATAGAAGGGTAGATCTGAAACAAGCATTAACAATTAAACATTTCACAAGTTTAATTACTTAAAAAAAGAAAATTTAGGGTTTTTATGCAATTAACCTCTAACATTTTGCAAAAGATCAAACATGGAAATGTAATCAAGGAATCCAATTTTCAGATCTAACTATGAATAATCAGAAAGGATTTCACGTCAGGTTCACCAAAATGTAAAGCGGAAAAATGATCGAACCCTAGTCGTTCTCCCCTCCCCAACTCCGAGGAGAGAGAAGGGAGAGTCTCTAGGGTTGATGGTTTTCACTTGGGAGACTTTACATTCAAAAGAGGGGTTGAAACCCACAAGATCCAATCCCACACAATGCAAGATTGGATGCTAAATGAGTTTCAAGGGTTGTGATAGCAAGGATACCCTCTTTTGTAAAGAATGTAGATAGAAAGATTAAGCTAGGAATACATAGAAAGTGAGAAAGATTCACTTATAAACTGAGATAGGGATATAGGATGAAGCTGCGGACCTGGAATTAGCAGTAAAATGTCGATATGGTGTTGTCCTACAAATTTGAGCAAAACTTGCTGGGACGATGGCGCCCGAGCGCCATGGTCCTCCGAAAAATCCGCGAAACGAAGGGGGATCTGTTCGTCTCTGCACAAGGATTCTAGATCTTCAATTTCAGCCGCGTACCTGCAACCTACACACAGAAAAGCGAAGAGGATTGGGGGGTTAGGGATTAGGGGTTTGCCTTTAGGTCAAACCCCGGTTTTGGAATTAACCAAGAAATGAGAAATGCTGTAAAATGTAAATGTCTGTAATGTAAAACAAGTACTAATACCTTGTTGTAAGGATGTTTGTATCCTTATGTGCGAAGGTATAGATGTTGTTGTTTGTTGTATGTTGTAATATGTAGTAAGTGATCTCCTCTTCAATGGTTGAATCCTTGTCTTGAATGCAACATTTAGCCTTGAATGGAGACTTAGAGGGAATGCTTGAATGCTTGAATGCTTGAATGCTTGAGTGTAGTTTCCACGCTTTTTTTTTTTGTCATGTATGTATATGTCCAAATGAGAGAGGAAAATGTAGTTTATATACTTGCCAATTAGGGTTAATAGACTGATTTTCCCGACCTTAGGCCGACCAGGAAAGTTAATTTTCCAATTTGCAAACAAAAAGACCCGAGAGACCGGGCCCAAAATAGGGCCAAGGACCAGGGCACTAGGCGCCATGGTCCTGGGGGACCAGGGTGCTGGGCGCCTTGGTCCTGAAGGACCAGGGTGCTGGGCGCTCTGGTCCCACCTCCCGGGACAGCAGGGTGCAAAGGAGGTTCAGGCCAGGGTGCAAGAAAATGCAGTTTTTGGTGTCGTGAGCAAGTTTCGGGGTCTCCATTCAGGTTCAGTGTTGCGTCGCCATCGTGAAGACCCAAATGCAGTCGAAATTGCAAGTGTCACAATTTTAGGATGCTACAGATATATATATGGGTAAAAGCACAAAGCTGTGTCACACTTTTATAAAGGAAATGGCCAATGTTGATTCAACTTTTAAAATTAAATCAATAGAAAGTGAAATATAAATGTTGAATTTTGAAATGATGTAAACTAATAAGATGTATATTTTTTTTGTGTATTTTATGTTTATAATATTTTTTTTAAAATTAAAAAAATTACTCTAATATACTTTCTTATAAAGAAAACACTATAATTTAGTCGCTGATAGAATGCTGAAATTCAAGTTACACAAGGTGTCACACTTTATATAGTAAATTTTACCTTTTTTTCTTCAATTTTTTTTGTATATTGATAACTTGAAACTTTATAGCAAAAATATATTTTAAACTATTTTTTATGTATATATATTTTTCAATAAATTTGAAAAGTTGCATGTACTGAAACATAACTCTTTCCATTTAGCGTCACCTTTTTTTCTTAATTATTTATCCAAATTAACAAAGAATTATATCATCTTTCCATAAACTCTTTTCTCTAGTGCATTTTTTTTTCAAATTTTTAAATAAAAATAAATTTTATTATTTTTCCTTTACAAGATAATCAACCTTATATTTTAGTGCTAATGACCTACTTTCAATAAAAATAAAATATAAAATATAAAATATAAAAAATAATTAAAATATTAAAAGATATATATATATATATATATATATATATATATATATATATATATATATATATATATATATATATAGTGGAAGTTTCACTTATAGATCTATAAAAGGGTATTTTTACATTTCAAAAAAAATATTATTCATAAGAGTAGGATATGTTGAAACATCTAGTTTTTCAAAATAAATATTTTTTGGGTAATTAGACCAAAAATGGTATGAAATATACATGTAGTAGACAATTCCAATTGGAAAAGTTGTGGCCAATATATAATATATCTATAATGAATCTCTATAGACCATATGTTTGACTAAAATTAATTTTTAGTTAGAATTACTTCAGTTCAAAAATAAAAATAAAAATTGATGTTCTATGAAAACTATGATAGTTTAGCTAATTACTTTAAGAAATATTAAAAATAAATATTTATTGAATGTTTTTTTTTTTGTATTCACTATATTTTCATGTTATTTATGTGGAAAATAGTTTGGGAATATTTTTGTGACATCCCATCAACTTTACCTTTATTAAAAAGAATTGGTAATTAATATTATTTTCTGAAATTCACTAATATATATATATATATATATATATATATATATCCATCTAATTTTTAAAAGGATTAAAAAATCGTAAACATAAACTACATTAAGAGTTCTATATTATTAGCTTAATTTTTTTAATGCAAAACAAAAACATCTTTTTAGGGCAATCCAGTTTGGAAAATTAAAAATTTGTGTTAGTCATTTTTATTTATAAAACTATATAATAGTTTTGATATATTACTTAAAATCAACATTATCAGTTTATTAAAAGGGGCAATGGGTCAAGAAAGACATATGAACAATATTTCCTTCAATAATGCAACAACCATTCATATAGTTTTGGGTAATGGTGGTAACACCTCCATGATTTGCAATACACTAGAGCATCTTTTAGATGCAGATGGTAGTGCAAGGATCCTAAATATCTATTTCACAATTACTACACACACAACAACAATTATGTTAAGAACTCTACAAAGGATTGAATTAATATTGCAATTGTACTTCTACCAAACCTTTTACAATTTGTGCCACTACTTCAATGGTGTTTAACACATCTCCAAGCCAAACTATAAAGGTTGGCTCACATTTCTCAACAATTTGTTGTTTTAAGCATTACAATTTAGACAATAGATAATGCAGTCACCATAGTATTCTAAGTGGCAAACCATGAGGATTGTGCTATGATAGGTCATTTTCTAGTACATTACATACCTACAAAAAAATATTTCAAAACCAACCAATCATCACGAGATGATTATTCACATGAGGCATCAATTCAAGTATTAATAGATATACATCAAAACATATTTTTGGCATTAGTTTATTAGATAGATAATAGATAGTTAGATAGCAACAATTAGATTAGAAAATAACAATCATACATCCCTTGCAAAAGTATGTTAGATACATGACAAGAAGATAAATAATACACATTTATTATTTCATTTCTATATATACCTCTCTTTCTAGTACTTTATCTCATAAAATTTCTACACAAACAAAAATTTATCAAAATTCTCATCTACATAGAAAAAATTGTGGGTCACTTGATTAAATATAATTGATAAGGCTGATGGCATATTCCTTGATTGCAAAATCTACCTTACTTCAAAGCCTTAAAGATACATTATATAAGAAATAAAATTAAGATCATGCTCTAGACAACTATAGCAGAATGACTACCCCTCATATGCTTTGATTCTCTTTAAAAAAAACCTAATAACAATAACTCATTACAAATTTATCTTATGAAAAATATAAAACCATCTAAACCCAAAGAATTCCTCATCTAAAAAAAATTTCGCCAATAAACCCTCCCCAAAAATCCTCATGTATAAAGGTGTTTGCCAAATTTCACATAAACTGCGACTTTGTTATAATTAAAGTTGATATTATTTTGTAGAAGATTTGTTCCTGAGTTTATGCCTGAAAAGCTCATTTAAAAGCATTGCAATTCAATGAATTACGTTGATAGCGCCTACAAAAATGACATTTTGAGGATTAAATCGAGCGTAAGGTCTTTGATAGAGTGCTAAAGAACTACCGCTTTGTTCAAGTCTGTTTCGCTGACCAGCAAGTACTGAATGCTTCGCGGCGGTTGTCAATACTAGCACTGAATACTTCACATTGAGAATTCAACACAATATAATTTCACAGTTTCATAGACTTCTCTAACGACTTATTTATCATGTTGGCAAATTGATTTCTTTATAGTTTTTCCTGTTTCTCCGCATTCATAGCACCCATATTTGATATAATTTTACCCATTATTTACGGGTTTATGGTCAATCAGTTGAAATCAAAGACTTTTTACGGTGGAAGTAGGTAGCACAGGGAAGCAATTTCTACGTTGAAAGCGTTATATATAAACTGGAAGTAAACTTTTTTTTCCTGTAGTAGTCATCCATTGGCAGACAACATATATCCAATATAAATACTGTCCTTGAATAGTTATATAAAGAAGTTGTTGACTTGATGGTTTGTTCTCGCATTAAAATAAAGGTGAAGTTGTGACATTAGGTAATGACAGAAAACGGTGGGTGCGAGTCCGTGAGTGAGATGAGGTGGATCTTGTTAAAGCAGCAATAGCACCCGAATCCGTGAACATTGGCAGAGCTCACAAGATTCCGAACTTAATTCATAGTTTGTAAGCATGTTTGTAGTCCAGATTAGTTGTATGACTGAGTCATTAAATGCTTGTATTGTTCGCTATATATTCTTCTCTTTTATTTTTTGCATGGTTGGCCTCCTATTGGCTATAGTAGTCTTGTGGGACCTTATCGCTCACTTTCGTATGGGCTTGTGATTAAGCCTTTGCTTCTATATTCCATGTCGTTAGCTAGTAATAGCAATTGTTTTCTATTTGTCTATTGGGTCAATTATTGTGCTTATTGATGATCGGTATCTAGTGATCTTCATGGACATGTGGCTTTCGGGAGTTTGTGAAAGAATTTCAAGGGAGATTTCAGGGCTTAGGTAGTTCTATTGTTTCATTTAGAGTGTCTTGTTTGGTTATCTTTGTTTTGAGTCTTAGTATAACATTCTAATTAGTTAGTGGGAGATTGAGATGAGAAAAGGTCTATATTTGCATATTTCTCCACTTAACAATCTTTTAATCAAACGATCTAGGAAGTTAGAAAGGGGGAAATCAATGGTAAAGCATGGTAAATGTGTATCAATCATCTAATTGAATTTAACTGATAATTAATAGTATTGTCAGAAAGAAGTAAGTGGTTGCCTATTATGCCTCCATCATTTTCACACACTAGTAGCTTATGCTCGAAGATCTTTCCCTATTGATAAGAGGACAAGAGCCCTTGCAAATAAGCAGTAAATCTAAAATCAGTGTAAACAAGGACCTAGAACATGTATGAACAATAAAAGCATACAACAATCTTTATTTCTTGTTAGACCAGTGATTGAACGAAATCATCTCATTACTAAGACGCCACATCCTTCTGAATTTTAGCGAATAGCCACACAAAGAAAAGAATAATTCTTGATCGACTAACTGGGTGTCTTAACTAATCATTAAATTAAGCAGGTTTCCAATAGCCATGTTGACTAAAGAGGCATGTGTTTAATTTATAAAAGGCAACAATTAACTTTGGCTAAGACTTCTCTAAATGAAAGAGAATGTTTGCTGCAAAGGATGGAAAACCATTGGCTCCACTGTAATACCCACCTAAAATACCCTAGAGAAAACAACTAATCTAACTAACAAATAGAGATAACTTTTTTTAAACATCTACTAATGCAACATATTATTCTATCATTACTCATATGCATAAATCATAACATATCATGAATGCATAAACAACTTAAACATAATCATATTCACAACAACATGTCACACAAGCAAAATAACAATACATCTTACTACAATCATTCCCTAGGGCATCTCAACACCATTACTTACTATCATTAACACATAACACATCCATATACAATGATACTTTTACATTCATTACAATAATTACATTCTTTTCCCAATTATTTACTATCTTCCTTATCACGAGATTCGATAACTATCAATGCATATCCTAACATATACCCATTAACTCCTTAGGTTCATTTTAAAGCACCAATCAAATGTTCCTAGATCCTTTTAACCATATATCATGATAACATTTGATTTTCAAATAGAATATCACCTAATACACAACTAGATAATTTACATTAAGTACAACCATATAACCTACAAGCTACTAGTTTCTATTCTTATTACAAAGATAACCAACATTAAGGAACAACATCTTCCAATTTAGTACATTCACTCATAAACATACATGAATCACTCATCATACTACAAACCATAGATATATAAAATATATTCCAATCCCATTAATTAATTATTTAATTCCTCCAAATCTAGAACCCCATACATAAAGAATATCAAATTTTAGCTTATAATCCATTACAATACATCATGATCTCATTCTACTACAATGACAATCACATGGGTTCACAAGGTACAAATTACATATTCATTCTTTACGGTTACATCTATCTCAAGATATAAAGTACACGATTCCAATCTCAATTACATAGATTGTGCTCCAAAGATCCATCTACAAGAATAGAAGATATAAATCCACATCCACACATGCTAGAATCTAAGAAGAACATCCCAATGGAAGAAGACATCAAACCACCCAACAATGTGGAACCACCCCCCATGCTAGGAGATGACACAAGGTTCCAACTCACACTCTAGACCTAGGTTGACACCTAACTACCAACGGATTCAACATATTATCCACAAAGGATAAATAACCAAATCAAATCACAAGGCTAATCATAAATCAATATACTCGTAGAGGTCGACCAATCAATCAAGACATAAGGATCATGGACACATGTAGGGAAAGAGTGTCATCACATGCTATATTCCTCACAAAGAAGGGGCCAAGACACACCCTGATAGACATGTGGAGCCGTGTCAACCTATGATCAACCAAGGGAGTTTGGCTTACCATGGAAACGATCTTCCCAAGCTCATCCCGATTCTCTCCTCAAGGGCTATGAGGTGGGGCTGCAACAACTATTCATTATCTTGATTAAGTGAATCCTAATTAACCAACCCACTAATCAATTATTATGGTTATGACTTGCAAATTAAACATAAACTATTCACGTGGTTCCATGACAAGTCTAGACCCTAAGAATCCTCTCTAAAAAGCTCTTAGAGCCTATTGCTCATGACCCCGGTCCTATACATGCAAGAACCCACTCTCCCTATCCATGGATGAAGACCTCAAGGTGAAACATCAACCAAATGAAATCACAACAACATCATGAAGACTCGACGTGAAATGATACATAATCACAATATCACTGATACCAAATGTATGCACAATATGACACTTAAGCCATCAAATAAAGCAAGAGCCTTCACCATCAAAAGCATAACAATAAGAAAGAGTAAGGTACACATGTTCATCTTATTCAAACATAAAAAAAAATGTATCCATAATAGTGAGGCACAATCCTCTCACTGGAGCTTACATAATTCATTCCTCAATAGCAAGGCATTCTTCCTCTTGCTAGAGCTATGCAACTTATAAACATATCCCTCAATGGTAAGGCAAAAATCATCTTACCGGAGCCTAAAAAAAATATGAAAAAATTAATACCACATCACAAGACATCTCTGAGAACTCAAGACAAACATAAAAATCCTTTGGTAAAAGCCCGCAATCTAGAAGAGTGACCACATTAGGCAAAACTGACAAAATAAACAACTTGGAGTAGTTTAGTGGATAAAAGGACCAGTTTGGTGCATATGGGGTGCAGATTAGAATATAGGAGGCATTATCTAGTGCATCCATGGCAAAATTTAGTGCATCTGAGGCATTCTCTAACGCATTGAAGATAAAGATAAAATATGATGAAAAACAAAGATATTAAGTGACGAAAATACCTAGTTTTGCACATAGACTCACAAAATTGATGCATAACACTCCCAGAAGGTACAAGAGGGAAAAATAAAAATAAGACAACACATAAACATGACAATAAGATCATACACAAAGAAATTGACATTAATTCTATGGACCTTCTTTGAACAGTCATGCATAGAAATGCACAAAACTCAAATAGCGACATCTAGAGATGAAGTGAGGAAGAAAGAGAAATAAAACATCGATTAGAAAGGAAATTTAAACCTCAAAAAGGCCACAACAAAGGGATTACACATAATCTAGTGGAAATGTAGAACATACTTTCCCAGCAACACTCCATTTTCCCAATTTTGCAAATATCAGACACACACGCACATACATATATGAATAAATCAATTCCCAAAACATAATTGCAACCTTTTAACATTAAAAATTCCCCCTTACAAACAATTTTTCAACAATCACAAGGAAGACAATCTTTCGCAAACACACATAAAGCAAATTTCTTTTTCGAAAATCAAAATTACAAAGGAATAAAAATGCTCCAACCTGGGTGAATAGAAGTTATGGCAATGTGATTTGTAGAAGAGAAAAATCCAAAATCTTTCTCCAATGCAAAATCCATACAAAATCCCCAAAATCACAGAAAACCAATCCAGAATTTAACCCAACAACATTATGAGAAAAATCAATAAATAAATTTGAAATCAAAACAAGAGAAGAATAACGACCAATCAAAATATTCCTATAAACTATATTATTTACCTACCTTGCATAGTTTCGAGGTAAGTATTATAAAATAGTTTTATTTAATTACCCCCACTAAATCAGCCAATAGGAAAGAAGGGTAGATAACAATAAATTATATCAATTAACCAAATAGCAACAAGAGAAATAATAAAAGAAAGCCATTAAATAAAATAACCTTATGGGCAAAATAAAATGCAAAAGCCCAATAATCAAATAAATCAAAATCAATATAAATAATTATCACAATTATATAAATAAACAAACAAATAATAAACCAAAGGCCCAAAAGTAAATAAAATAACCAAGGGAAATAAATAAATAATAAACCATATAAAATAATTAAATAATATAAATAAATACCAAATCTCAATAATAAATTAGATAAATAATAATTAAATAACCAAGCTACATAATAAATTAATTTTAATATTAATCAATCATTAATTAATTCAATAATCAAATACTCATAATTCTACACAACAACCCGACACAAGGGTCGAACAACATACTGTGAAGCGCCATGAGACAACTCAATTGAGACAAAAGACTGATTAGGATGTCAACTAGGACCTAGAGTACAAGGAAGGAAACTTATACTATCTCCAACAACTTTCCATTGGGATAAGACACACTCGGACTCGTGAGACCAAGTGGAGTCGATGTCTAGTGCTTACAATCCCGCAACCACCAATAACCACGATACAACATGTAGTCACATAAATCTGTCCACTTAATTAAATGAATACTTAGTATTTATTTGATTATTTAACCATCAATTAATAATTAATTAAATTAATATTTAATTAATTCATCTTAACCCTCTTCTCCTATTAATTAAATAAATTATTCAATTTATTTGATTTAATTCACTTAACCAAATTCAGACCATTAATTAAATAAATAAATCATATTTGTTTAATTAAATCTTCTCTCACATTTAAATAAATTAATATTTATTTAAATCCCCCATAATCCCACCTCTCACATTTAAATAAATCATTTATTTAAATCACCTTTATCCTCCACCCACTTGTATTTTCCTACAAATGCAAGTTGCACAATTATTTTAAATAAATAATTTATTTAAATTACCTTTATCCTCCACCCACTTGCATTTTCCTACAAATGCAAGTTGCACAACTATTTTAAATAAATTATTTATTTAAAATCCTATTTATCCTCACCCACTTGAAACCTTTAATGGTTTCCCTTAAAGTATTCAAACTTGATGGCTTTAAAGTCTTCAAACTTGATGGCTTCCTTCTATAGTCTTCTTAAGACTTTAATGGTTTTCCTTAAATTCTTCAAGCCTTTAATGGTTTCCCTCAAAGTCTTCAAGCATTTTAATGCTTTATCTTCATTTTTCTCATTTAAATAAATTAATATTTATTTGAATATTTATCCAAATGCAAATTACACCATTTAATTGAAATAAATGATTTTATTTTAATTGAAAATACCAAAATTTCTCCCACTTGCATTTTCCTACAAAATCCACTTGCATGCCTAAACCCCTTCTAGAATTTTCTAATCACTTCTAAATAACCTAACCCCTTCTCTAAAATTTGTCACATTCCTAAGCAAAAGGGAAGTCACTTCTCAAACCCTCAAAGTCTTTGATAACCATTAAAGGCTTTCAACCTTCAACCACTAAATGGCTCAAAGTCTTTGATAACCATTGAAGGCTTTCAACCTTCAACCACTAAATCCCCAAAGTCTCCAATAACCATTAATGGTTACCTCAAACCCTCCCACATGGTTAAAACATTTGTTTTGACTCAACCTCTACCCAACCCAAAGGTCTCATCAGGCCATTAATGATTTGACCATGATTATCTCTTAAACATTTGCACAAAGGTTTATCCTTGGATTAACTCTTAATCCAGTGGGTAATCTTAATTTGGACTTGACCCTTAGCCTCTAGATAACCATGAGGTCTTCTCAGGCCTTTAATGCCTCCAACCTCTTCTCTCAACCCAATCCTATGTTGACACTTGTCACCATTTTATTGGTGCCAATTGTGCACATGGATCCCCAACTTTCAAACTTGGCCCTTGATTAAACCATTCAATCTTAACCCTTCATTTCCCCATTTCTTCTATAAATAGAACCCTTCTCCTCAAGAAAAGAAGGGAGAAGCATTAGAGTATTGTTGTTATACTGGCATTAGCATAGAGCTTTCTCATAGCATCACTATCTACACTTGCATAGCATTTGCTTATCATATTCAACCATCTTGAATCTCCATATGGCATCCATGGATAGTGCTAAAAGCTGAGAGCTACACTCATTTGGGACTTGGAGAGGAGAGGAACAAGGGAGGAGCAACTATGAGCATCTTGATTAGCTATTTTATTCTATGTTTATATGCTTTCTATTTCATGCTTAATATCTCTCTTGATATGCCTGTTTAGGATAATCTTTTGTTGCTAACACTAATGTTTGTTTCTTGTGCTTTTGTGTGTGTTGCCATCAAACAGATTTTCTAATCCTTTTTGCAGAGCATCATTTGGTGAACCCGACGTGAATCCAAACACCAAAAAGATCAACTTTTTTTTTTTTTAACCAATAACATGTTTGAATGTTGAAAATGTCACACAGGTTGCGCTTTTGACACTGTTTTGGTGCGTTTGACATTATTTTGGTGCTCTTCACCCTATTTCAGTGCTTTTGCCTTCTCTGTCTTTCCCTTTCTTTTAGTGTGTTTGTGTTAAATAGCGCCTCTGTTCAAACGCAGACTAGCGCTATTGTAACAAAACGTTGTACAAATCACCTTGTAACCAAAAAAAAAAAAAAACCAAAAAACAAATTAGGCTTGTAGAAGCCCACCAAATTGGCGGATTTTACTAACTATTTTTCTCTTTTGTGTAGATTTAAATTAGATTAAAAAGTAGATTTACATTTTTTACTAACTTGTTTTTGAAGTTGCTTTTAAAAATGAATTCACTTTTTATTTTGGTTTAAAATTAACTTCACATTTCAAATTTGGGCTTTTAAAAAAAAAAAGAATCACACATTTGTTTGGGGCTCTTAAAAAGAATTTCATTGTTCTAAAGTAAAAAGAACCACAAACTTATACAAAAACAACTTTATTTTTTTGCAAGTTAGGAAACAAACTTCGTTTTGGTGCTTAAAATCAACAAGGCAAATTTTATTTCTTGCATCAAGATAAAACTCACAATCCACACTTCCACTTTTGGTGCAAATAAAATTCACAATCAACTTGTCTCATTTTTAAAGCAATTTTACTTCATGCAAAGGTGTTTTTCATTAAGTTGACCAGGATTTTCAAATTCTAGTTTACTCAAACAATTGCCTTTGAAAATTAAAAAGAACACCATGATTGTTGGAGCAACATCTCCAAATAGTTAGATCACATTGCAATGATAGATTAAAAAGAACAAGTGTTTTTCGTGCTTGGCACACTTGTGCAAAGAGTTGGTCGAGTGGTCCTACTTCTAACACACACTATCCTCTCCCTTGGCTTTTGTGGTCCTAGGTGCAAGAGAAAAGTGTTAGTAACACTCAAAATTTTATCTTTTTAAGAGAGGCCTGCCAAGAGACACATCACTCTTGGGAACGACCTTGAGCGGTAAATCCTTCGAGCCGCTATAGAAATCAGGTGTGAGCGAAAGCTGTAGCCTTGGGTATAGCTGTTCCTATAGTGTAACTGGCCGAAAGGACAAATGGGCCCCACCACCAGTTACAAGGCTCTTAAGTGAGTCACTGCAGAATGAACTTATGTTCAAAAACATTGAACATGACTAAACACCTTTAAGTAGTAGCGCACCCATTCTATTGATTGAGGATATTTGCGATATAATTTAGTGCAAGAGCATAGATGGTTTTGCTCCCAAGATACTCACCATACATATTTCCTTGAGTAGAAACATAGCTTTTTGAAAAGTCACTTGTGGCTTGATAAAAGTGGTGACTCCCCCATCATAGGGATCATCTATTTGTTATGCTCATGCAAGACTTAGTATATCACATCCTTACCTGCCACGGCGGGATTCATAAGGTATGTAGAACCAAAGTCGAAGAAATATCAAGATGTGGGCTAAATTTATCACAACTGGCCATTTGACCTTAGGGATAAAAAGTGTTTGAAATGTGTTCGTTTTAAAGACCAAGTGCAAATTGAGCCGACTTCAGACTTTGGAAATACACCTTAAAATACATCTAAAGGAAGGGTCATATACAAGTCCAAAGATTGGGTTGATCTAGACCCATACTCATTTGTGCCTTTGAGGCAACATTTTGGTGTTTGTGTGCTTGCTTTGTTTTCTTGTCAAAGAAACATCAAATCGGAAAATCAATCCCAAAAACAAAGTATTCATCCAACCAAACATCTTTCAAAAACAACCAAAAACATCAAAAACAAAGTGCAAACAACAAAAGAGTCAAAATTTTTATGACCATTCTTCACATCTTGCGAAAGAAGAAGCGTCATCAGAATATCAACTTGAAAAGAAGACCATTGAGCTCAAAGGCTTTGATCAAAAGGAGGAAATTCTTCTATATAAATAGACAAATCTTTGTCTCACATAGAGTCTTTCTGCGTCACATGTATCTCTACCTTCAAGGAAAAACAAACGAATTTGATTCCGAATCATTGAACCGCAAAGCTTTTATGCAATATAGAGCTCTGAGTTATCACAAAAACCAAGGAGGAAAGATTAATCCCAACTTCTTCCCAAACGTTTGTATCACATACAACACAGCTCGAGAAATACCACCAACACCCAAAAGGGAAGAGATAGAGTTTGTCCCATTTATAACATAAAGTTTTTATTGAAGTTGAAAACATTTTCATCCATCATCTCACTCATACATCATCACTTCATCATCAATCCATCCCAACTCTCAAAACATTAAGAGGTTCTTGTCCCAAGTTCTCTTTTAGATATTGCTTGAAATCAAACACATCACATCACTTTTTAGATTGTTTCTACATCTAGGATACGCTCATCCTAAGAGACACATCTACGCAGGTTAAAACTAGTTCATGAGTGAATCCTCTCATTACTAGGTAGTTAAATTTGTAACACATCTCAGATTTCTCTACACCTTATCACATCCAACCTTATCAAAACAAACAAGCAATTCAAAGAAGGAATTTCGGTTACATCCACCTTAAAGGTGCTAGAGATCCACGTGCAACACAAATCACCAACCATCAATCTTTCATTTCATCAAACAACTCATCATCATTTTCACACAACTTCAACAAAAAGCTTATAAACAAAATGGCCCAAACCCGATCACAGTCCAGGCAACGAGAAATAGAAAGGGAAGAAGAAGAAGAGGAAAATCTTAATGAATTTCAAGAAGCACTTGGAGGAAATGCAGATGACGAAAACCCAAGTACTCCCACTCCTGCAACAATAGAAAGGGCTCAGCATAACCCTCTCTTTAAAAGATTGTTTGACGAAATACTCAGGAGCAATGCGGATGCTCACTTCTTAAGACTTGCTCGAGAAGGAGCAAAACTCCCATCTGACTTTGATCTTGCCCAATTAAGACAAGCATCAGAAAGACAAAGTCACCATGAAGAGGAAAGAGATAGAGATCCCATCAGATATAACATTCCTCGAGGTAATCCACCACCTCCTCCTCCTCCCAATGAAATGGAGATGTTGCGGCAACAAGTCGAGAATCTCGCCAAATAGCTTCATAGTGGTGTCAAGACTAACCAATTCTCACTCAATGACATCTGTCCCTATCCTTTTGATAGGAATCTTTACATGCCACCATTTCCTCGAGGATTTGAAACACCCAAATTTGAAAAGTATAGAGGAAAGGGAGATCCTCGTGATCATGTCAGAGAATTTCATTCCGCTTGTCTTGAAGTGGCATATGAAGACACATACCTAATGCACCTTTTTCCCCAAAGCTTGGGAGGAACAAGCACATCATGGTTTTCCCGACTACCAGGTGGCATTAGAACATTTGAGGAACTCATCCAGAAGTTCCTAGCTCATTACTCTCATAACATTGAACGCGATGTCACCATGGCTGATCTATGCAACACCAAACAAAAACCAGGTGAACTATTCTCAGTATTCCTGCAATGATGACACCAAATGTCTAGCAGACGTTCTCTTCAGTTACCTAAATGAGAACTAGTGGAAATATTCATTTCCAACTTAAACGAAGAAATAGAATTTCACCTGGATGTCAAAGACACAGACTCTTTTAATGATATGATCACCAAGGGTTTGAAATGTGAAAGGGCACTTATCAAGAAAGGACTCATCAAAATCTTTAATGAACCAAAAGATGGTCCTCGCCCACGCTTCAATAGTGATAAACCAAGCTTCTGGAATAAAAACAAGAATATTGTCAATGATGGGGTTGTGGATGCTAGGACTATACAAAATGCACAACCTGTGGTTCGGTTTGCAGGACAGAATCCTCCACCTCAGAACAACACAAATGGTCCTACAAATCAAGGTCGCATCACATCTCATGATGAACCAAGACCTCGTCAGCAAAAACAAAAACGCACATACACTCCCTTAGGGGAACCCATTGAAATAGTATTGCAACAACTCATTTCTCAAAATTTGGTTACTCTACCTAAGCTATCAAACTATGAGCCTCAGGTCAAACCAACATGGTGGAGAGATACTGAACACTGTGAATTCCATCAAGGGAGAGGACACAGGAAAAGTAATTGTCACCGATTAAAAGATCTTATCCAGGACCTTATTGACCGAGGAGAAATTGAAATAGAAGGACATGACCCAAAAACAACAAACAATGATCATCTGATGTTCAAAAATCCACTTCCATCACAAGATCAAAGGGGTCCTTCCACTTCCAGGCGAGGCACTGATACCACAGATTATACACAGGCTACGTATAATTACACTGTAAATCATCTGTATGATGCCAATGAACAAGTTGCAACTATAACCTTCAAAAATCCCAACTCAAATTGCAATGTTGTTACGCGTTGCGGCAAAGTTACCATCAAGGCAGCTCCACAAGGCACCACCTCCATCCCAAAGGAGTACAATCTTGTGGAACAATTAGACAAAACCCCTGCACTTATATCCATTTTAGAGCTTCTGCGCCTATCACCCTCTCATAAAACTATCTTGGATCAAGCACTCCAAGAGGCATCAGTCCCTGCAAATCTAAATACAGACCAATTTCAAGCCATGGTTGGAAATCTAAAGTCCTCACCTTGTCTCACTTTTTCTGAAAGTGACAACTCTTCCTTCCAGCAACCTCATAACGCCTCACTCCACATCGAAGGATTTATTAACCAGCATAGGATCAAGCAAGTCTTGATAGATAATGGAGCAGGCCTGAACAATTGTACACTACAGTTGGTCACAGCATTGGGATATGCGGTCGAATCAGTGGATCCTCGTCAGAAGATCACAATCAAAGCTTATGACGATGTGGAGCGTTCATCCAAAGGAGCTGTGGTACTACCAATCCACGTGGGCCATGTGGTAAAGCACATCATCTGTCAGGTTTTGGACCTTCCTTTGCCATACAATCTATTATTAGGGAGACCTTGGATACATGCCATGCAAGCCGTTCCATCTACCTACCATCAATGTATCAAGTTCCCACATAATGGTGTAGAGATCACAATTCTGGGCGATGCAAACCCCTTTGCATTTTGCCATAATATCAGCCATCAACCAGAGATTACTGTTCCTAATAATAGAGAAGCCATTTCCTCCACATTGTATATAAGTCCAGCCTCTCTTGCTAGTTCAAACACCACTATACCCAAGCAAGAAAAGCTTAAGATGAAGATAGTAGAGGAAGGTCCTGGGGAATACAACTTGAGTCAACTCTTTTGTGTGGGACAGATGCCCACTTCTCTTAGAACACATGGTAAACCATAGCAGTTACTCCAACAACCACTAATCACGCCCGCATGTGCTTTGATGCCTTTCATCCTTGGAAAGAGTCAAGAAGAAGAAACCCAAGATGAGGACTTAGCAAAATGGATCTATAAAGATCCCATCACCACTGATCTACCACAAGTTAAACTTCCTACAGATCAGTATGGCAAAGGTCTCCTCATTATGCAATGAATGGGATATGATGGTCAGAGTGCTTTGGGATATTGCAAACAAGGACGACATGAACTTCTGCTGCCAGAATTAAAGCCCGAAGGTAATACAGGCCTAGGCTTTGAGAAATAAATCTTTCCTAAGCTTAGATTCAAAGGAAAACCCAACAAACCATTTTGTCCACCTACTACAAAGAGGACACCTTTTATAATCAAGGCACCATCAAGCACCATCCCAACTGCCCCATCGAGGCTCAAAACCCCAACACAACTATCACCAATACCAATTGTCCCACCAAGAAAACCATTAATCCCATCAATAGTACCATTAGCAGTAGCAACTGTGTCAAAACCCGCAACAACATCTATAGCACTAGCAGTTCCAACAGAAGCAACTGAGTCAATAATACCGATACTCCCCGTACTAGATTCCTTGATCCCCATCAATCTTCCTGCAACACCGATCACTACAAAGGTACATCAACCAATCACACCTGCAGTATTTAACTCAAAAGACATCCTAGTATGGTATAGTAATCGGATGCTGGAAAGTGACTTAGAGACCGACTCACATGAATGAGAATTTGATTCTGTACAGCTTAACACTTCAGATGAGGAAGACACATCACCACCTCCACCACGTAAAGACATCCCTGTTTACAGAGAAGCACAGATAAAGACCACTTGGGTTCCTAAACTGGAAACATCTTCCACAGACCCTACGTCTCATCCTACGCCTGATTCTGACAGGGAGAGTACCATTAACGACCTTCACCATAATGTCTTAACCCTCACTAATACATCTAACACACTTAACCTAATCGATGTAGTAATGCCCATTATCCACCCTGAACTCATCGAATGGAACCAACCAAATCCCCCATGTCTTGACTTCTTCCAAAACGATGAGGCCATCATTGACTTTTTGGAATTAAGGGATAACCTACCAAGCGGGGATCACAAAGCTGGATTCGCCATTGAACTTAATAGCGTAGCATACTTTGGGGCGGATGCCAAACCTTTCAGCTGCAAAAATATAACACTAAAACATGGATCTTCCAGTGAAAACCACACTGTGGCACTGTTTGATCCGACAAAAGTAAAAAGAAAGAGCGTATCCAACGGTGAAAACCTCTCTGAGGCACCTGAGGATGAAGGGTTTGACATTCTCCCTGATAGTACACAACAGGAACGATCAACAATTCTCATTGAGGAAACCAAAGAGTACAATGTGGGGACTCCTAAAAATCCACATATCATACATCTGGCATCTCTTCTCACTCAAAAGGAACAGCCTAAATTTATAGAGTTCTTCCAGAAGCGTTAGATCAACTTTGCATGGTCCTATGCAGACATGCCTGGGCTTGATCCTGATTTAGTCATGCATCACCTCATAGTAGCAGAAGGAGCCAAACCTATTAAGCAAAAGCTTCATAAGATGCATCCTCAGATTGCAGTGCTAGTCAAAACAGAACTCAAGAAACTCCTAGATGTTGGTTTCATTAGACCAATTGATTATGCAGATTGGATCTCCAATATTGTGCCTGTCGGCAAACCAAAAGGGGGCATCCGCATTTGTACTGACTTCAGAGATCTGAATAAGGCCTGTCCTAAGGATGACTTCCCCTTTCCAAGTATCGACATCATAGTGGATCTGATAGCAGGACAGGCCATGCTTTCACTCATGGATGGATTTTCAAGATACAATCAAATAAAGATCGCACTAGAGGACCAACATAAGATAGCCTTCACATGTCCATGGGGCACATATTGCTGGAATGTAATGCCTTTCGGTCTAAAGAATGCAGGAGCGACCTATCAAAGAGCAATGACCACCATCTTCCATGACATGATGCATACTATGATGGAAGATTATGTGGATGACTTACTAGCAAAATCACTCACTAGAGAAGGTCATTTCGACATATTAGAGAGAATCTTTGATAGATTGGAACAATATCATGTTCGACTCAACCTAAAGAAATGTGTCTTTGGAGTGACCTCCGGGAAGCTTCTAGGATACATTGTCTCAAGCAAAGGTATTGAGGTTGACCCAGCAAAGGTAAAAGCAATCATGGACATGCCACCACCAAAGAATATCAGTCAGCTAAGGAGATTACAAGGGCGACTTCAATCCATCTGAAGATTCATTGCACAATTGGCTGATAAGTGTCACCCATTTACACATCTGCTACACAAGAACATCCGCTTTCAGTGGGATGCCCGATGCTAGCAAGCATTTCAGACGCTTAAAGACTATCTTATGAATCCACCATTGTTGATGCCACCAGATCCAAGTAGACCGTTGTTACTCTATATCTCGGCAACAAGTACAGCATTAGGTGTATTACTGGCACAACATAATGTAGAAGGAAAAGAGTGTGCTGTTTACTACATCTCTTGCACACTGGTAGGCTATGAACTCAATTACACCCCTATTGAGCGAGCTTGCCTAGCAGTAATCCTAGCAGCTACTAAATTGAGGCACTATTTGTTGACACATAAGGTACAGCTCATTGCAAAGATTGATCCACTCAAGTATTTACTCAGCAAAGTAGCATTGACAGGCCGCTTGGCCAAATGGGTGATGATTCTAAGTGAATTTGACATTGAGTATGTAGACTGTAAAGCTATCAAAGGTCAGGTTATTGCAGATCAGTTGGCCGATGCACCACTCACAGGCGATCATCCTCTTATTTCCAATTTTCCAGATAAGGAGATATTCATGATCACAGCAGCACAACCATGGAAACTATATTTTGATGGTTCATACACTAGGCACGGCTCGGGGGCAGGCATTCTGTTTATCACACCTCAAGGTGATAGCATCCCGAAGTCTTACAGACTCACATTTCCATGCACCAACAACATAGCAGAGTATGAGGCCTTGATCACAGGACTCAGGTTAGCCGTACAATGGAAATTACAAGAACTACAAGTATATGGCGATTCCCAACTAGTCATTCGACAAGCAACAGATGAATATCAGACCAAAGATGATAAACTCATGCCATATAAGCAAATGGTGGACACTCTAAAGACATCATTTACTACTATCACTTTTGAGCAGATACCAAGAGATCAGAATTGAGCTGCTGACACCATGGCT
The DNA here is from genome assembly GCF_030272615.1 of Cryptomeria japonica. NCBI lineage: Eukaryota > Viridiplantae > Streptophyta > Pinopsida > Cupressales > Cupressaceae > Cryptomeria > Cryptomeria japonica. The sequence goes on from NC_081407.1 coordinate 632,773,529, forward strand.
ACCATCGCATCTCTACTAGATCTTCCACAGAATTCAACACGCTATGAGTTCTTGGTAGAACAGCTTTGGATCCCCGCTTATGATATCCCTAAATCTGAGATGATATGTCACCTTGTCGGTTCTGAATCCCCATGGTACGGTGAGTTCTACACCTATCTCTGCGATCACACCCTTCCTCCCAACCAATCAAATAATCAACGTAAAACCTTCATTCGCCAAACTGCTCGATATACCATTATTGCCGAAACCCTATACCGACGCGGTCTTGATGGTACTCTCCTTCGATGTTTGGAACAAGGTGAGATAACAAAGGCTTTGGAAGAGGTCCATGAAGGAATTTGTGGGACTCACTCAAGTGGTCCGTCACTAGCCAAGAAACTCATGCGAGCTGGATATTATTGGCCATCTATGGAAAAAGACTCCTACTACTTTGTCAGGAAGTGCAAGAAATGCCAAGTTCATGGCGACCTGATACATGCACCAGCCCAGGAACTGCAACCAATCACAAGACCATGGCCTTTCTGTCAATGGGGCCTTGACCTTGTGGGTAAGATTCATCCATCTTCATCCAATGGCCATAAATTCATTATTACCGCCACCGAATATTTCACAAAGTGGATCGAAGCTATTCCACTTACCCAAGTCACCGGCAAGCAAATCACCTCATTCATCCTCAACTACATCATCTGCCGGTATGGTGTACCCATGTCCATCATCACAGATAACGGTCTCCCTTTCAAAAATCAGGATGTCCGTGAACTTTGTGAGAAATTTCATATCCAACACCGCTTTTCCACCCCCTATTACCCACAAGGCAATGGTCAGGCCGAAGCATCCAATAAAAACATATTGAGGATCCTCAAAAAGACAGTCAATGATGCCGGCCGTGATTGGCATGTTCAACTAAATCCAGTGCTATGGGCATATCGAACTAGCATTCGAACCCCTACAGGTGCAACTCCTTATTCATTGGTCTATGGTGCAGAAGCTATCTTGCCTATTGAGGTCGAGATAACGTCACTATGGGTTTCCTTGCACAATCTCATTGATGATGAAGCTTATAGAGTCTCACGTCTTCAGGACTTAGAGTTACTTGATGAGAAATGACAAGCTGCATACAATCACCTCAAAGCCTATCAGCAGCGCATGAGCAGAAGCTACAATCACCGAGTTAGACCTCGTACATTTGAGGTAGGTGATCTTTTTCTACAAGAGAATCCTCGCAACCAACCAAACCGAGAACATCAGGGCAAGTTTGAATCAAACTGGCTGGGCCCATATGTTGTCACTGCTGTGTTCGGGTCTGGGGCATATCAGTTGGCTACATCAGAAGGAGAACCGCTTGCAGATCCAATCAATAGCATGCACCTCAAACAGTTTTATACCTAAGCTGTACAGAGCATCAGGCTCCCCTACATACCAGAAAATACCAAAAACATTCAGAAAAATGTCCTGAAGAAAATACAAAAACATTCAAAAAAAGTAAAGAAAAATCATGCATCCAAACGGTGAACAACCACTCCGGTGGCACCTTGGGTAAGTACGATGGTGAAAACCTGGCAAACAGGTGCCACTCGTAAAGGCTATGGCTCCATTGTCTTTCAGACTTGTTGCAATCACATCTACTTCATACATACATCCATCCATCCATCAACCATGGCTTTTTATTCCTCTGCAATTATGATAGTACTCCATACATCTTGCATCCCACTTTTTCATAGTCATGTCTAAAAATGGGGGCAATGCCTTTAACCTATTGATAGAAGTGGATTCTACATTGTCTTATGATTCATTAAGTTCTTCATTCAAACAATCATCAAAAATCCAAAAACATTCAAAAATATCTCGCAAAAATACCAAAAACATTCAAAACAATTCAAAATCCAAAAACATCGATAAAACCATTGAAAAATCACACAAAAACATGGCAACACCTTGTACATACCCATCCATGTAGATACCAAAATAAACATTGACAAACTACTCACACAATGACCATTTACCAATCAACCACACAATCAACATCAACAATCAAATTGTCTTCAACAAGGATGCATCCTTCCTTACCAAAACAAAGACAAAAGTGACGTTTTCTTTGACAAGAAAATTATGTTAAGCTATCAAATACTTGGTTGATTTGTGAGTACAATCATTCGTTTATCTGTATCAGCATCTTGCAGCATTGTTTTGTATCGTTTGCACATTATTTCCGATGAAGTTCTAGGGCATGTACTAATGGTGTCTACGTGGGAAGTTCACTAAGCTATGTGATCATGGGCAAAAATACAGTCATAGATCACTACAGCTTGCTGACTATAGCGTATACCTCGACCATATGAGCATGAACCATTACCAAGGATCTATATTCTTTATTCTTTATGTATATACTATTTGTTTGTAGGTACAATTCTCTTTCTTTGGTTCCTCCTACCTCATCCAAACTGGATAAAGGTTTTATCTCTTATTACGGTATGCACTTGTCTCAGGATATGATCAGCCTAAGATCAAGGAGGACAATCCAAGTCATGCATGAAAGGAGATAATCCTTGTCTGTTCCACAAGCAATACTCAGGTCAACTTGATCCATTATATCAAGTTGCTTGTATTAACTTGCTATATAAAATCCATGTAAGAAATACTCTGGTCATCTTGAATCTTTATGTCAAGTTGCTTGTATTTTCTTACAACATTTTAAAGCTCAATGATGAAAAATAAAGCACCATGGATCATCATTCCATCTCATCTGTATATATTGCATTTCATTGCATTCCACCCATCCATACATTCATAATAGCTACATATCATGCATACATAGTCATAATAATGCATACTCTATTTTACTCATCTTCTTCCATAGGACTCGGTCCTAGTCCTCCATATCTTCTATTTAACATCAAATCCCCCCTCACCCTCCCTATCTTGATCGTCAACATCATCCTAATCCCTTCATCACTTCCCATCCTCACTCATCCACAAAATTAAGCCAGTTACTCTGTATACACAGATACATCGACTCCCACACACCTAGACTATCAACAGATACTCTGATCAAGTATCTTCGGGTCTCAACAGGAAATCGATTATGGAAAACTTAGACTACAACAGGCATTTATCATAATGACCTAGTCTCAACGGGGTTGCCATGATTCCCCACAACCATCCATCACACACACACACACTATCAATTGATCAACCAATCAAACACAATCCAATGGACAATTACATCAATTGTCTACGTCTCAACAAGTATTTTTCTTCATATACCTTGACTTCATCAAGCAATTACTTCAATTGTCTAAGTCACATCAGGTCACTTTGATTCACTTACTCAGACTTTATCATGTCCAAGCAAACAACTGACATCAACTGTCACGCTTTGACTTGACCGGAGCAATTAAACCGATTGCACCAGATTGTCCAACCAATTTTGATCAATTGTATAGCATCAATCCAAACCCCACACTACATCTGCTATGTATCTCTTGCATGACCTCAGGGTACCCATTGGCTTGTTGTTTCTTCATATTCACTCCATTTTCTCCCATTCTTTCATCATTAGTTCTAATTTCTTCTATTCTACCTCCCCTCCACTTTTCATTCTTTTTTGAGAGATCGCCTGATTTTTCAAAAAAAAATTCGGCCCATCTCTCGAGGGGGCATACCACCCATTAAATTTACATTTTATGGGGTATTTCTTCACACCTATTTTTCTTTCTTTGAAACGATGCGATAAACTGCACCGTCTCAAAGAGGGGCAAATGTAGTCACATAAATCTGTCCACTTAATTAAATGAATACTTAGTATTTATTTGATTATTTAACCATCAATTAATAATTAATTAAATTAATATTTAATTAATTCATCTTAACCCTCTTCTCCTATTAATTAAATAAATTATTCAATTTATTTGATTTAATTCACTTAACCAAATTCAGACCATTAATTAAATAAATAAATCATATTTGTTAAATTAAATCTTCTCTCACATTTAAATAAATTAATATTTATTTAAATCCCCCATAATCCCACCTCTCACATTTAAATAAATCATTTATTTAAATCACCTTTATCCTCCACCCACTTGTATTTTCCTACAAATGCAAGTTGCACAATTATTTTAAATAAATAATTTATTTAAATCACCTTTATCCTCCACTCACTTGCATTTTCCTACAAATGCAAGTTGCACAACTATTTTAAATAAATTATTTATTTAAAATCCTATTTATACTCACCCACTTGAAACCTTTAATGGTTTCCCTTAAAGTATTCAAACTTGATGGCTTTAAAGTCTTCAAACTTGATGGCTTCCTTCTATAGTCTTCTTAAGACTTTAATGGTTTTCCTTAAAGTCTTCAAGCCTTTAATGGTTTCCCTCAAAGTCTTCAAGCATTTTAATGCTTTATCTTCATTTTTCTCATTTAAATAAATTAATATTTATTTGAATATTTATCCAAATGCAAATTACACCATTTAATTGAAATAAATGATTTTATTTTAATTGAAAATACCAAAATTTCTCCCACTTGCATTTTCCTACAAAATCCACTTGCATGCCTAAACCCCTTCTAGAATTTTCTAATCACTTCTAAATAACCTAACCCCTTCTCTAAACTTTGTCACATTCCTAAGCAAAAGGGAAGTCACTTCTCAAACCCTCAAAGTCTTTGATAACCATTAAAGGCTTTCAACCTTCAACCACTAAATGGCTCAAAGTCTTTGATAACCATTGAAGGCTTTCAACCTTCAACCACTAAATCCCCAAAGTCTCCAATAACCATTAATGGTTACCTCAAACCCTCCCACATGGTTAAAACATTTGTTTTGACTCAACCTCTACCCAACCCAAAGGTCTCATCAGGCCATTAATGATTTGACCATGATTATCTCTTAAACATTTGCACAATGGTTTATCCTTGGATTAACTCTTAATCCAGTGGGTAATCTTAATTTGGACTTGACCCTTAGCCTCTAGATAACCATGAGGTCTTCTCAGGCCTTTAATGCCTCCAACCTCTTCTCTCAACCCAATCCTATGTTGACACTTGTCACCATTTTATTGGTGCCAATTGTGCACATGGATCGCCAACTTTCAAACTTGGCCCTTGATTAAACCATTCAATCTTAACCCTTCATTTCCCCATTTCTTCTATAAATAGAACCCTTCTCCTCAAGCAAAGAAGGGAGAAGCATTAGAGTATTGTTGTTATACTGGCATTAGCATAGAGCTTTCTCATAGCATCACTATCTACACTTGCATAGCATTTGCTTATCATATTCAACCATCTTGAATCTCCATATGGCATCCATGGATAGTGCTAAAAGCTGAGAGCTACACTCATTTGGGACTTGGAGAGGAGAGGAACAAGGGAGGAGCAACTATGAGCATCTTGATTAGCTATTTTATTCTATGTTTATATGCTTTCTATTTCATGCTTAATATCTCTCTTGATATGCTTGTTTAGGATAATCTTTTGTTGCTAACCCTAATGTTTGTTTCTTGTGCTCTTGTGTGTGTTGCCATCAAATAGATTTTCTAATCCTTTTTGCAGAGCATCACAACATATACAATAATATATCACAAATAATCAAGCAAGTGATAGAGAATCGCAACGTTGTAACATGCTCATAATGAGTGGTATGACATCATCCCTATCACGAAGACACTAGAAAACAACCATAATCATCATAGCATCAATTCAATCATCATAATCATAGTTAGCCTGAGCAATTTACTAGCGCCCTTTCAAGTTTTCTTACCGAAATAAACTATAATTGGTTATGGAGTAGTTAGCTTGTAATAATGTTTATTATTGCATATAGTATACTTGTTCACTAATCAATGCATTTTTTCATTGTTTATTAAGTTTATTAATGATTAAGTGAATTTACTTTAGTATGTTATTGTTAAGAATAAATTATATTGTTGGAATTGTCAATTTTGGGTGCAATTGGTTAATCCCAATTTGGGGGTATTACAATTGGTATTAGAGCCTTGATCCTTCTAGGTAAAGATAAGTCAATGGACGAATTTTAATCAATGAGAAGGTATCTATTAACTCAATCAATAAATATGACAGTGACTAAATGACAATGGCAAGACAATGTGAGAGATAGTTGAACATGACAATATATGTGTATGTGTGTGTATGCTTTGTTTGTACATATATTAATGTGTATACTTCATGTTTTTATATCTACACTCCATGTTTGGTTCATACATAATGTGTTTTCAGCATGTCTACTTCATGTGTGCCTATGATGACTTTATGCTTAAAATAATAATAAAAATGCTCAGTATAAGATCTCTTGAATCTTATATTGTCAAATACAAATAATAGAAAGGCGCCATTCATAGGACAATAAATTTAAAATATCATAAAAAGTAGTACATAATAATAACACCATCCTCTAGGGCACATCTATGACAAGTTTACAAAACAAGACATCTCAATCTCTAAGTCAAACAGTATGTCCCAAATATCAACATGAAATTCAATGATTATGGAAAATTATTGAGATGAAAATAAACATATTTATTATTCACTTTCCATAACATCTTCTAGACCTATCAAAATATTAAATTCTTTTATGTTCTCTAAGTGATACAACCTCTATACTTTATTGAAAAATTTATGCTACCAATCATCATAAGGTCTCTTAACTATTGAATTAGACATAATCATTTCACAACTTATGGAGCAAGAAACCTAGATATCCTTGTACACCAATCATGAGTAGTGAATGATGGTGGAATAAACATTACATGATACTCTTTGTTTTGAAAGCTCTTCCATCTTCTAACTTTAAACAATACTTGTCCACATAGTGAGACATACAAGGATCGTGTTCAAAATTGTAGCAAGCCTTTAAATTAAATATAGACCCATATTGTACATAGTAATCTATCACTATGTCAAGTTACTTTATGAATATTAAACAATCAAACTCACAACATTGCACTTCTATATGTATAACTTATGTCATCAACTCCTAGCATCATAAGAACTCCATTTTTAGTTAGCATGACCATTTCACAACAAAGGTCGTAGATGTATGTCATGCTTCTAGCCTTCATTTTAATATATAAGTTATTTCCTCAAGGATGAGGGAAACTAACTTTTTTTTGTTACAACTCTTAGCTCAAATTGCAACTAAGATAACATCAAAGTGGCAAAATAGAAGCTAATTACACTACAAAATCTAATGGTTGGTTTGGGATCATCAAAGTAACAAAAGTATTCAATGAATGAAATGAAAACTATATTTCTTTGTGGGCAATCAATCTCAATAAGTGTGGACTTTCAAGCCCCCAAATTTTTCATACCAATCAATAGCTTAACTTGAAAATCTTTCCCTTCTAATAAGGGGACAAGAGCCCTTGCAAATAAGCAGTAATCTAAAATTAGCATAAATATGGACCTACAACATTTATGAATAGTAAAAACATAAAATGATCTTTATTTCTTGTTAGACCAATGATTGAAAGAAATCATCTCACTACTAAGATGTCACAACCTTTTGACTTTTATTTGATAGTTACACAAAGGAAAATTAATAACTCTTCATTGATTAATTAGGTGCCTTAACTGTCATTACACTAAGTGGGTTTCCAATAGCCATGTTGACTAAAGAGGCATGCATTTAATTTGAGAAAGGCAATGCTTAAATTTAGAAAAAGACACATTTGAATATGAAGGACGATGACTATTGAAAAGGATGGAAACCCTTTGCCTCCACACAAGGATATATAGGTGAGATATGTATTTGAGAAGAGGACATCAAGGAAGACATTGAAAATGTAGAGATCTGATATACATGAATAACATTTAGGTCATACAATCATTGTGCATTATAAAAGAAATTGGTATGAGATCTAAGTGGTTTATGAATTAGTTTTCTTATATACATTCATATATATTAACTCTAGTAAGATTTATACTTGAATTATGTTCCTTAAAATGAATATATATGTATGTATGTATGCATGTATGTATGTATGCATGCATGTATGTATGTATGTATGTATGTATGTATGTATGTATGTATGTATGTATGTATGTATAGGTAATGCTAGAAAATTAGGGTTTCCACTACAAGAAGGATGGAAACCGCTAATTTTTTCTTAGGGACCTATTACATTCGAAAGAGGGTTTGAATCTAATAAATTTAGTCACAAACCAGCAATGATAAGGACTAAAAATATTGATTGGATTCAACGAGTGGATTTGTTTGCCCTCTTTCATTAGTCAAATTGCTAAAATTAGGGTAAAGAGCTGAAAATAAAGATAAAAGAATGAAAACAACGAGCTACAGATGTGGGACTGAGACAGAAACTTGGATCTGAGGATTATAAGCAAATTTGGATCCGATCCCCAAAAAAACTCAAAAAATGTTGAGATCAGAATGCCCATCGTTGTAGTCCTCCAAACGTTTTGCATGCTAAAGGGGGTTGATTTGTTTGCAAATATTGCCTATTCTAAAGATTGCAACTCTGTACCTGTTTCCTACATACAAAAGAAAGGGAAACCGGTTGGGAATAGGGGTTTGCCTAAGTCAAACTTCGATTTAGGAATTAATCTTGATTGAAATATTGTACATATTGAAATAAATAATGGAAGGATATACCTCAGATCTGCAATGATTGATAATAATGCTTTTCTTCTTGAATGTAATCATATATGTTGTATGAAATGGCATGCACATGACAAAACCCTAATCATACACACATGCTTGCATATGAATGATGTAATGTTGCTCCACTATTGATAAATGAAGGAAATGAAGCCTTGAAGATCTCTATAAATGCTTGGTAATGCTTCCTGGATGCAATAATTCTTGATTGCTTGGAGAGATTGATTGCTTAGATGAGAATGAGTTAAGAAGAATGCCTTATATAGGGATTTCATAATTGAAATCACCTTTAGGATGACCTAGAATTGATATATTTTTGCACAAAGTTGGATTTAAATATTATAATACATCCAAAATGTGATCCCAAAATTCAAAGAGAAAAATTTGGGACCATGATGAATCATCCGGGTCCGACCAACATTTTTTCAAATTTTTAGGGATGGAAAGTATCATGATTATAATGTGATCCCCAACTCAATGCGACAATTCAAGGTGTTTAGATATGTGAAATCGAGCCTTGAAGGTTGAAATAGGACCTAATTTAGGACTTTAATGAATGAATTAATTAAAAGGATAAAATAAAAAGGAGCACACCTAGGGTTAAGGGCCCAATTTTATGATGTGTGGAGTGATAAAAGAGGACTTTAGATTTAACTAAATTCTTAAAGGAAATTTAAAATGCAGAATGCAACTCACTAAGGCAGGTGCTAACCTAAGCATGAAATTGTACCACTCAATTAAGGGTGTACAATTTACGATGCTACATTTAGCCCCCATTTTAGTGGAGTATGATCTTATGATCATACTCTCAATAAATTTATTAGATAAGAGAGAGGGGAAAATAGGAGTGCAATCACAATGAGATAAGACTTCACTAACTTCAAGGAACCAAGCCCCCAATCTTAGGATCTTAACTCATACAACCATATGAAAGGACACATAACACAAGGGGTTAATACTAAAAATGAGACCTCAAGTCAACTAGCCGAAGAGACCTCGATAATCAAAATGTCTCAACCACTAATACAATTCTTGAAAAATATCATCTCAAGAACACAAGTGATCACATAAAAGAGCAAAGCACACATCATCCATGAACCATCAATAGACAAAGTTATGAGCTCATAAGAAGAAGGAAACTTGGGATCTGATACACCTCCTTTGATTATGGCTATTGGACCTAAGACCACCCTGGGTAAAGGCAAACGAAAATAAACAAACCTTAGTTGTGGTTGTTCTAAGATTGTAGTGGTAAGGACAAAATAGTCTATATACCCCGTTGTTTCCCTTCTTCCTCCCATTGACCTTTCTAATAGTGAGCCTACTAAAGATATTATTACCAATTCCTCTCAAGAGCATAGGTCAACCAGGCTGACCAAATTATCCACGACATCCAAAATTGTATAGGCCTTTGAGAATGCTCCCCTAGATGAGAAGAGTGAAGATCAATTAGAGGATTCTACTTTCAATGAAACTAGTTCTACAAGCAACAAGGAAAATTAAGATGACACACTAAGTTTGGTTTTGGATGACTCTCTGTCCTACTCACCCCTGATGGAAAAGTACTAAATGAAGCTTCGGAAGGGTTGAGAACCTTAAGAATTACTAGGAAGATGAGAATTTGGATGTTGAAGGCGAACTCGAGGAATGGTATGATTGACATCGGATTGTTGTAGACATTGAGGACCTTAGTGAAAGAGTGGAGAACCTAGAGACACCTCAAAATTGCTTGGTATGTGAAAGAAACAAGGAATGGATCAGGAAGTTGGAGGACAGTATGCAAGACATGATAAAGATCAATTGTTACCTGATGCAGAAATGTGTTATGCAAGTTGTGACAGTTGCTAAAAAAGATCAAGAGGAAGAAGAAAAAAAAGGGCTCTATTACGATGCAGATTTGAAGGATGAAGACAAAGAAGAATAGTAACCTTCTTCTATGGGAGGAGGAATTAAAGGACATGCTCGATAGTTGGGGCTATTTAGTTTAGCGCCCCTACAGTTTCCTTGGATTTTCTTAGTCCTAGGTGTTTTTTTTTTTGTTTTGCTCACACTCTTGATACTTTGAACTATTGTGTTATACCTTATTGTTCCATTTTAGCTAAACTCTTTGGTTAGTGGGCTTTCTCTCAAGCCCAAACTTTTTGACTAGATGTTTTAATTGCTAAATTGTATGGGTTGGGGCCCTTCCCTACTTAACATGATAAAAAACAATTAGATTAGAAAATAACAATCCTACATCCCTCTCAAAAGTATGCTAGACACATGATTAGTAGATAAATGCAACACTTTTATTATTTCATGTGTATATATACCTCTCTTTATAGTACTTTATCTCAAAAAAATTCTACACAAACAAAAAAGTATCAAAATTCTCATCTATTCAGAAAATAGTGGGACAATTAATTATAAATAATTGATAGGGGTAATGACATTTCCTTGATTACAATATCTTCCATGGTTCAAAGCCTTGAATGTACAATGTATAAGAAATAAGATTAGGATCATGCTCTGGACAACTATAGTAAAGTGACCACCCCTCAATCTTTGACTCTCAATAAAAAAACTATTAACAATAATTCATATATTCGTATTAAATAACAAACTTAGCTTATGAAAATATAAAACCCTCTAAACAAAAAATATTCCTCATCTAAAAAATTGTTAACCAATAAACCATACCCCAATATCCTCGTCTAAAAAGGTGTTCACCAAATTTCAAAATACGCTTTAATTAAAGTTGGTATTATTCTCTAGAAGATTTACGTCCGAGTTTATGCCTAGAAAGCTCCTTTGAAAAAAGAAAATTGCAACTCAATGAATTACGTTGAAAGCCCCTACAAAAATGGCATTTTAAAGATTAAATCGACCGTAAACTGTAAAGTCTTTGATAGAGTGCTAATGAACTACCGCTTTGTTCAAGTCTGTTTCGCTGACCAACAAGTACTGAATGCTTCGCGGCGGTTGTCAATACTAGCACTGAATACTTCACATGGAGAATTCAACACAATATAATTTCACAGTTTCATAGACTTCTCTAACGACTTATTTATCATGTTGGCAAATTGATTTCTTCATAGTTTTTCCTGTTTCTCCGCATTCATAGCACCCATATTTGGTATAATTTTACCCATTATTTACGGGTTTATGGTCAATCAGTTGAAATCAAAGACTTTTTACGGTGGAAGTAGGTAGCACAGGGAAGCAATTTCTACGTTGAAAGCGTTATATATAAACTGGAAGTCAACTTTTTTTCCTGTAGTAGTCATCCATTGGCAGACAACATATAAACATATATATCCAATGGAAATAGTGTACTTCAATAGATATATTAAGAACTTCTTAGCTTGAAGGTCTGTTCTCTCATTAAAAGAAAGTAGTTCTGACATTAGGTAATGACAGAAAACGGTGGGTGCGAATCCTTGAGTTCCTTGAGTCAGATGAGGTGGAAGATCCATATGCAGCTTAATAAGATGAACAAAGCAGGAATAGCATTCGAATCCGTGAGTTTCTAAGTGTGTTAGCAGTCGATATTAGTTCTAATCTGAATGAGTCTTAAATCATTTGTTGGATGCATGCATTGTTCGCTATATCTTATTCTTTTTTTTCTATTGCATGGTTGGCCTCCTATTGGCTATAGTAGTGTGGCGGAACCTTATCTCTCACTTTTGTATAGGCTTGCGATTAAGCATGTGGTTCTATATTCCATGTCATTAGCTAGTAGTAGCAAGTGTTCTATTGGGTTAATTATTGTGTTTATTGATGAACGGTATCTACTGATCTTCGTGAACATGTCTCTTTTGGGAGTTTGTCAAAGAAGTTCAAGGGAGATCTCAGGCCTTAGGTAGTTCTATTGCTCCATTTAGAGTGTTGTGATGGTCTTATTTGATTATGCTTGTTTTGAGCCTTAACATAACATTCTAATCGGCTAGAGCGAGGTAGAGATGAGAAAAGGTCTATATATTTGCATATTTTTGCATTAATGATCTCTTAGTCAAATGATCTAGGAAGTTAAAAGGGGAAATTCAATGGTAGAGCATGGTAAATGTGTATCAATCATCTAATTTGATTCAGCTAACAATTGATAATATTTCAATATGTTTTCTTGGTATAATGGTATTGTGAGAATGAAGTAATTGGTTGTCTATTATGCCCCCAACATTTTCATACCCATCACTAGCTTATGCTCGAAGATCTTTCCCTACTACAAGAGAACAAGAGTCCCTGCACATAACTAGTAATCTAAAATCAGCATAAATAGGGACCTAGAACATGTATGAACAATAAAAGCATACAATGATCTTTATTTATTGTTAGACCAACAAGTGTAGGATATCGTCTCATTACTAAGGGTAGGTCCTCATGCTACTGCTTAGCTTATTTTTGCTTGCAGCCATTGCTCAATGTTATTAGGAGCAATTTATGTAGGTAGTGGCTTCATGGATATTTAATTTTGCTGCTTATATTTTTAACAATTATCTTAAATTCTATTTTAGATGAAATCATTAATAATAATTTTTGCAATAAATTTAGGGGAAAAGATTGGAGGCATATATAAAGTAGGGAAAGAAATTTTTGGAGCCACATAACATTTTTTTCAATAGGCAGGTTGTTGCTTATTTCTAGGTAGTATCTACTCCATTAAAATAGGGAGAGATTTCAATTTATCCTTTTCCTGTAAATAAAAATTTGCATGGGGACATGCCAATTGCTTAATTTTAAGTGGATAATTCACTTAAGCAGCCGCATGGGGACATGGGGTAAGATGTCCCAACCTTTTAACTTTATCCCGATAGCCACATGAAGAAATATTAACTCTTGATTGACTAATTGGGTGTCTTAACTAAGCATTAAATTAAGAATTAGATACTAAAGAGGCATGTGTTTAATTTAAGAAAGGTAATGACTAGCTTTGGCAAAGAAACCTTCGGATGAAAGACGATGACCATTGCAAAAGGGGCACGTATTTAATTTAAGAAAGGCAATGATTACCTTTGGCAAAGACATCTCTGAATGGAGGAAGATGACCATTGCTAAGGATGGGAACTCATCACCTCCACTCAAGGATACATAAGTGAGATATGTAATTGAAGAGAGGGAATGAATGAAAATATCGATCAAGTAGAGATTTGATATAAGTGAATGACATTCAAGCCATATATCTAGTGTGCATTATACAAGTAATTTGTATAAGCTCAAAGTAGTCTATGCATCAATTTTCTTATATGCATTCATAGATATTAACTTTAATATGATTTATACTTTAATTATGTTCATTCAAATGGATATGTATATGTATATATATGTGTGTGTGTGTGTGCGGGCACTCACACATGCTCACACATAATGCATGTATGTATGTATGTATGTATGTATGTATGTATATGTATATGTATATGTATTTGTATATGTATATGTATATGTATATGTATATGCATGTATGCGTATGTATATATGTATGTATGTATGTATGTATGTATGTATGTATGTATGTATGTGTGTATGTGTATGTGTATGTGTATGTGTATGTGTATGTGTATGTGTATGTGTATGTGTATGTGTATGTATGTATATTTATTGTCCCATACTCAATTAAATGTGAAGTTGATGGAAACAAGTTAGGGAGATGCAACTTACTTGTTCTCTTGAAGTAGACTACCCCAAGTGATGGAACTTGTCATAGTGGGACGTTCTTGCTGCTTGTGGGCCTAGGAGTGAGTTGTCATAGTTGAATGCTACACATTATTGGGCTTAGTTATGCTAAGAAATTTATTAGCACCATTTCATGTTTTCTTACTAAACTAAAGTATGATTGGTTATGGGATAGCTAGCTAGTAAAAATGTTTATCATTCTATATAATATACTTGATCACTAATTAATGTATATTTTTTTTTTTTTAAAAATTTTATTAATGACTAAGTGAATTTACTTTAGTATGCTATTGTTAAGAATAAATTATATTGTTGGAATTGTCAATTTTGGGTGCAATTGGTTAATCCCAATTTGTGGACACTAAAATCTGTATCCAAGCCTTGATCCTACTAGCCTATAAGGTAAAGATAAATCAATGGATGGAGTCTAGTCAATGAGATGTAATCTATTAACTCAATCAAAAAATATGACAAGGACTAAATGACAAGGGCAAGACAATATGAGAGATTGTTGAACATCACAATATGTGTATTTTCATGTATACTTTGTGTCTACATGTATTAATATATATATTTCATGTTTTTATGTGTATACTCCGTGTTTGGTTCATACCCAATGTGTTTCCGGCATGTCTACTCCATGTGTGCTTATGATGACTTTGCTTAACAATTATGAAAATGCTCAGGATAAGATCTTTTGATGCTTATATTGTCAAACAAAAATAATAGCAAGGCACTAGTCATAGGACAATAGTGTTGAAATCATATAAAGAATAGTCCATAATGACATCACCATCCTATAGGGCACATCCATGGCAAATTAAATCAAAGAGTATGTCCCAAATATCAACATAAAATTCAAAGAGAATTAAACATTCTTAACATCAAAATAAACATAGTTATTATTCACTTTCCACAACATTTTCTAGACCTATCAAGATCAAACATCTTTTTATGGTCTCTAAGTGATAAAACCTCTATACATTTTTGAGAAATTTATCCTACCATTCATCATAAGGCATTCTTAACTATTGACTCAAACATAATCATTTCACCACTTATGGAGCAAGAAACCTAGACATCCATGTACACCAATCATGAGTAGTGCACAATTGTGGAATAAACATTACATGATACTCTTTGTTTTGAAAGCTTTCTTGAGTTCTAACTTTAAACAATACCTACATAGTGAAACATACAAGGATCATGTTAAAGATTGCGACATGTCTTTAAATAAAATACAAACCCATTTTGTACATAGTGATCTATCACTATGTCAAGTTACTTTAAGAGTATTAAACAATCAAACTCACAACAATGTTTCACTTCTATATGTATAAATTATGCCATGAAATCCTAGCATCATAAGGTCTCCATTTTTAGTTGGCATGATCATTTTAAATTGACATCATAGATGTATGTCATGATTCTAATCCTTATTTTAATTTTAAAGTTATTTGTTTAACATTTAAATATATCTATGATATTATAGAAAACATTGGGACAACCTAATCGAAGAGATGTGAAACAAGGATGAGGGAAACTAACTATTTTTGTTATGAGTGTTAGCTCAAAATTGCAACTAGGGTTTAACATCAAAGTGGCACAAAAGAAGCTAATTACAATATAAACTCTCAGGGTTGGTTTGGGATTGTCAAAGTAACAAAAGTATTCAATGGATGAAACAAAAACTAACTTTCCTTTATTAATTAAAAAATCATGATAGTGATAATGTAAAAACGTCCAACATCAAACTAGTTAAAATATCACACTTTATAGGTTGGCCCATTCACACATGTTAAGTTTCAACTTAATGAAATTTTAGTTTTTTTCCCACTTCATGAGGTTGAGACACATATCTCATACATATTTACACATATTGTTACACTTGTCATATGAGATAACATGTGTTGCAAATCTAGAGGATAGTAAAACAATTAGTCCCACCTTCCTATCTTTTCTTCTTTGTTTTTATATAGAATTTTAATCATTGTATTTTTGACACTTTCATTTTCATTGATAGACATGTTTTTCCTACTTATTATTCACTTGTGGAAGATATCATTGAATTTTATTTCAGATCTTGGTTTCTCCAATATGGTATCAAATCCATGAATTGTATGTTCCTTTCTAAAATATGGTGAGTCTAGCACTCAAACATATTAATGGAGAATCATGAAGATAAGTGGACATTTCCATTAAATCCAAAAGGCATGAAAAATTAATAATAACACTTCCTTTCGAAAATTTTGGTAGCATTGATATTTTGCATACTTCAACCTTTGTACCCTAATGTATGATATAGAATCTATACAAATCTATACTACAATTTTTTTGTGAAAAATGTGAAAAAAAATTATAGAGGACCAAAAAGGCCCTTGTAGATCTCTCCATTTTAGGTTAAAATTGTTATTTTATAGTAGATTATATATATTACGGCTTATAAGGGTCATGATTGTAAAGGTCTCATAATGCCTCCTCTATTAATAAGTTCTTGACACTAGTATCATGTAGGATTTATTCATAGGGATTGTTTAACTAATGGTGTTCTATTAATGTAAGTAAATAAGCAGTACATATTTAAGGGCTTTCATTAGGGTTTATGGGTCTTCTAACCCTTAGTGCCACAAATTTAATCTTCCTTGGGACCTAACCTCTATGAAAAGGCAGCTAAACTCACCACATACCTTGTAATGAATGCCACCATAGTAAAATCCATAAAATTTACCTAAATCAATTCCATTGACCGTATTTTCAAGAGGTGTTATAAAGGTACAAGCCACAAACATTGAATAAACTGATAATTTCCATTGACCATATTTTCAAGAGGTGTTATAAAGGTACAAGCCACACACATTGAATAAATTGATAATCTAGTAAAAAAACCAAAAATAAATTTCTTACTTCCTATTGTAGATGCGGTCCTAACCACCTACAACTTTCTCTCTCTTATGGGTGACATTAAACTCAACATTTGTTCAAACAGTCTATAGTTTGCCAACTACCAAATGAATCTCACACCTCTATGGATCACTATATACTAGGCCATAGTTAATAGACAACCTAGTTGAAATCACAAACCACTAGCTCACTGTAAAGTTTAAAAATAAATCTTTTCTTATATTTTTTATAACTTGCAAATGGGAGTCAATTTTTTATAAATTTATTGTTAATATAAATATGGTTCCATCACGATTATAGTAGGGTAATCACTTTTTTAAATTCTAATAGTTTAATTATTTTTTGGCCTTTAAAATTTATATTTGCATTAAATTTTGATGGAGCATAACTTCCACCTTGATTATCATTTTGTATTTTTTTATTTTTCAAACTATCAAAATTTGAAAATTAGACCATTTTTACATGATTTGGATAGTTAATTTATGAAAACTTGTAAAAAATTCTATACATTATAAATGAACAATTAGGCAATTAATCTTAAGTTAACTTGATTTTTTCTTGTATATCTTTCTAGAGGTCCTAAAATCAGAAATAAATTATAATTAAATTTTATAAGTGGGATAATAAAGATATTTTTTCTTTTTAATTTTTCTATTCATGTGATCATGTTTCTCACACTAAATCACTTCAATTTGTCCATTGCTCATAATTCTCCTAATAAATGGAATGAAGTGTGTATATGATGGAAATAAAACGAATTTAACAAAAGATTGTATTCATCATTAAATTGATGAAATGAAACATTTTTTCTTGATCATGGAATTTTATTACTTGATCATCTAGTTCTCGTACATGTAGAGACATCAACCTCATTTGAGAATGAATAATATAGAACCATGGCTTGCATTGAGATCTCATCTCCTCCATCACTTGCTACTATAGCCAAATCTAGTGTTGATGTATTCATGGATTCTAATGATTCTATTCAATTCGATATTGATTTTTTAGATCTATCACATTGGGATGCATTTCTACTAGAAATATCATCCTTTTTCGTAGAGTCTCATATTGAATATTTCAAAGACATTATTGAGGACATACATCTTCTATTTAGAAAAAGAATGTATTCATCATCAAATTGATGAAATTATAAAATGTTAATGTACATGAAAACCATGATAGTTTTAATTAATCACGACTTTCAAAAATCAATATTCATCAACAAATTATTTTTTCTATGCACTAGGTTTTCCAGTTTTCTTTGTGAGGAAAAACTAGAAAAAAAATTTCTCTTTCTTTTGTGATATTCCATCAACCTCACTTTTCTCAAAAAGTTTCAATGATTAAAAATATTTTTTAATTTATGAAAAAATATAGCATACTAATTTTATTTTTATTTTTTAAATTTAAACATAAAATACATTTTTAGTTCTATATTTCATTAGTTTACATCATTTTAGAATTTTAAACAAAAAAAATTCTTTTAGGTGGTCCATGTTGAAAAAATATATTTTTGTTGGTCATTTCATTGATAAAAGTGTGGCATAGTTATGGAATTTTACCCACTATAAACACTATTGGAATACTAGGATAGTAAATTGATCTACAACTGAGCTCCAATCTTTGAAGATAGTAAGCAAGATTTTTCAGACATGATTAATTCTTTGGGTTTGATGGATGTGGATCTTAATGGAGCTAGATTTACCTAGTTAAATAGACGTAGTGGCTCTAATCTTATTCAAGCCAGGTTGGATAGGGGGTTCCTTTCCATTGACTGACTAATGGACTTTTCATGTTATATCTCTTCTCTTTCAAGGATTGGATCCAATCATTTTTTTATTATTGTGAGTATATCCCCCCTCTCTAGAAGGAAAAATTTCCCCTTCAAGTTTGAGAAGATGTGGACCCTAAATGTTGACTTGTATGATAAAATTGCTTAGTGGTGGGATATTGACATCCATGGATCAACTATATACAGAGTGCTCAAGAAAATTTCTAATGTGAAATACAATGTCCATAAATGAAATAAATCTTCTTTTGGTGATGTATTCCAGGGGAAGGACTCTCTCAAAAAGGATCTTGATGATATTCAACAATAGATTCAAACCTTTGGTTATGATCCTCCTATCATGGATAAGGAAGTTGAAATCCTCTCTAAACTTCATGATATTATTTTTAAAGAAGAAGACTATTGGAAACAATGGTCAAGAGCTATCTGAATCAAAAGTGGGGACAAGAATACCAAGTTTTTTCCATATGATGAATTTGAAACATATTGCCTCCAACAGAATCAAGAGGATTAATGTTAACAATCATTGGGTTGATAAATAGGAGTAGATGAGTTAGGAGGCAATTCTTTTTGGTCCTCCCTTTTGGCTGAAGAGGGGTAGCTAGATGTGAGTGCTCAAGAGGATTTACTACACAAGATTCCCAATAGCCTATCCCAGGAGATGAACAAGGTGCTCACCAAAATTCCCTCATCTGAGGAAGTTAAAGATGTTTGTTTTCTCCTTTGAAGGAAACAAGGTCCTTGGACCGGATGACTTCCCCATGTTCTTTTTTCAAAAAAATTGGCAGACTGTGGGGAGAGATATTGTGGATGCTGGTAGAGAGTTTTTTGGCTCTTGCTCTTTTTAAAGGATCTCAATACCACTTCCATTGTATTGATCACTAAAAAGTTGGATGCCGAGTATTTTCAAGATTTCAGACCTATCAACTTATGCAACTTTGTCTATAAAATCTTCACCAAGATTCTTGTTTTTAGGTTGAAGAAAGTTCTTCCTCTTTTGATCTCAAAACATCAGAATGCTTTTGTTCTGGGGCGAAAAATTCTAGATTTAATCATTGTTGTTTATGACAACATTCATTCTCTCTTGATCAACAAGAGACCTAGCTTTTTGCTAAAGATTGATCTACTTAAAGCTTATAGTAGCGTTAACTAGGATTTTCTTATCAAAATTCTTCAAGCTTTTGGTTTTTGTGATCAATTCATTCAATTGGTGAATCAATGCATCTTTACTCTGAAGTTGTCTGTTTTAATCAAGGGATCCCCTTCAGGTTTTTTCTTGGCCTCGAGAGGTATCAAACAGGGTGATCCAATTTTGTCATTTATTTTCATTCTGATGGGTGAAGCTCTCAGTAAAATTATTTAAAGAGAGATCATGTTTGAAATACTCAAAGGGCTTCGCCCCTCCTCTCAGTCCTAATTTTTCTCCCACCTGCAATTTGTGGATGATACTTTGTTAATGGGGAAAAGTTATGTGACGGAAGCTAAGCTCTTGAAGTCCATTCTTAATCTTTATGAAAGAGGATTTGGGAAGAGGATCAACTTGTCAAAAAACTCTATTTTCTTCCTCAACATGCCTTCCAATAGATAGACCAAGATAGCTTATATTCTGGATTATAAATTATCATCATTACTAGACACTTATTTGGGATTACCATTGTGTTCAGGACCTACTCTTGATTTGATTTAGTTTGGTTTGATTGATTGCTTCCAGAATAAGTTGGTGGGTTGGAA
Source organism: Cryptomeria japonica (assembly GCF_030272615.1). Taxonomy (NCBI): domain Eukaryota; kingdom Viridiplantae; phylum Streptophyta; class Pinopsida; order Cupressales; family Cupressaceae; genus Cryptomeria; species Cryptomeria japonica. Next base: position 632,794,234 of record NC_081407.1, read on the forward strand.
AGGTGCCCTTTTGAGCCAAATTGGTAAGCTCTAGTTAATGAAGGCCTCCTTGCAAAATATTCCGGCCTACGCTATGAGTCTATTTAAAGTTCCTTCAAAATTTGTTGATCGCATAGAAAAAAACCAAAAGACTTTTTTGTGGACAGGTACTAAATGTAAAAATCGCCTTCATCTTGTGGCCTGGGATCAAGTGTGTCTCCCAAAAATACTTGGAGGCCTTTCCATCAGGAACATCCCTTATTTCAACAAAGCCCTTATGGCCAGAGAATTGTAGAGATGCTTGAAGGATTCTAATGAATGGATCTCTATTTGTCACAACAAATACCATTTTAATGTTATCCCTACCCAAAAATTTTTAGAAGATTACAATTTTCCATCGGTGGCCTTTGACCTTTGGACTAATTTTCATAATTTTAAATAAATTATTCTTAAACGATCAATATGGGTCCTTTGAAATGGGATGAAAATTCATTTCTAAGATGGTTGGTGGGCTAGAGATGGGCCTTTGATTGACATTCATTGGCCAACCCAACTTAAAGAGAGATGTGTGGTGTCGTTTGGCTACTAGGTTGCTGATTATATCAGAGAGGGTAAATCGATCAATCTTATCAATGTGGACCCCATCTCGAGGCCCCTTCAATCTTGGCTAGCTAACATTCACATCCATTCTTTTCCTATTAAGGATTCTTTGGTGTGGAGTTGCTCTTCCTCAGGAGTCTTCTATGTTTCTAATGCTTTCTATCTATTGACAAAATCTTTTATTCCTGCCCCTTTCTGGTCTAGTTTTTGGAACAAGTTGTTGATTCCTAAAATCAATATTTTCTTCTAGCTCTTTATGTAGAATAAGATTATTTCCATTGATAATTTATGCAAAAGGGGTATGGCTATCCCTAACATATATTTTTTTTATAAGGAAGAGGTTGAAGATGCTACACATTTTCTACTTCTTTTCCAAAGATGTCTAGGCTCATTTTTTTGATCTCTAGGGTATAATGTAGTGCCTTCCTAGATGCCTCTTGGGTTGTTGGTTCCAGTGGAGTTTCTCTTTAGATAATCCTTCTCTCAAAGTGCTATAGGGCCTTATGTTACCCCATTTGGCTTGGGGGATTTGGAAAGAAAGAAACAACTAGATATTTAGGGATAAAGAATCCTCTACACTTTTTGTTGCTCAAAGAATCTAGAATGCCATTATGGAGAACTTTGTCTCTTCTTGTCCTTCTCGCAAGCATGAAACCCCTATTCCTACTTTGAATCGGGAATGAGTTATTAATAGATGACATATCAGCTGGGATACTTCTAAACCTACTATCAAGTTAAAGCAGATGAGCAATAATGTTATTTGGGTCCCTCCCACAAGTGGGTGGATCAAAATCAACGTTGATAGGGTGGCTAAAGGTAACCCTATGTTGGCTGGCTATGGGGGATTTGCTTACGACCATATTGGTAGGCTTGTCTTGACGGTGGCACTCCCACTAGGGACCAAGAAAAACCACTATGCCAAGGCTAAAGCTACTTACATTGGGTTACACGTGGCTATTAGAGAAGGGTTCAAAAAAGTTTGTCCTGAGAGTGATTCTTTAAACATCATCAGATGTGTGAGTAATCACACCGAGCCCAATTAGACTATCAAGCATTTAATCTAGGTTTGCCATATCATGATTGCAAAATTGGAGAATTTCAAATTTTCCTACATTTATCAAGAAGGTAATATGCTAGCGGACCACATGGTGAATATTGGTGTGGATTATGTGGACATACAGTGGTGGACGGGAAAGGAAACTTTCCCGATATAATTGTGTGAACTGACTAGAAAGGACGTTGAATGCATCAGCCACTTGTATTGCATTAATGATGACAGACTGCCAAATGAATATTGATCTTTCATGGGATTTGAGTTCGAAATTCAAAACTAGGTTTTCTAGAGATTTCTTCTATTTCTTGTTTTTCATTGTCTGGTTTGGGTTTGGAACCATCATCCAATCTTGTAGTGGTAAACTGCTTATGGGAGGTGACAAGAACAAAATGGAGCCAACTTCCTACGAGAAATTGCAAAAGAACAAAGAGCTATGGATGGAGATTATTGATGGGGGCCTTGTGCCATATCTTTAGAGAATTCATGGCAATGACCGAAAAGTGACAAAGAATTTTGTGAACGGATGGGAGAAAGGTATCCTCAAGACCTTTGGAGTGGAGTTTAGAGTTAATGAAACCTTCACTGTGGAGATAACTAGACTGCAGATGGAACACAAGAATTTTTACAAAGAGAGGAAGGCAGCGAAAGATGCCATTTCAGCCTTCTTTGCCAAAGAAAGCGAGAGGAAAAGAGTGCGAAAGATGAAGGACGATGAATATAACATGAAAGACCTACATTCACTATGGGCGAAGATGGCTAAAGTTATCATGAGGTACATCACTCTTGACGGTCGCTATGCCTATATCTTCTCTTACCACTTTATGATATTGAATCATTTTAGGCATAATAAAAGAATTTCCTTACCTTTCTATCTGTTATCCTCTCTTGAAAATAGTCTAGCAAATCATGCCAAAAATTGTAACAACCCTGTCTTACATGAGGGGTTAATCATGCTCATCATGGAATATGTTAAGGATCATGGGGTAAAACCCTCCCTGGTTGTCAAAACCTCCAATTCTCTAACCAATCCTAATGTACAATATGTGTCTGATATGGAAATGGAGGAAGAAGAGCATGGTATGGCCATGGTTTGGCAGGACCTTAATGTCTTGGATGATCCGAAATATTGTCCTTCTCAGGAGGAGGGCCCCCAAAAAAGTATTACACCTGGCACTAGAAATAGTAGGAGAAACAAACACCCTAGATGGGCTACTACTAAGTATAAACCCCCTATCCCCAATATACCAAGTTCTGGCCCACTGAATATGAAAAAATCCAAATTACAAAAGACTGGGGATGCCAAGGGAAAGGAGAAGGAAATTAAGATGGACATTCCTCTTAACGTGGAACAGGGGGAGCAGGGGGGATACTCAAAAAGACCCTGATTTTGATATTCTCCTTAATAACTTTGTCCAAAGTCATGAAAATTATTTTCTTTGGGTTAGTAAGAAGATAAAAATGTTGAAGGAAGGAATTAAGGGCATCATCGACACTTTTACAGAGACGCCCATGCCAAGTAAAACTGACAAACTTCTGCAAATGACTCATAAACTCACTGCGGATATTAAGATTATGAAAACGGATCATGAATCTAGGATTGGCCAATTGGAATCAAGCATCAAAGAGATTAAGGGCAATCTAAAGAATCTGGTCAATATTAGTAGGGAAACCATGAATAACAATGCTCGAGGTCTTAAAAAGGTTAATGTAATGATTGCAGACCAAAGAGCATAGTCCACTACCAGTATCCCACCTCAGACACCAAACAAAAGACGAAAATCCGAGAGCCAAACTTGTAAGGTATGGAATCACAGACCACTACTAGCCCCTACACGAGGACAAGAAATAGGAACCAGGAGAAGAGTATCTCTAGGTTAATCATGGATGAGCTCAAGGAAATCAACAAGGGAAAGATCCAAAAGAATTCAGAGCTGATGAAATCTATGGTTTAGTGGGTTTAGGTTTGTTTCTATTTTGTGTTTTTGTTGTGTGAGCTTGACCCCTGTTTTTGTGGCTATTTTGTCGTTGGTTCTAAACTGGTTAGCGACTGTTTACTTTTTGTATTGATCTCTAACTTTGGGTTTCAAGTCCCTATAAAAGCCTTTTATCTTAATTAAAAACAATATTTCTTATACTAATTTGAAGACCATCTTATAATTTTGGATAATGGCGGTAACACTTCCATGATTTGCAGTACATTAGAGCACCTTTTAGATGTCCATGACAATGCAAGGACCTTACATCTCTCTTTCAAAAATAATTCGTAAACAACAATAATTGTGTTGAGAATTGTACAATAGATTGAATTATGGAGGTAGTTGTACTTCTTTTTAATAATGTACAATTTCTACCGCTACTTAATGGTGTCTAACATGTCTTCAATACATACTATTAAGGTTGACTCACATTTCTCATCATTGTGTTATATTGAGCACTAGACAATAGATAATGTAGTCACCATAATAACCCAAGTGACATCCATGAAGATCATGCTATGTTAGAAAATTTGCTAGCATATCACGTAACTACCAAAAAATAGTTCCAAACCAACCAACCAACCATTAAAAGATGATTATTCACATTTAAAAGCAATTCATCTTCAACAATGACTCTCGTATCCATCATGGTATAAATAAACATAACATTAGCTTAGTAGATAGATAAATAGATAGATAGGTACCAACAATTAGTTTAGAAGATTGCAACAGTACGTCTCTTTCAAAAGTATGTCAAATGCATGATAAGAAGATAAATAAAACACATTTATTATTTCACTTCTATATATACCTCTTTTGATACTAGTCCATCTCATAAACAATCTACACAAATAAAACTTTATTGAAATTTGTATCTCTACGAAAGAGTTGTGGCTCAATTGGTTGAGAATAATTGGTAAGGCTGATGGTATATTTCTTCATGACATGTTCATCCACCAAGACTGAAACCTCCAAAGATGTGATATATAAGAAATGAGGCTAATATCGTGTCCTAGAAAATTATGATACAATAAATACCCCTCAATTTTTAACTCTTTGTCAAAATGATATAAGAATAAGCTCATCCTTCCATATCAAATAACAAAACTATCTAATAAATAATATAAAACCCTCCCAAAAAAATTAGAACCTAAAAAATACTCCACCAAATCTCAAATAAAACTTATTTTATAAAAATATAAAAAAGCTCCCCTAAAACCCTCATCTAAAAAGTAGTTTACCAAATCTCAACATAACCTACAACCTATTATATTATTAATATAAGTAAAAACTTATCTTATGAAGAATATAAAACCCTTCCCCCAAAATCCTTATCTGAAAAGTAGTTCACCAAATTTCAACATAAACTGCGACTTAGCCTTAATTAGAGTCGATATTTATGCTTGGAAAGCCGATTTAAAAACATTGAAATTCAGCAAATTACGTGTATAGCGCCTAGAAATATGGGAATTTTACGATTTAAGTCGGGCATCAAGGGAAATAAGGTCATGGATAGAGTGCTCCCAAACGCCCACTTTCTTCACGTGTATTTTGCTGACCAAGTACATTAATCCTTCGCGGCGTTAGTCAATGTCGATAAAACGCTTCAAATGGAGAATAAAACATATATAATTCTAAGTACTTCTTTACCATATTGGCAAATTGATTCTCAGTAGTTTTTCCTGTTGCTCCGCATTCACAGCACCCATAGTTGGTAGAATTTTACCCATTATTTACGTTGAAAGTAGGACCCAGAGGTAAGCAATTCCTACGTTGAAGACGTTATTTTCAGAGTATTATATAAACTGGAAGTCAACTTTTTTTCCTGTAATAATACTCCATGGCAGACAAAATGTATCTATATATATCCAACAAAAATACCGTCCTTCAATAGTTGTACTAAAAGCCTAATTGACTTGACGGTATGTTCTGGGACAATAGTGATGTCTCTGGTAAACAAAAGAGACTTTCTGACATTATGTAATGACTGAAAATGGTGGGTGTGAATCCGTGAAGCACATGGGGCGAAAGATCCATATGCATGCATGCAGGTTAAGACGATTAACAAAAGTGGGAATAGTACCCGAATCCGTGAATATCGGCCAGAGCTCACAAGATTTCAAACTTAATTCACGTGAAGACAGAAGTCGATGACTATTTTCTTTCACTCTGCCTCAATGGGACCCTGTAATAGCAATTCTTCATTTGCGTGCACTTCTATTTAATCTTGGATTCCCCCCAAAGATTAAGACTTTGCACAAGAATTAACAAGCCTGTGGGCCTCAAATCAAAAGAGTAGATTATTTGTTCAATTGTGGCGTGTCCGGAAGTGTGCGTTTTCCCGGCTTCATGTGAATCCAAAGGAACCGAAGTCCGGGATCTCTTTTTTTTTTTCCATTACTATAATATATCTCTTTCGTAATCTAATAAACGCTCATTCATTTAAAAATTAAAGTTTAAATTAATAATATAATGTCAACAGATGTTTTACAATAGTAAGAGCGTTTATTAGAGGCCAACACAATTTACAATGGAAGCAGGGTTTATAAAAGATCAGCATAATTCGTCTAAGAAAAGTAAATAGTAAACCCATCTATAAAATAGATATTACATTTGATTTGTTTGTAAAAACTAGAAATTTGATTTGATTTGCTATAAAGAAATGATTCCTTTATCTACCCACCTTTTTAATTGCCTTAGTTGCTTTAATATAAATTTTTAACAATTCATCTCATTTTCTATTAAGATTTCTCAGTTCAGTTTCCAATTATTACTACGTACAATATGCATGCATGTGCTCAAAACTTTCTCAAAGAATCTCAAAACTTTCTCAAAGAATCTGCACAGTACATTGTCTTAATGATAATATCTATCAATGTATTTACATATCATTTTCTAAATATAGATTTACTAATTGTAATTCTTCACTGATGCATCACATTTTCCTCTTAGGGTTTCCCAATTCAGTTCCCAATAAGTATTACGGTACGGTCTGCATGGGCTCCAAGCTTTCAGCAATAATCTGCACCGTACATTTTCTTCTTCCTTAATTGAGCTCCGAACCGGTTTTTCCCTAGACTGCTCGTGACTCATGCTACGAATTCTTCGTGCCATTTTTTAATTCATGCAATTGCGCATGCAATCGCCAAAACGACGTTGGAAATGACCGTTCTCTAAAACGCTATGCACATTTAAGTTTTTTAAAGTATCGTACAATCCATGGAAAATCACCAGGATTCTCGTGAATTAGGGCGCTTGATTTTACGGGATTGCACATTCTTGTCCTAAACATCCGCCAGGTGGGACCCAAATAACTGCTTTTAGAACAGTAAATTGTGTCGTCTTCCCTCCATTAATCGATTTGTCAAGACAACACAATCCTATAAATCCCAGCCATTGGTGAGTTAAGCAGACACAAATCATTTGCATATCTATCTGGTATTTGAGTGGGAGCGAGAATGAGTGGGAAAGTAGCTCTGTTAGTGTTAAGCTT